>NC_138663.1:147611796-147929296 GCF_964273445.1 Streptopelia decaocto
CTTAGTTTAGTTTTCCAATGCTTACAAGCAGAACTGTAGTCAAGTTATGCACATAAAAGCTACTCTTGGCACAGGAAATGCCCTTTGAAAATCCCTGTTTATTCAGTAGATGAGGATATATGGACCCTTATGCTTTAGTGACAGATATTGAAATGCCTGGATTGATACATTTTGCTATATATAAAAATAAGAAGTGGAAATAGAAAACTTTGACATATAAAAGGATGATACACTAGAAAAATAATTTAAAAGAACTCTGCCAGTGCTTGAGTGTCTGGCATTTTCTGCTTCATGAATTGTAATCTTTGAGGGAGGGGCAAGGAGCAGAGCTCATTTCAAGTCAGAGAAGCAACAGAGAGAATTTCTGATGAAAACACAGGCTGGCTTGAAGGTATGTTTAGATCTCTGTGGCTCATGCTGGCAAGGCCTGAAGACTTTTTGTATTGGTGAGAACTTACCACTGTGCCTAGTCATCCTCCAAAAACAATCTCCCTGGGGCTGGTAGGGTGGATAGAGTAAGGTACTACCTGGAGACACATGCTGACTACCTGCTAACACAGTTGCATCAGCCCAAACATAGGCAAGATTTCCTGCCCACCACTGTCTAGGGTATCTACTATATGGATGTATAGGTACATGATCGTGAACAGGGCAGTCTTGTCTCTCAAGTGCGTGTAGTCCCTTGTGTAGGAAGAGATGAATTATTCCTGCATCGTTGTGTTCCTATTAGGGCAGATCTGAGGGAAGAGAAGGAAAACAAATCCCTTATGCCATGGGTGAGGCTCTGCGGAGCACATACTGGCCACGGTAAAGACAGATTTTGCCTATCAGCCAAAACACTTTCCTAGTTCCTTTTTCTTTTGCTGTCTTGCACCATCCTCACAGAGCACACTTCCAGTAGGCAGAAAAGTCTGTGTCAGACAGCCTCCAGCATTTTTCTACCATCCTGACCTGATATTGAGTTGCTTTGAGAACATCCTGCCATGCTGATAGCAAACAGCTGACAGCAGAGTCTCCTTACTAAAATGAGTGTGGTCAAGGCTGAATTTGATACAAGGATGTGGCACAAAGATGAACAGAGCTACCTGTTCTGTCACCCCTTCTCACTGGAATTCTTCTTGTTGATGTGATTCTGCTCTTCCATATGTCCATACAGATGATGATAGCAAAACAACCTTAGAAAATGTAGTGCGAATTCCATATTCTTTGGTTATAGCTTCTTTTTTGTTTTCTTGTTTGTTTGTTTTTGTTTTTTGTTTTTTTCTTTCCTGGATGTTATTATTTTCTATATTACACTCCAGTATTATATTTAATGCACTAAGTGTCCCAGGTAATGATGAAATTTTGACAACATTTAAATTCATTGATGAAGTAATATTGCCTCTGAAAACCTGGAGCATGAGATATATTCCTACTCATAATCTCCATTGTGCAGATTTATATAAGCTGTTTTATCAATCCCCTAACCTTTAGCATGATTTCTTTATCAATATAATGTAAAATGACTGAGTTTCAGGAAGCAATGCCTATTCTGTACTTGGCTGCAGATCTGAGCTCTGCTTTAATACTGGCTTATAAAAGTTGTCCCTTAATAAACAGTGAAAGGGGGAAAAATGTCCGTCTAGTCCTTGTGACCTGTAGAAAAAGTGTAAATTTACTCAGAATAACTGGAAAGCAACCATTGCAGACCTAAAACCTAATCCTCCAAGCTATCATGTTTGCTCAGTAGTGAAGAAACTGATGTCTAGGTACACTAAGCAGCAGTTTCAAATAATCACAAGTGTATGTTTTCTAAATAGAAAGAGCAGTTTTCCCCCTCACAGCTATAAATACAGTTGTGTTGCCTATATGATTCAATGGACAGCTTTAGCCAATGGAGGTCTGGACTGGGCTGACAGTAACAGATGAACCAGTGGTCCCATGTCCTGCTAGTCAGCAGCCAGCTCTTGTAGACTGGGTTTGTCCATCAGGGGAGTAGATCTGGGTTCAGTTAGGAGGCAATCATTATGTTAATGCTAGACAATAACCTCTGGTCTGTCCCTGGAGTAACTTGTTCATACTTTTCAAATCAAAACACAGCTGGTTCCAGGGTACTGGATCCCTCAGATGGAGACATCATTCCAGCCTCTCATTTCAAATGCTGTTGCTCAGCTGGGGCAAGGAGAGTTGTGACCTGACCTCTCCAATGGTCCGATGGTCTCTACCATTTTCTGTTGAGCCTAATGAGTTGGATTCATAGGATCAAGGTAAGGACAAAGAGTGCCTGTCTGGGAGCACTTTTTGCTACATATACTGAAAGGAGCTACCTGGAGAGTGCCACTTGTCAGGCAGATGACTAATAAAACGTGATACAAGCACATTTAACAAGCACAAACATCGGCATCTTGAGTGGTAACTGTGCATCTCCTAGCTTTTTGGACTTTTCCCGAGCATGGCAAATCTATGCAATCAGCACCAGAAATGGGGACAAGAATGTACATGCAAGTAAAAAGAACACATATCTCCTCTATGGCTCCAGCTTTCATCCCTCTCCCGATAAAAGTTCTATATTTCAAAAGCCATCAACCAGCAGGAAGACATACTTTCTTCTTTCTGAACCTATTAACACATTCAAAACATTAAGGGAGAGAGGAAAAAGGGAGGAAAATGATAGGGGGAACAAAACCAAACCAAACCACTCTTCTTGCAGTTTGAGAAGCATTTATGAATCTCATCTCCCATAAAAAACATTCTGCTCTGTTTCAAGCACTCCTGAATGTACTTAGCACTGCTCTTGAGCACACAAAACATTCCTCACAATTGCCTTTGCATCCCAGCAAGCCACAAAAGACCTTGCATATTTATTACAAAAAAAATCTTTGAAATCTAATAAGTCTTAAGCTGCACACAGGCTCTGAGTGCCCTCATGGTTCCCTGCCACCCCCCTCCTGCCTTTTGCCAAATTAATCCGCAGCTCTGCCGGCTAAGGGGACTTACCAAGGGCTTTTCGATGGGAGAATGCAGTTAGGTGCTCTCACACACTGGAATAGCTGCTACCCAGTAATGAAGCAGGAACTGAGAAGTCTCACTCTTTCAATAGCTATTCAGGTAGTGCTGCCAGCTTTCTCTAGCTCTCTGCATACACGCACATGGAGGTGGGGGGAGGAGAGAGGGGGAGAGAGAGAGGGAGAGACGCAATAAACTCTGACTATAATTAAGACAGCTCCTTTCTACAAATTACAGCAGCAAGAGATCCCTTTAGCAGCCCTTTTTAGCATGATCCCTTCAAGAAGGGATCGCTTACAAGAAGCACTGCATCCTTCCTACTCTGTCTCTCTTTTTTTTTTTTTTCCCAAAAGAAAAATTAAAGGCAGCTTTCTTGGATATTTAGCCATTGATGTATCATAGGGAGGTTATTGCTGTTTCAAGTAGTAATATTTTTTTCTTTTTATGATGAAAGTTTTATTATGGAATTCAGCCTAGTTTGCAGCCAGAAAGAGACTTGACTCTGCTCTTTATAAGGAGCAGCCTCTCAAGAAAGCAGTTAAGATCAATAATTTAATGCATTTAATGACAGTACTTATGAAAGAAAGCATCTGTGCTAAGCAGTTCACTAAATGGGAAGGTAAGAGTTTAGTAAATACATATCACACTGCCTTTTTGTACCTACATACATCATTAAGGGAAAGAAAAAAAACATTAACCCAACAACAATACAACATGTAAATTCACAGGATGATTTATAAAGGAACTCCTGAACTTGGAAACATTTTACAGAGAACAAACGTGCAGTGCTCCAATGTGCCGGTTCCACTAGGAATAAGTGTCCAGTCTGTCAGTCAGTGATGATAGTTACTTGCTCCTAATACACATAAAGTAAAAACTGTCATAAAATTTTGAAATATTATTGCATTTGGTAAAGGGATTTGAAGGATTTAAGAGAGTTAAATCTCCAAGACAGATCCTTTCTTTATTAAAGAATCCTCTTTCTCTGAAGCTTTAAAATTATTTATCCTTTCATTACTTCTGATGTCACCTTTGATAAAAGTCAGATAAAATATATCCTCTCCCTAACTAAAAGAAGAAAGTGTTCTGGAAGATTTCCCTCCATCAGTCCATCTCTTTTTCTCATACATAATCACCCATACACCCCCCCACACACACATGCACAATGCAATAGCAGAAGTAACAACTAGGGAAAAAAAAAATCAATTTCCTTTAATTTACTAGCAGCCTTGTTCTCCAGATAGTGATGGCTTTGTCCAGATCTTGGTACCACCTCAGTAACCACAGGGTCATTTGTAAAGCAGATGAAGAAGGGGTGAAAAAATTAAGCAGAGCATATAAATGTGACTTTGCCCCTGTGAGCCATGCAGGCAGCACCACAGAACCAGCTCTGCAGAACCACAGTGCGACAATGACTTTGAGGACTATTGCTTGTTATCACCTTTCAGAGGCATGAGGAAACCTTGTAATAAGGATGGAAATGGGGAGAACAGAAGAGAAAGTCATTAACAGAAGCCTATTAAAAAAGCTGTCACAACTGAGAGTTACCTTATTGACAGCTCTATCTGAAACATGTTAACACTCTGCAATGCTCCATGATGCTCTTGTTCAGCCTGCTAACCTTTTTGCAGGGGATATTTTCACACACAGCTGTCCAGTTACTAATCTCCAAAGTGCGTACTTAGTATTTAATTACTCTTCACCAAAGACAAATAATTCTGGGGCCTTGCCAGGTTTATTAGGAAGTCATGAAATGTCAAGTGTTCAGGCAGAGGCTACTTCTAGGGCTTTGACTTGTCTCAGTAGCAGGAGAAATCTTAAAAGATGTAAATGTCTGCCCTTCATTGCTCTTACCTCCTTCCTGCTCAAAGTGGATGAGATAGTGGGTGGTGGATATAACCTTGTGTTTAAGCTGTGTACAGAACAGCACTGCCTGGCACCTCCCATTCCTAAAGCGATCTCAATGTGGATGGCCTCGGGAGACATCTGGACTCATTGGAGGGCATGGAGAGTAGCAACCATGACTTCCAAGCCTTGTTTTTCCTGGTACAAAAGGGAGGGAGTATTAGCTGCCTACTGGTTGTACATTGCAGCATCTCACTATTAAGCATCATTTTCTGTGGAAGTTCACTCTCATGAAAAATACGCCTAGTGTCTCTATTCATCCTCTGGAGACATCAGCCAAGAGACTGGTGAGCTGCGATGCTTGTGATGCCACAGACCTGCTCCTGAGGTCAGAGCTGCTCTGTCAGCACTATCGGGGCTTCCCGTGAGTAACCCAAAGAGAGTCCCAGCAATGCCCTATCACAAGCATCCTCACTGCAAGACCACGAGGATCTTAAAACCCTTCACTCCATTCCCATAGCTGGCATGTCTGTACCACCACAGCAGGACAGAGCATGGCTTGGGGACGAGCTGCAGGTATCTGCCATAGGTAGAGCATCCCAGCCTTGCAAGTTGTACCAGCTGAAGTTGTTATTTTTGAAAAGCTTGTTACTAGAAATTACAAGTTGGCAGTGGAAATCTGTTTACATCGTGATGGCAACCTGAATAGCTGACATTTCACATCTTTTTGCATTAAAAACAAAATTCCCAGCCCTCTAGCTACTCCTCCATCTGGGCTTGCTAAAAGAAGGCTTCACAGCGAAGAATGGAAACAAAGGGTTCAAAGAATCTATTACCTTTATAATGATAGGAGGGCTCTGTTCTTAGGGGATTTTATTAATTCAGTCAGATCTGTGGGCTGTCACTTGTGAGGACATGCAACTTACAATTTAATAAAAAAGATTCCTTTTTGTAATGCAGGTAAAGAGGCCAGGAGAGCTCTCCCATAAATTACTGCTCTACAACTTGGAAAGAACTAACAAATCATCTGTGACCTGTGAATCTAATTTTACTGTGCAAAGAACTTTTCCTCTAGGGCTCTTTTCCTGATACATGTATCTATTTGCTATTCTTCATTGACATAAACCAATTTCTGTGGTTTACCTGTCAATAACAGTACTTAACTTTTAACGTATAATAGTAAAGCCATTGACCTCCAGTAGAAGAAAGTTCTTAAAGAAACAGCTCTCATTTTTCCTGGGATTTCCAACGTTTCACTTTAAATTTGTGCACATTATATAATGATGTCAGAATTATTCCAGCATCAGTATTACTAACACAGGAGAATCAGTATTACTTTTATAATGAGAAGAAATCGGAATGGTCTGAGGTACACAAATAGGTAACCTGTGCATGCAAACAACCTCTGCTCTGCCAGTGACACCACTGACATATTGTCCTAATGAATACATTTCACATTTTGTGGTGATGACTTAGATAAAGCTGATTTCTGAAGACATAATCATCCCCTTTCCTTCCTTCCTTACAAAATGTTAATCATTTGACAATGCAAAGGTACAGACACAGACTGTCTTTCAGACAGTAATTTCTATGTGTGCTAGACTTTGCCAAAATTAAGCATGTACATGTAAATGTCTCAAGTGCAAGATTTTAGCTCATTGATTAAAGGCAATTTATGGAAGGACGGTGGGGAATTTTTATGATAATGCTTATATTCTGTTCTCATTTACATCCAGGTAAACCTATTTTCAATGTAGTTTCTATTTATTTGCACCCATACAAACTGTTCTGCAACATGAAATTAATCAAGCTAGTGTTGTCAAATCTAGCATAGCATGTAAAAAACCCCACAAATACTACCTAACACATCAAGTGTTTGTACCTATAAATATTGATTTCTGACGTTTTTAAGTCCCTTTGCCATCAGCAGAACTTCTGCAATGTCATTGCAGAACCCAGACCTCAAGGTCAAGTTATATCACCCTCAAGGTTTCCAGGCCACACTTTGTGCTGCTGGCATTGTGAAGCTGCTATTCTTAACAGGCTGTTTCTCTGAAAGTGGGAGAAGTTGATGGCAAATGACAGTTTTTTGAATTGTGTATCAACACTAATGCACTGTTTGTGTCAGCTCAAGAGAAATATAATTCACAATAATGTTTATTAACTAATTGGAATTATATAAAGTTTTGTAATGCTGGAGGAACTGGGCAGGGAGAAAATTCTTTTAAAGCCCATATATTTGTTTGTTTGGTTTTGGTTTTAGTTTTTTTTTCTGGATTTAAAAGAAAACACAAACTTTTATCTTGCCGCGCTTCAACACAACCTGAGCTACTGAGTTGAAAATGCATTAATTGTGAGGTTTTTTTGAGGTGTTTGTGGTGAGGAAAATTCCAGGCAGATCCATTCAGAAGCTCTTGCTGACTCAGGGTTCTGTTGCAGTGGGCTTCTGTCCTTGCATTGCCTGCCCTAGCAGATTGAAAGACAGACCAAGTCTGACACTCAGCAGCCCCTCAGCACATATAAATCTGCCTGTTTCTGCTACAAAGACTCAAAGGTGGGTTATGTCAACCCAGCAAGTAGCTCACCTGTTACTGAAAGCACACCCTAAACTAGATTTCCACTTTCTTATTTGCATCTAAGGAGTTTTAATGGCCCTCACTGCCTATTTAAATCTGAGGAGGGAGAAATGCAGTTTGCATGGTAATTGCCATTAAGGGGACATACCAAAATACCTCAGAAGTGGAAAAGAAGGGCATTATGAAAAGAAGTACTAAACTAACATCAGGAGTACAGCTGTCCTGGGGAGATGACAGCTAGCAAAAACCTCTGTGAAGATTGCAGAAAACTTCCAGCAAGTTTTTATCTCCCCATACTTTGGTCTGGTAGGGAGCCACCACACACCATGGCTTGCTTTACCACTCCATATATTTTATTGCCAAATTTATTTTCTGTCCATTAGAGCACTTGTGCCAGCACCTCGGTTAACTGAGCTGGCAGTGGGTCTGTTTAGGTTGTCTCTCTGTCCCCATCAAGCTGCTGTGACAGTAAGTCCTAAGTGATCTGAAGGAGATTGTTCACCTCTCCTGACTCCAGATGGCTGTGGTGGTGCCTAATGAGCATGTGTGGGTGTTGCTGCTGTGCTTGATGGAGAAGAGTCATGTAAGCCTGACACGAAAAGAAAGCTGCAAACATGGGTTGTACTATTTGCTTTGGAAGTGCTGAAATGTGTGGTTGTGCTGATGCCTTCCAGACCCAAGTACCATAACTGTGGGGTAATCTCTAAAATGTTTGGGATGTGCCTAATAGTGCTTGGTTTCATTATACAATATGAGCTGAATTAGCAGCTTGCCTCTGCCAAAAGGGATAGTCTGGTCACCCCCTTTCACCTCCTTGTCCACTCTGTGACTTCTGTGGTATATCTTGGGCCAAACCTGGGTCTCACCTGATTGCACAATAAGAGGTTCAACACATTAAATGGCAGAAAATCCACCCAGCATATAGAGTAGACAATATGTCTTTGAGTTAGTGATTAGAATGGGTTTACTCCAAATACAGCAGAGTTTCAGAGACAGTACCAGACTGGGTAAGAGAGGAGCAGAGGATGGGAAGGAGTGCAGGAATTGTCCTTTTCAGCAGCAGGGAAACATTAACTTAGGGCAACCTAACATTAATCATACATGAGCATACGTCTGAGGTAGTGTACTGCACTGCAATTCTCTGCAGTCACAAATGCCTTTAAGATTGTTTTTACATTAAACATTGCCCTACATAAAGTTTAATCAGCAAGGAACAAAGTACTTCACCCTAAGGAAAGGGAGTACCTCTACAACAAACCAGATTTGAAACCTGCCAGGGCTGTTCCCTTAGATTATCAGAAAGGAAAGTGCTGGGGAAAAAAAATAGCAAGTGTTAATTTTTCTGTGTCCTAGAGAAAGGTAAATACAGCATTGCACTGTTGTTCCTTTCATGTGAAGAGTCACTGATTATCCCAGTTCCTGTCAAAGATGATGGGGCTCACAACACGGAGGAAGGGAAAGGGGTCATAAGTCCTCACTTCAGTCTGATTCTGAGCCTGAGATCACATGGAAACAGCACAAAGACATGGATTAAGTGTAGAACAGTGTCCGCCATATCACCTGGGTAAAAGAGAGTGAACCAAAGAGAACAGATCACATGTAATGTAGGAGACAGAAGGGTATTGGCTGTGTTTATGCAGTGATTGTGCTTGGAGGCAGAAATTATCTAGCCCTTGGGTAACCTTGCAGCTTCTATTCATGTTCTCAGACCACCTTTGTGTGGAAAGTAGGGCATGGAGGAAGAGGAGTCTTGTCCTGATAGAATGTTTGGATGTAGCCTGGATTTGCATCTGTGCACAGGAACTCAGTTATATTCCCAGACACGGAAATATGTGCACTGTCAATGTGGATGTGATCTAGCTAAGAAAATGGTGACTGAAAAAATGAGATAACATAGACCAGATCAGGGTCATACCAAACAACAACTATTATTTTCATGCAAAGTACAAATAAACTTCCTACAATCAACCCGACATCCCAGGCTGGCTTTCTTGCAGGACTCAAATCCAGGCTGGCATCTGCTAGTGTTCTATGAATATCCACTTCCTTCTCAGGCATACCAAACTTTGCTGAGCCATAAATGACCCCCTCTGTTGCCTCTCCCCCACAACACCATAGCACACTGCAAGGAGCTCAGGGAAAGAAATACCAGGAGGAGGTGAAGGGTAGTTGAGGGAGTCAGTCTCATTGCCACTGGAGATGCGGTTTCATCTTGCCATGGCTTTGTATATAGTTGTGCCAATAAGAGATGCCTTTGTCTCCAAACTAAGCCTTGTATTGTTAGCCAGGACACAACCAGTCATGGTGCAAGGCCATGTGATGAGACCTACAGCAAGGGAGAGAGTACAACTAATAGCCTCCAGGAAGAGAGCTAATAGGCATCAAAATCATACTTTGACTACCGTGGAAGCTGGATTGCCAGATAAAAGTTGAACAGAAGCAGTGGAAACAAGAATTGGGGAATAAAATGAACATCAGCTATTTTTATTGTCTCCCTTAGGGAAAGGGATGAGAAGAAATAATGCCAAAAGCACACGAACAGCTCATAAAGGTTTACTCAGCTTAGAAAATCCTACTCTTTAACATTTTTTATTCCATGAAATATAAATTAAGCTATTAGTACTTGAGGGGGTTTTGGTTTCTGAATAAGTGCAAGTCTAAATACATTCTACTTGGTGTCTGAGAAGCTTGAAAGCCTGAGAAGTCCTGAGATTATCCTAACTACACAAATAGGGCATTGTAGGAAATGTCCTCTTTTATCATTCACTCGGTCCTAAGTAAAATAGTGCAAAGTTACGCCTTGTATAAAGAGAATATACACAGCAGTCAAAATATTTGGAGTAGAACTTTAGCTGAAAATAGTAAAAATGGAATTCTTTCAACCTACACCAGCAGAGCATCTATGTATCTGAGAGAAGTGTAACAGAGTAACGAAATATGGCTACATCTGTTCCTTTTGTTTTCAGTTAATTCCCCCAACACTTCCTGTGAGTGCTCTAGGCATTTTTTTAAAGATTTGGTTTAAATTCACCATGTTGCTATGCACTTAACTATGGGTTTATATTTCCACTCAAAGAATTCATGTATAGGGTTGTTGTTTTTGTCAGACATGAGTCCACAGAGGAATAAAAGGCATAGAAAGATCAGATAATGGGAGTATTTAGAAAACAATGATAAATTCCCAGCAACATAATTGAATATATTGTAAATTTTAAATGTAATTTATGGTTGATCCTTTCCTCCTTCTTCTCTATATAAGCCTACAGTACTGAAGAAGAAGAAGTAATGCCCTGTGTCACTAACCGGGCATAAGAAGAATATGGCTAAAACTCACAGGGGCTGAACACCTCCAGATGTACAGCAAGGCTTAAAGTAAGGCATGCCAGAAAGCCAAATTTAAATTCCTGAATGCAAACCTTCTGCTTAACATTTTTCATTGTGAGCCCACTGAGGAAACACAGAGCAGGATTTTGCTTCAGAATAAGTAGCTACACAGGGAAGGAGAAAAAGCCTGCAAGCAGCAGTAGATGTGGTCTGGATATGTCTACCCTGTCTTTTGTCTTGCACAAGAGTGCTTTGGCAAAGACAGCCATCTCCTGCAGTGATGTGCATGGTCTGCTGCAGCTGGCATGACAGGGAAGGTCGGTATCCATAGGGATCTCCCTTGAGGATATCAGCCTACAGGGGCATGAAATGTGATGATCAGGGTAATCCAACTACATGTAATTTATGAATTCTGGATGACATGTGGAAGTTGTTGCTTTGAAAAGGCTGCTGCAGGGGGTTGGACTCCTCTGCTTGCTGAGCAACTGAGGATAATAGAGGGCTAACCTTCATAATTTGGGCCAGACAAGCCAGCGGGCTGACTGAAGCCTGGGAAGAGAAGCTGGCTTGAAACATCATTACCATTACATTCATTTTTCTGCCCTAGAGACTGTGTGTGTGTGCATGTGTTATCGGCTGCCCAGGGAAGTGGTGGAATCAGTCCCTGGAGGTGTTTAAAAGGTGTTTAGGTGAGGTTCTTAGGGACATGGTTTAGTGCTAGTGTTAGGTTTTGGTTGGACTCCATGATCCTGAGGGTCTCTTCCAACCAAAATGATTCTATGATTCTATCATTCTGTGACTCCAGATTTTAAACACCCTTGAAAACATACCCAATGGACTGACAGTGCCCATGAGCTGGAGACAACACTGAACTTGCAGGTGGCAACAGGAAGGGGCTGTGCTGGCCTAGAGCAGGGAACTCATGTGCTCCAGAATTTCATTTACCCGAAGAAGTAACCTAAAATCAGTCCATGCCCAGGAAATGTGCTGAAAAACATAGAAAGTGAAAAGCAATGCACAAGAAATGGGAAATCTGAGAAACTACAATTTGAATAGGTTGGGATCCAGTACAGTAGCATGTGAAGTGTCCATGCAGGAGTTGGGGTGTTTACCGCTAAAACCTGTGGCATTTCCCTTATCGGCATCAGCTGAAACAGGGCTGGATGCCGATGGGGAACTTTTGGATGGCACTCAGACTGGGCAACTTGCATGTTGCTCTAATGTCAGTGGTGGCTAACATATGGAGGTCTTGCAGAAAAGAAGGGTGGAGAGTGGCTGACCTGGCCCAAGTGGAGACATCTTTTGAAGGATAACCATGGCAAGACATCTCTAAATTGCATGTATGGTTCTGCCACCACTGATCTAACTTTTCATGTAGTCTGCTAATAACAGTGACCATGACGTTTTCCTATGATTCACCTTAATAACTGTGAGACAGAGAAATGTTTCTGGTACTATCTATTGCCACTTTCTAACACAGGTCACGGTGGGTGAAAATACTAACTCCATGAGATCAAGTAGTATTTATCAAATTATACAACATGTTACTTTCTAATCACCACTGTTTACAAAGACCAAAATCTAGTGTTATAAAATGGTTTTATCATCCATCTAGGAAGCCTTACTGTATATATGGAAGCAATTTTTTCAATACAGAATGCTTCTTGACTGTATTTCTCCCAGTATTTATTGCCCAATGGAGTAATTGAAGGTGCTTCAAAAGAAAGCAGAGATTTTAAATAAAGGAAGTACAAAAAGTAAGAGCTAACAGCTATTAATTATTTTCTCTTTATGTATGTAGCACACCAGTTTTAGATGCACTTGTTTGTAAAGTTATTATACAGTTGTTACGGAAGTGTCAAGCTGTTCACCAAGCCCATGCAAAGCATTTTAAGCAGTACTAAGTATAAAGCCAAATGAACTAATGTGTTTTTCATGCGGTTTCTTTGTTTGTTTACTTGTATTTTACTCCCAGGAGAAAAAAAAATTGAAAACTAGAGTTGTGTTCCTGCCAACTTTTGCTCAGCTAAACCATACCATCGATTTCAAAAGAACAATGTAAATGTCTAAGAATTATCCACAAAAGTAAAGCTTAGGAATGCCAGCTACCATGATTGATTGTAATGCTGTCTTCAGTGTGGTGTTGATTATGTAAAGAAAATGCTTTATTTCAAGACATAAAAAAATTGATTTCAGTTTTATTATTATGTGTCCTGCACCTAAAGCAGACTGGGCCACATTCCCTGTTACCTTGCATGCTGTTTAAGCATTAACACTCCATGTAGCAATTTGCACCCAGCTTGGACATGATGTCAATTGACGAGTAATAAAGATGACCAAGAACCTGGCCCTGGTTATTACATCATGATGATGAAGAATTATTGGTAGCTTCATTTTTAGGGAATGGGTTTCTTTTTTACCTTTGTGTGTGAGGTCAAGCTATTATTTGGAAACATTGGACGAAAACAGTGTGAGAACAGCTCTTTCATACAGGAGAGATATATTTCCCTGAACACCAGGACAATTAGCTTGTTACAAGTGGTACCCAGGACTGTTCAGATCCTGTGATGAATAGAGGTAGAGTTCACAGCTTTCTGCAGCTTACTGTCCAAGTACAAGTCCTGGTCCACCAACGCCACACTGCAAGCTTCAGTCCTTCACACACAACCTTGAAAATCAGCCTTGCAGTGTAGGACATGAGAAAGAACTATTTCTCACTTTAAAAAATGCTGATTGAAAGAGATGGTGACCATTGCCGATTAGGTCAATAGTTTGTCATTATTGTTTATTCCTAAGGGCCTCAAGAGAAGGTTAAAAAAAGGTTAGAGAAACCAAGAGAAGTTGTTTCCACCTTCAACAGCTCTAGTGAAGTCACACAATGAAAATACCTTTCTTTTTTTGAGAAATTGTTACTAATTCAAAACACTGAGACTACATGTCTGGCTATTGCCTCACAAAAAGAGCCAGCAACCAATTGTTAATAATTATCATCATCATGTTTACAGTACTGACATATTGCAGATTAATTAGACAAGACATAGATGGGAGAATAAAAAGCCAGTGGCTAAAGGATTGTGTTTAGTGTGGTTCTTGGGAATTTTCATTGTGTATTTTTTAGTTCCGCTTATCAGTGACCTGTATGATGTTTTCTGAAAGAGGGTTTGGGCCACTCCTAGGCAGGAGACTGTGTGTCAGAAAGGTGAAGAGGGAGGAGAAATTTAGGTCACTCACATGTAGGGGACATCCCAGATCAGGCAGCAGAGTACATGATAGAAGAATCATGTGTTTAGGCACCTGAATCTCACTTTCAGTGTTTTAGACTCAAGATAAGCACCTCTGGTAAAGTCAATACCTTCCTACAAAAGAAATAAATCCACACACTAATGACCATGACAATTAAAGGGAGGAACAAACTGCTGAACAACTTCCCATCCTAGCCTTATATCATCCAAGTATACAAGGTGGCATGTCTCCGTTCAGAGGTAGGATAAATCCCAATGATCTATGAAACAACTGCGTGATATACATTTGTTCACGAGTGGTGATAGCTCACTCAGTAACCACCATCATTCAGCAAAACACCAGGTGCAAGGAAAAGGTCCATCTCCTTCATTAACATGATGGTTGTCAGGTATGTGCCTGTGTTTTATCCTAGGGTTAATCCTTTTAATTAAACTGTGATACGAAAAGCTTTCTTAATAGCATGCCTTACATTCCCATAGAAACATTCACATTGATCTTGGATTTTGCCTTTAGCACACTTAACTTCTTGGTCTGTAGCTATCTGACACACTTTCTTTAACTGTGAGAAAAATTTGTATTTTTTGACTACAGCAGCGCTGATTGATTCCGGCCTTACAGATAGAATTTTTTTTATGGGCTTTTATTCACTGATGCTTCAGAAACCGATTGGCTGGTTGCATTCCCACAGCTGAAATAAACTTGTGGCACAGGAGAAAACTGCCACATTTGCTGAAATGCCATAGACAAATTACTATTCCTTTAGATAACCTTATTTTTTTTTCTTTTATTTTCCAAGAAATGTGCTACATTTCTAAGAAGACCAATTTCAAGGAAACTGAAAGCTCTGCCTTTATAAAGAAAAATGAGATAATATGGGGGTAGGGAGAGAGTAAAAATATTTCTGCTTATTCTGAAAGTTATTCTTTCCCAGTAAAATATTATTTTAAAAGTATCCAAAGTTCAGTGCTGTTGGGTTTTTCTAAAATACATACAGACTTAACTCATTATTTGGGTGAGTGGTCTAGAGAGGTCAGCAGACCCGTTCCAGTGAGTGATGACATTTAGCAAACTCTTGCAGGATGAAAAATTGAAACGTCAGTTCTGTAAGTTGCCTCATGTTGGCAGGTGCCCTTGTGTCTACTGTGTCTTTCAGAATGGGCACAAGATTTCATTCAGGTGCTGACATTTTGGATAAATAGGTAATATTTAAATGCCATAGCATACTGGCTGTGCTTTGAGATATGTTCATGTGAATGAGGAAAAGAACAGTAAGGCTGAGTGTATACATAAGCCAATGAAAGACAGTAGCTGTCTGACTTGAGCCCTGTTCATTTGAGGAAAAGGTCCTTACACTTTTGCTCTTTTCAGTTAAATCGCTTTGCCATTATCTATCTCTAATTTTCTTGCAGGCTTCCCCTGGGAACATAGAAAGGAATGGGCATATTAGAGCTATCAGACATCTGTGAGTACAGAATCTATAGTGCAGTTAGAACCAAATTATTATGGGCATGCCCAGAATCCACAGCCCTTACTAAAGTCAGAATTGGGAGCTCTCTGTATCTCACAGAGACAAACTACAGCATAGTAAGGACCCATCCAGACTGATCCTAACAACAACAGAATTTTTAGACCTAAATCCACAAGAGATTTAACCTCTTAAACTCAAGATTCCCAAAGCAATTTGCTGGCTATCATGACAGCTATATATATTAGTTCATATGTCTATACATCCACCACTGCACACACAACTGTTGCTGAACCTTTTGGTGCTTTCTACAGTATCTTGAGTTCTGAACAAGGCTTTTTCTCAATACAACCTCATCAGGCAAAAAGCTGTTTTAACGAATGTGGGCTCCACACAACAGGGATGAGATTTGGTATAAGTAAGCTGGAATGTAGTCTTAATTTGAGCAGCATTCATATCTGGTTCAGGTCCACTTCTGCAGGTGGCGAAGTGCCTGCTCACCTTTTTAAAGTTCATGATGCCCTCATTGGAACAGCAATACCGGTTATAACACAAAAAAATCCTGAGGCTTGAGGATTACCTGGATTTGGTTGTGCTGCTAGTGAGTCATGGAGGGTTAGAGTAATACTAATGCAATAACAAGATGACCATGATATTAACATATTGCTTACTCCAGATGTAAGTAAATTGTTTTCTTCTGCATATTTCTGGTCCTCAATTATGTGTATTATGCTGCCAGATTCACTAGGAGGTGTCGAACATGGTAAGTGCAAGGACTACACAGCATGAGGGAAACAAGGACAGATACCACTAATAGTAAAAAAAAAAAGTTTTCCTGAGACTGTAAGGAAACCAAGCAAACACTGTGAGAGTAAAAGCTCTAGTCCTGGTTGTACATAAACATATGACAAGTCTTACTTTTCATTTTCAGAGTTACCACCATGCAAACTGCTCTAAACATGAGATAAAACAGCATGTAGGAGGATTTATGTTTTAGTCAGTCCTATAAAAATGCTGACAAATGTCAGAGATATGACTAACATGAAGGAGAGGGTATGTATAAGGTGGCAGGGCATGTATTATCAGCAGATGAGCAACTAAACAGCATTGATTCTTGAGGGCAGTGCTGTCTCCAAATACTAATGAGGAATTTATCCTAGGTTGAATTATGAGGAGTAGTGAACTATGGTATATAGTCAGTGTGGACCTCTTCTGAAGCTGAAGAGAACCTCTCCCAGTAGGAATCTCTCTTGCCTATTTCCAAGGCAAGATACCAGTCCTGGAGATTTTCTTTTCAATTCCTCTTTCTTCCTCCTATCAGTAACAGTAATGTGAGGTGATGATGTAAATAATTATTCCTCCTCCTTCACTTCCTGTAGGTCATCTGTTTTTTACACTTTTTTCTGGATTTTGTAGTTGGCAGCCAAAGTAAACTAATACCTAATAATTTCTGTATGATAAAGTCAGAAAAAATAGGGTTAGCTATGTAATTAACAAAGTATCACAGGAGTTTAAACCCCAAAAGATCAATTTATTTGCTTCTTTTATTATTGCTTGCAATCGCACCTCTCACTCTCTTTTTCTACCATTCCTTTCCCACCCATAAGTTCAACTTTTTTCTCTCTCCTTTCTCATGTTTTACAGTTCTTTTTGCTTCTTTCTTGCAACACCCTTGCCCAAGTTCCAGTACCCTAAACCTGCTTTTGTCTTCATTCCCAGATGTCTACCTCCCTTTCCTTCTCTGTCTCCCTCCCACTTTTTCAAATTTCCTTCCTCTCACCCCTTTCCTTTTCCACTCACCCCTCTTCTCACAGCCTTTGTCTGGCTGTGGCTGCCATGGTATGAGGGGGAACTGGTGTTCCACCTGTTGCACTTCAGGCCCCACACACTCAACCATGGACTCTCCAAGGTCACCATGCTTTTCTCTGGTAGGAACAGAGGGACAGGTCCCACCACCACAGGACATCAATATTTACTGGTACAGAAAAATACTTCATGGGAATGACAGATAGTCATTTTTCCAGTGGTTGGCTACTAATAAGGAATGGTGTTAATTTTTAGTTCTAGAGTGAAAAATGTTTTGATGGATACATTTTCTTTTGCCACTGTGTTTCTTGTAATGCCAACTTCACAGACTCATGGTGATGACTGGTGTCATAAGCCAATAATTGGGCTGTTTAAACTTGAAAATCGATCTCCTACCATCATCATTAAGGAAAAAAATACCATTTTAAGCTCTTTTCTGATTGATTTTTTTTTTCTAAACATGTCAGTTTACACCACTAGGTTTTAAGACAGCATTGATGCCAAAATATTAGTGAAGGCATAATTAGAGAGCTTTTCCCCCTTTTTCAAGATTGACATCAGTTACTTCAGTGGTAGTAATTTTTTTCAGTTGATAACCAAACATTGCCTTAGGGAGCATGGCCTCTTATGACATTTATGCCATCCTACTCAGAGATGGCTGTTTTTAATGCAATTCATTTCACAGCAGACCTACTATTACTGCTGAATACAGACTTATATCCAAAGTAGGACATTTCCTGGTCAGATTTTCAATGCTGTGACAACAATTTCCCTGAATCATTTAATTAGATGCTATCTGTGAAACTTTTATAAATGCAATTGCCTTCTAACAATATATTCTCTTTTTCTAGCCCTACCCACGACTTAATTTTGTGTATCATATTGCATGTAGATAGGAAGATTAAGCTCTTGACATCACTTGAAATGAAACAGATTTATCTATCCCTTATTACTGTAATTATGCCACAGTAATCACTTTGCCCCACTGATGACTTCCAGTTTGGTTCCCAAGGTGAAGTTGTTTCTTTGCCAACCGAGATCCTCATTCATTTCATCAGGTTACTCTAAGCACAGTCTGCAGGTGGGTTTTTGTATTGCTTTTGACTGCAAGCTGGACTGAAGCAGCAGTTGCCTATAGTAGTCATCTAGGGCATTATTAAGGATGAAAATCAGAGTTCGCCTAAAGGGAAGATAAGCCTCCCAAAAATTCCCACTCTTCACAGCAAAACACTCTGTCGTTTACAATGGGAGCACTGGTTAAGGAATGACAACTACATTTATCAGGAGAATGTGGAATAGAACATTAACCAGTGCAACTAATTGTAGATAATAGACTTACTGGAAAATGGATTTAAATTTGTTAAAAGTTTTACATTGACACAAAAGTATATGTATATGAATACATCTTAAGTGAAAGATCAGAAAGAAAGCAAAAACAAAACCAAAAAGTTTTCCTTTCCTAAGTAAGCACTCACCTGGTAAAAAGAATAAATATTTAATTATATGTGCCTTTCCATAAATGAGGCTGCTGTGATCACATAGAGGTTTGCCTTTGGCTACATAGAGACTCTGTCTTTATTTTTAGTAATCTACCTCGAGTTACTGCTTTTCCCTTTTTATTATTTCTGTAACGT
Organism: Streptopelia decaocto; assembly: GCF_964273445.1. Taxonomy (NCBI): domain Eukaryota; kingdom Metazoa; phylum Chordata; class Aves; order Columbiformes; family Columbidae; genus Streptopelia; species Streptopelia decaocto. The sequence continues at coordinate 147,630,675 of NC_138663.1, forward strand.
TTTCATTTCTGCTCCAGCTACCTCAGTTTGAAATGTTTTCGGTAGTCACTTGCAGTATCATATCCACAATATTTATTATTTATTTAGATGTCAATAATAGTACAATATTTCAGCTGTCAAGAAACCTGATGTCTAGACTTTCTCCCATTTCGTTTGGTTTGAATGACAAACAAGTGCACCTTCTGGATATATTTTTTAATGCTAAATAGTAACTAGCTCACTAGCTTTGCAGACCTAACACAGAGGAAAGACAAAGTTTTGCTGAAAGAGCTACTTCTTTCCGTCGGTTGTACAAAGAGTTGGCATTTTCTCAGGTCCTCAATTCAAGCTTTTTGTTACAAAGTAATAGTAGTATATGAAGTATTCCTTAAACACAAGTTTTGAGAGTCTCAAACCTGACTGGGAAGCACCTACATTTCCATTTCCCCTTGTCTTTCAGAGCAATGAACTTTAACAGTTCTTCTCCAGTGGAGAGCACAATTAAGTCAGGATTACGGATCCCACAAAACTCTGTAGTGTTAAGTCTCAGCTGAAGCTGTAAGTTAATTGATCAAATAAAAATATGGAAATATCATCTCAGCATTCACAGGAGAAATTTTTGTAGGACAAACCTTTCCATTATAGTCAAACATTGCAGCACACCTCAACTTTTACAGCAGCAGAAGCAATCATACTGTTCAAGTTACTCGCTGCAAGGTATCTCTGTCTTCTGTACAAGCATCTGTTTTTTCATTTTAATTCTGGAAACTTAAATAGCATCAAGTTTTCTCACTTGCAATATATTATATCTACAAACCACTGTATTCTGGCTTCCCATTTCAGAAGAAGTCCACACGTACCCTGGAGAAAACACTATATAGTACTGAACTAGTGTTCTTGCTTCAACTACATTTCAAAATGGCCCAATATCAGCCTTGGAAAAATTGTTATAGAACAACCTGCAAATACGTTGCATTGCTCCTTATGGATTTCAAAAGTAGTTGACTTCCCAAGGCTGTAGTAAAAGTATTCTCTGTTGACTCAGGTTCTAATGGAACTCATCTAATCAAGGGGTCATGAAAACCTCCAAACTGACCAATCCACTCTCCAGTGTCTCTTTAATTTATTGTTCAGTGCAAGAATACTAGACAACAAGAGAGTTCTGTTGTGAATGACACAGTTGCAAATGATCAGTGGTTCCCTGGGAACTTTACTTAAGCTTCTCTAGACATTAACTCTATATTCCAGGCTTATTTTCTTGCTGTGAAAATACAAGAGAACTTCAATGCAAAACTTATCTGCTGACATGCTACAATACCATATAATTATTGTGCTATACCATAGCTCATCCTAATTAAATAGACTCAGAATCTGAAAGTGCTCTTGGCAGATCACAGAATGTTAGGTACTGGAAGGGACCTCGAAAGATCACCTAGTCCAATCCCCACACTGGAGCAGGAACAGCTAGATGAGGTTACACAGGAATGTGTCCAGGCGGGTTTTGAATGTTTCCAGAGAAGGAGACTCCACAACTCCATTGGGCAGCCTGCTCCAGTGCTCTGTTACCCTCACTGAAAAGAAGTTTCTTCTCATGTTTAAGTGGAACCTCCTGTATTCCAGTTTGCACCCATTGCCCCTTGTCCTACCATTGGTTCTCACCGAGAAGAGCCTGGCTCCATTCTCGTGACACTCACCCTTTACATATTTATAAACATTAATGAGGTCACCACTCAGTCTCCTCCAAGCTCAAGAGACCCAGCTCCCTCAGCCTTTCCTCATAAAGGAGATGCTCCACTCCCTTAATAATCTTCGTGGCTCTGTGCTGGACTCTCAAGCAGTTCCCTGTGCTTCTTGAACTGAGGGGCCCAGAACTGGACACAATATTCTAGATGGGGTCTCACCAGGGCAGAGTAGAGGGGGAGGAGAACCTCTCTCGACCTACTAACCACCCCCCTTCTAATGCACCCCAGGATGCCATTGGCCTTCCTGGCCACAAGGGCACAGTGCTGGCTCATGGTCATTCTGTTGTCCACCAGGACCCCCAGGTCCCTTTCCCCTACACTGCTCTCCAACAGGTCGTTCCCCAACTTATACTGGAACCTGGGGTTGTTCCTGCCCAGATGCAAGACTCTACACTTTCCCTTGTCATATTTAATTAAATTTTTCCCCGCCCAACTCTCCAGCCTGTCCAGGTCCCACTGGATGGCAGCACAGCCTTCTGGCGTGTCAGCCACTCCTCCCAGCTTAGTGTCATCAGCAAACTTGCTGACAGTGCACCCTATTCCCTCATCCAAGTCATTGATTGAATAGTCCTGGTCCCAGTACCAACCCTTGAGGGACTCCACTAGATACAGACCTCCAACTAGACTCTGCCCCATTGACCACGACCCTCTGGCTTCTTTCCTTCAGCCAGTTCGCAGTCCACCTCACTACCCGATCATCCAGTCCACACTTTCTCAGTTTAGCAGCAAGGATGCTGTGAGATTGTGCCAGTTTTTGTTCCTTATCATCAGTTAAGTTTAGCTACTTAACAAATGTATCTTCTTTCATAAAAAAATAATACTAATAGTTTGTTATGTTGCTTGAAATGGCCATTTTCTCTCTTAAAATTTCCATTTAAGGTGGAAGGCTAAATTATAGCTGCACACCTCAGGCTGTGTTTCCTACAGCAAGCCTTTGCAATTACATTTTTATTCCTCTGGATTCTCTTTTTAGAAATTAATTCTTCAAGGCTTAGATCACAAGGAATTTGGCAAAAAGAGATCTGATCATGATCTTGAACATGTATATGAAATTATTACTATATACATGTGTATACATATATATATATAAAGACAATTTAGGATTCAAAGACAATTCTGTATATGCATATATGCATATATGTATTGCATGTATGTGTGCCTGCTACATGAGATTCAGATGACTAGAATTTGAAAGAGTAAATATGACATTTGAATACTTGATCTGTTAGTAGAAGTGCTCCTTCTTGTTTGCTTTACAAGAAGTCAATGTGTCAAAGAAAATATGCAGAAAAATTATAAGATAGTCTGGTTAGAAAGTAGTGCTGGACAGTGGTTGATGTTGAAAGGCATACACATTTTTCTTACAACTGCATTGCTGTACATGAATACAAAAATCTGCCAATAACATCTGATTCTGAACATATGGTGATGTAAGCAGTGTTTCTTGGAGGTTTACAATGCCACCTTTGAGAATTTGCATCAATGAAATAAATTAGATGTTGTACAGAAGTGCTAGGAATTCTTTCCCAGAAGAAAGTACATTACAGCTGAAATGTGTCAGTCTTTTGTTTTCAGCAATAATATAGAACATTAAGTAAGATGTGTTTCTTACCATAAAGCTTGACTTGCATATGTTCAGTTAAATAGTGGGCAACCTCTTTGATTAACAATTGTGGATTCTTATCACCATAATTTATTATTCAAATAACATTCTTGTTAACATTAGTAAAGATATGATATCTTTTATTTGTGCACAATTTTATTATTAAATGTATTTGTTATTATTTTGGTGTCAGTTTGAAACAGGTCCAAGTCACGGCTGGTGGCATAATCACCTAAAAGAGATGAATATGCCATGTAAATACAGAGGGATTCTGTGTATTGTCAAAGTCACAGGTATCAAATCAAAGAAATTGCAGCAGGAGTCATAAAAAGGTTGTCTGGATGTTCTGCAAATTGACCTTGGGCTAGAAGAATAAGCTTGTCCTATCACACTGTGTATCCAATTCAGTTTGGTCACTCAGGAACTGTGATTTGAGTTGTGGGGACATGAGGGAGTTGACATTAGTTATTTATTTGAGGCACAACTTTAGTTCTTATATTTCCCTAAGACTTTTATTTTTTTTTTTCAGTAGCTTCTTTCCCCAAAGATTTTAATTGCAGCAAAAATGTCTTTTCATCCCATTTTTTCATAGCTCTTATGACCAAAGGAAATATGACAGAGTAGCTTACCTGTCAGGATTAGTCTTGATGCTTTCCATATACCCCTTTCATCCAAAAGATTTTTGAAGTTACCTTCAAATCCAATAAAATTATCCCCTACTTATTGATTACAGCTTAAAAGATCAATGCTTGAAAAAATGTCTGAATAGTTACTGTTCTTACGGGACCTAATTAAGAAAATGTAAATTTCATCCTTCAAGCCCTGATTTCAAAATAGTGATAAATAAAATCATTGCTGCCAATCCCATACTGCTGGAATGTGAAATAAGAGCTGTGTTTTGAGTAGTTATACATGTGTATGCATTTGTGTATCCACAAACACTCTTAAATTTGAAACCTTCATGTTCACAAATAACCTTTCTAGGCTGAGCTGAGAAAGCATGGTCATTTCTGTGGAACTAATTTTGGGTTAAATATTAAAAATATAGTCTGTTGCACTTCTTTCTTCCATCTCATGCCAATTCCCATTATACATTTTTAAATAGTTTAGAAGTCATTTCAGGAATAAAGCATGAATCAAACTGTAGATTAATTGCTAAGAGACAAGAGACCTTTTTCTGCTCTTCATTGTCCCAGGCAGACAGTGTGTGCCTAGGTGCACACTCCAGAGGCATTGCAGAGAAGTGCCACTCTCTGATAGTGTCTGCTCCAAGCCTCTTCTAACTGCAACTGTCAATATGTGAACACATTAAAGACTTCTCTTCTTTTGATATGTGAGCATTGCCTTGGGATATGCTGGTCACATCATCTTCTCTCAGTAGATAATGATTTCCCATCCTCTACCTTGCCCTGAAATGGGATTTGTGGAGAAGGGAGAGACTTGTGCTATTGCCTTTAAAACACTGTTTTCTTGGTCTTGTGATGTATCTTTTATCAAAAGAGAAATATGACAAGCCTGTTGAACATAATCTAAAATTTCTCTCCTGTCTTTCAATGACCTCCAACTCACAGAGTCTCTCTTCATGTGAAATGTATCTGCTGTTCTCAAGCTCATTTTCAGCACTCTTTTGACACTTATTCTACTGCAATCTTCCTATTCCAACATGAAATAGTGCTTTACCATTGGCAGGAGATTGTGAAAATGAGCACACAAGTGTTAGAGTCATCCTGATAGCCAAAATCTTATGGTAATTCAAGACACCATATCAAGGTAGTACTGGAGGCAACAAGTAGGAGTTCAGAGCAGAAGTCCCAAGAAACTTTCACAACAGCCTGAAACAAATCAATTTCACCAAGGGATCTGGGTGACAATTTGGTGCTGTGACAAAATGTAACCAGACCCTGAAATCCTGGGCATACATCAGTATGAGAGACATGCTTGAGTATTTTTCTACAGCCCCCCTCAAAAAACCCTGGCATGACCAGCTGTCTGGCATTGCAGGAGCTGTATGCTACTGTGAAGTATTTCTCCTTCTTTGGTTAGGAACTCTTTAAACTGACGTTTAAATTGCATTCAGGAAGAATTTCTCCTAACTCTTGTCCAGACAGGATTTTGAAGAGGTATGTGTTAGACATGCCTGCACTGACCTCCTGTGAAAATGAAACCCATTCTGTTTGGCACAACTTTTGACAGAAAAGAGATACAGAGCCCAAGCCTGTTGAGGAACAATTGGCTGAAATGCAGCCAAGAGGTTTTGGGAACCTCCCGTAAAATGCAATACCCCAGAGTAAGCACGTTCTTTTCCCCTGTCTAGGGTTAGCCTGGCTTGCCCCTAATAGGCACTAAGGTACAAATGGTAATAGAAGTCCTCAGGAGCCTAAAAGGATACTTCAGGGATGAGAAGAGGAGAACTGGCATGCTGCATTCCCTAGTTACTGCTACCTGCAAGTATTTTACCTCTCGTCTCTCAGTTTTATTAGTCAACTAATTTATTGGAAAAAAAGTTGGATGACTCTGAGGTCTAGTCAGCAACCTCGTTGTTTTGTTATAAATCAGACTACGGAAGGAAAAAAGAATGTCAGGAACTATTGATGTTATTGCTCAAACAGTTTCTTTTCTTCAGTCTGCAGGTTTTGCAGCTGTGGAGGGGAGAAGGAGTAAAACCTGCATTTCTGATCTCAATGTAGCAGTACAGGACTGAAGATTTATATGACTTCTCTTTGTGCTGTGCACATCAATTCCAGATCTGGGTTTCAATGGCTACATCACTTAAGACCCTTTGAAATGGTCAGCTGGAGGTAGAAGACATTGCCAAGTTCAATCAGAAAGGAGCCAATCACAGGCATTTTGGGTTCCCAAAGTCAGTGTGACTTCCTCAGTCTATGCTGTGGTGCTAAACCAATTCCTTCATAAATTTGACACAACTGATCCTTCCCAGCTCCACACTAGCTGTGCTTTTAGTATGAACTAAAAGGAATCAGGTGTCTCACATGACACTGCAAGCTGACTTGTAGACAGACACCGTCTATGGTGTGATGTAAGTGCTGCCAGCTAATTCTGATCAAACTGTGTCATTTCAAAGGAGAACGAAGACAATTCATCTAGAAAAAATAAAGTTCTTCACGGAAGACTCCATCATCTGCATTTCCATTTTTATGCCAATGGTTTGATAATCGGGCTTTTTGTTCTAAAAAACTTCCTCATGCAAAAATGTGCAATCAATCATTTTTGTTTGCATTGCACGCTGACTTTTATTGGTACCTTTAAAATGCTGTTTCCATGAATAGTGTTATAGCCAGATGAAGGGAATAGCTGACTTGAACATCTAGGTCACTAATTCTTCACAGATTAGCACTGTCAGCACTGATGGATGAAGCGGGAGATCTATCAGAATGGATGTGTGGGGTTTCACTCCTGCTTTGTAAATCATGCAGGAAATCCCAGTGTAAACTAAGCCTCTGCCTGTCACAAAAGTTGAAACATCACAAGCAGAGCAGTAACCCCGCAGTTAAACTGGCTTTTTGTTACTGTTGATCAAATTTCTTATAAGCCTATCTACTTGTTTTGTCTAGTGCTGCATTAGTGATGAAAGGCCTTGGGATTTATTAAAAAGAACATAAAAGCAGAGCAGTACAAACCAGCCAGAAACTCATGAGCAGGAAAAGGTATGTAATGTTTTTCTGTGTGATCTTGTTGGTGCTCACAATTCTCATGGAAGTCGTGCAGGTACAGAGCTTTGCATTGCTCTCCAGGAGTGACACTGGGTTTTGCACTGAACACCAACAAATTGAGCAGTGATATAAAGCATTTTGGAATTTCTTTCCTGGGAAACAAGTAAAACATGCCCATCAGTTTGCAAACAGTCTCAGTAAAAACCCTCTCCTTCCTCACCAAAGTGAAAAAAATAATATATATATATATATATAAAAGAAAAAATATATATATATATAAAAATATATATATATTTCATGTCTTTGATACAGGGACAAAAACTTAACATCAAGTGGAGCAGCTGTGGTTTGTGGAATGGGAGTGTGGTGTTTGTTTTGGTTTGGTTTGTTTTTTGTTTTGTTTTGTTTTAGTTAAGTGATCCCTCTTAAATCCCATGGCTGCAGACCTGCCTCCTTACAGGATTTTCTCCTCAGTACAAGATTTTCCCCTCAGTTGCCGGCCTGCTTCCTTACAGGATTTTTCCCTCAATATTCCTTCAGGGTGGGCCCCTTGAATTTGGCAGGCACACACAGCTCCATCCTTTAAATTAAAGCTGACTGTTGTATTTTTGAGACTACCTCCGATAGCTATATATTTTTTGCTAGCTATAACAGGTAGTTTTACCTTCTAAGAGGTTTTCTTGTTCTCACTCCTGAGACAGTAAAGAATTTATATACACTGAAGAATCTGCTCCAGTAACAATTTTTCATTTTAAAATAATTGATAGATGTATTAAAAAATATCTATGAGTTCCTTCATCTGTTAGAGGAAAATACAGTGAGTCTGGCCTCTCATCCAGTAGGTCTCAGGCATTGCCAGGCACATCCAAATTTTGCTTTAAAGAAACTATCAAATCCTGATTGCTAGCATTTATGCCTTGTACTTCCAGTAATTTATGGGGAGATTGACAAAAGAAGGCAAAGAAGAGGTGACAAAAAGATCTTGGTTATTTAAGGCAGACAGTGGAAGGCTTGGAGGAGACAGAATTTCCTTCTGTGAGTAAGCTCTGAGTAAATAAGTGAACACAGATCACTGAATAAGCTTCCCCTTGGGAGGAAAAAAAGCTCTTTAAGCACACTAACTGGGTCTGAATAAATTAAGACTGGAAATCATAAGTCTCTCACTACCATGTTCTAGAATAAGCTTCCAACTGGAGCTGAAGGAATAAGTGAGCCAAGTAATTCCTAGGACAGAGCTAGATGATTATTTATGAAGGCACTAACTGTTGCATGGACAGTGGTGATCCAGTTCCATTTCTTAGGACAAGCACCCTAAGACAAAAGCTGTCTCTACCCAGAAGGGTATTTCTCATTTAACACTTTTAGGACAGAATAGTTAGTATCAAAATATAACTGTTAAGTCTAAAACACTCTTAGAGTAAAATAAGACAGGAGGTGGACTGCACTTTTTCATACCAATTCTAATTTTGTTCCAGAGAGATATTACTGACTTTGATGGAATCTCTCCCTGTTTGAGGATGTGCAAGTGAAAAAAAGGAATACTAAGGATTACTAGAGATTTAGTATAGTCCTAAAAGAAGCTGAGAAGGAGACAGTGGGAGAAGCAAGATCTAAGTTCTCTCGTTTTTAATAGTTTTCTCATTCTATAACTTTCCTGAATAACTTTCACAAGTATTTCTGTCTCAGGCTTCTCCTAATTGCCCCTTGGAAATTTGGGAACATGTGGCTGAATCAATTTTTAAAATACAACTGGTCTTGTATAATGTACTTGTAGCTTGAGCTGCTATGAGGGAATGAAACTTCAGAGCGTCTTTTGACACTTGTATGCTATTAAGTCTTGTCTTGATGATGCATTGATATGGTTTGCTGCTGGTTGAAAGGCTTATTAAATGCCTTTCAGTCTGTGTTGTATCAGCACATCACTCATTGCAGACACTTCAGGAGCCACCAGCCCTGCAAACAGGGTCTGAGTAACAAAGACCCTTCTTTTTTTCTGGTATGAATATAGACAAAGGGAAATCATCATTCAGGCTCTTGTTCCAGCACTTGAATTGCCTGTAATCACGGTTACTGAAAGCCATTAGACAAGTAGCTTATTACTTAGCTTTGTGTTACAACATGGGTTTCAATCACAGAATCATAGAATAGTTTGGGTTGGAAGGGATCTTCAAAGGTCATCTAGTCCAAGTCCCAATGACTGTGATTAAACTGTGGGGCAAAAAGCTCCATGGGCAGAGAGAGATCTGTCCCAATTCCCCACTTGGCATCTGACAAAGTGTTAATATACTACCTCATGGTTCTTCGAACCCAGTTTTCTGCCCAAGGACACAGAGACGGTGCATACCGAAGTCCCCTTGGGTCAGCGTCATGCTGGGTCCAAGGTGTGCAACCTCAATGTATCGTCTGGAGAGTACAGAATAGTGTAGACCCAACCAGGGTCACCATGGAGATCTCTCAGTTGTTTTCATGACATTTATTGGTATTTTCATTTCTTCTTGAGTGGTGAACAGGCACAAAAAAGAAAGTCATTCTACTTAATGAAAGCAAGAAATAAAACACATAGCACACTTAAAATTCACTGTTAAGAGATTATTTTTAAATCTTTACATTAGCTGTATAATAGCTTTCTGTCAAACAGTAAATCTCCTGTTATGAATTTTTGTGTCATTCGTTACTGTGCCGTGACTTTACCTAATAACAAATATTAGCAGGCTTTTTATTCTAGCTTCAGTTAGATACTATATACAAGCAATTGCACTAAAACAGAAGAAAAAGCCATTTTACTGTGAAAGTGATTGAACACTGGAGCATGTTTCCCAGAAAGTCTGTGGGGCATCCATCCCTACAAATGTTCTAATTCTGACTGGATACAGACCCGGGTAACTGGCTCTAGTCAACCCTGCTTGACCGGGGGATTGAACTAGAAGACCTCCAGAAATGCCTTCCAGCCTCAGTAATTCTTTGATTGTGTGATATCAAACAGACACATAAGAAGCCACACCACCAGATGCTAACCTACAAAGTACCAGGATTCCTTTTTCCTGATGTGAGTGGGAAAATAACAAGATCATGGGTGGTATGCAGCCTTGCCAGGAAATCTAAGATGTGCTTTGTTAGAAGTATAGTGTTAATACAAGCATGCTTTCAGTGATATCTACTTTTATTTTCAACAACTAAGGGGCACTTCTCACTTTTTTCTATTGAATGGCACACATTTTCTCTCACTGCTGTTCTCCATATTTTTCTGCGACACCAGTATATAGCAATAAATATTTTCCTCTAAGGCAGACCACAGAGAATAGCAACTTACTGTAAGACAAACAAAGGCATTTATCACTTACAGGAGAAGCAAGTGCACGATAGAGTGGTACATCATACATGATATGTTGACTTTATGAAATAATTAATAGAAGACTCAGAATATATATTTGTGGCAATGTATCAGTATTAGAGTTTTACATTTTTCAGTCATCTCTGCTTCTCAGTGGATTTTCTACTGCAGCAGCAAACAAAAATAAGAACCACTTAAACAAATAACTAATATAAACTTAGCAGTCTTAAAAGAAATACTGGTTTGGGTTTGGTTTGGTTATTTTTGTTGTTTTGCTTTGGGGTTTTTTTTTTGTTTATTTTGGTTTGGTTTTGTTTGGTTGGTTTTTTGGTTGTTGGTTTTTTTGGTTGGTTGGTTTGGTTTGGTTTGGTTTCATTTGGTTTCCAGAAATCTGAATTGTAGGATATCTGTTCTACTCTCTGCTACCTAGAATGAAAATTGTATTATTGTTTACTAGAAATGTGCTTGATAAATGATAGCTTCCGGGGCAAAGGAAAATATATTTGAGGCATTGCTGGGTTTAAAATCACAATGCGTTAGAATAAGGCTGAGCTAATTGCTCTATTAGACAGGTTTCCTTCTATTTTGGACCTCTCCTAGTGTATTTTATCTGGAATCAAACAGTTCTTCTAGAATCCATAGCAAATTTCCAACATATTTACGTCAAACCAGGGACATCTTTCACACCAGTCAAGCATCATAATAACTAGTACTGAGTAGTTCTTTAAAAGGTGGAACATGAATTTTAGTGATATCTGAACTCGTGTGGGGTCCTATTGAAGTTCTCATATTTTTGATAGGCTGTCCAAGGTCAAAGAATAGGCAAAAAATTGTGAGTGTTTTTAAGTTCTTATGTTAATAACAACTACATTAAAAAACTAACAGCAGTAAAATGTTTTCATATAGATGGATTAATTTACAGCAGTTCTTATGAGTACTGAGATGTGCCAACAGAAATGTACAAGAAGGTTCTTCACACATATATTACCATGGCTGGATATTTCTTTGTATTGTTTCCACATTTAAAAGCTTTTCCAGGTGTCTGTGCACTGGTACCCCACCACGCTGTATTGCAATCTGTAGCATATCATGCCCCTTCACTCCAGCCAAACATACAGGGTACATCACCATGGCAACTGTAAGTCAAATTAGACACACTTTACATATGACTTTGAGTAAGTTATATTAATGTTGTGTCAATGTCTTAAATGTCTCTACTTTTACACCATGGCAAACTCATTGTCTGTACCATGTATTTCATGCTGTAAGGGTAAAGTCAGGTCCTATGTTTTTAAATTCCAATAGAGTGTTTTCAAGAAGTGATGGCTATGTCTCAGAAGGTTTGATGGGATGGGAAGGTATAGGTAAACATCACAATTATTTCTTGAACCATCTTAATCTCTCAAGCCTACAAAAGTGGACTGGAAAGTCTTCAGAGTATAACGTGATTTGTAAAGTTTGCATCATTTCTTCCTCTTCTTACAAACTTTGCTCACATTTCCTTGCTCGTAAAATATCTTTGCAAAGTCACTGGAATGGCAAGGAATGATTTTGAGGCACAGACTTGATCTGCAATTGGAAGTTCCAATAAGTGACTTTTTTTTTTTTTTTTACATTTTAAAAGTTTCTGCAGGACTCACTTCTAGGTCATGCAAGCCTCTTCTCTAAGGCAATCAGTGTTTAGGCAGCAGTGGAGTGCAGTGTGACAGGACAGCTAAAGAAATGGCTGAATGGATGATTGAAGAATGTCACTGTATTTGTACGCACCTTGTGACTAGAATAAGACAAACTGGAATCTAGCTCGGGGAGAAAAACCAAGGGGCTGTTGTCTTTGTTTCCCACACACGCAAGTATCACTTTGAAAGCCCAAATACAGCCATGTGCAGATATTCTCCCCTCAGAAAATGCCAAAGGCCAGTCACGGTCTGCATTTCTGCTCCATCAGTACACTCAGGTCTCAAGCACTCAGATAAAGCAGCACTGCATTTTGCTCGGACAGACCCCAAGCCAGCACCCTCCAGAAAACAAACCAAAACAGCCAAACAAAACACACACAAAACCACAAACCACAAACCAAAACCAAACCCTGCTTACCAGGATTCACACGATGTTTGTAAGTTACACGTTAGGTTTGATGCATTTCATGTCAAACTCTCCCAGTGATAAATCAAGTAAATAAATCAAGTGTTAATGGACCCAGATGCACCTGTGTTCAAAAAGTTAAGTAAATTTCACACTCATTACATGAAGTTCCTGTAAATATTTTCTCGTAAAATCCAATTGATGTCACCAAAATTTTTTTCTGGGAAATAATGTGTTTCTTGTTCCCTGTGCATTCTTAGCATGCAGAGAATGATAGTATGCATCAATTTCACATATTTTAGGAGAAAAGCTTTTTACCTCCTATTATAGCCATTATTAATACATTATGAAAATAATAGCAGGTTAGCTATTACAGGCATTGAAAAAGCACCTGCTAGAAAAGTAGTATAAAGCTATGACAAACATTTTAAGAAATGTCTTCAACTTACTTGCAAGGTTCTGATAAAGTGTTACTAATGCTTAAAAATGAAGAATTGAAAGTAAAAATTCTAGCATTCTGCACCACGAGCTTATCTCTCTGAGTGAGTAACCATTTCATTTTTTGTTTCATCAGCTGAAAGAGCCAACCAGGGCTCCCTGAACACTGACTCTTTGCAAATTATCCTATTCCATGGCAGGTGACAGGAGAAATAACCCCACAATCTCCTTTGTCTCATCTTTATTACCCCAATCAGATCATACCCTTTTTTTTTCTTCTGTAATCACTACAGAGTGCCAATAAGAGAATATTCTGATGTCAGCAAATGGTTCCTAAATGGGGATCTGATAAGTACTCTATTTGTATTCGATTTGTACATAAATGGTGCCATTTCTCAAGTATTGTACAGTGCACTCCACTTAATCGGGATGTGCTTAATCAGAAAAATCATTTAATGGGACATTGTTCAGGGATCCATTTTAAGCCCAATGATAATTAATAGCAATGAGTACTGATTAATGGTAACCGTAATTCCACATACTGAGATGCTCTCAAATTATTTTGTCTTGGTGACGTCTTTTGTTTCACAGTCTCCCAGAGACGTGTTCAGTTTGCTTCTCTAAGAACAGTTTTCAGTCCCTGCACTACAGACAGGAGGGTCAACAACCAGCTCATCACTGCCTGGCCCCAGAACTCAATGGGCTCCTTAGAAGTAAGGATTCAGATCTCTCCCTACTTGGAGCACTGGTAATACCGAGTTTGAGGCAGTTTGAAAAAGCATTCTTGCTAAATGATACTTGTTTTTCTTTTGCTTTATTCATGATGGTCTAAAACGATAAGTGGGGTGAGGTTTGTCGGGAAAAAGATTATTTTCATAAGATCAATTTACATATCCTGCAATAAAGAGGATACTGAAATCCAGCATTCTTGGCAGGAACACTGTTACTTAAAAATGGATAAAACTGAGATATGTACATCTATCCATTCAATAAAAGACAGCATCCCTCCCAACAAATCCTGTGCTGCTTTCTGTTTAGTAGTGCTCTGCAAGGAAATGACAAACTGTGCAGAAACGCAGGACAGCTGGGCTGAGCTTCCCTTTGTTCTCTGCTATTCTAGCTGATCATCAGTGATCACGTTAGTGTTTTCCAGCGTGGCAAAGCTGCCTCAAAGAACCCAAAAGGCTACTGGAAAAGTTCACCGTGTGCACAGCAAAATATAGGTGTGGGACAGTGGTGGTCACATTGGCATAATAACACGTTTTGTTGTAGACCCCTGATTTTCTTCCAAAGCAGAGGATTTACAAGTTGAGGTTTTGTTGTTGTTGTTGGGTTTTGTTGTGGGTTTTTGTGTTGTTGTTTTTTGGGGGGAGTTTTTTGTTTGTTGTTTTGGGTTTGGTTTTTGTTTTTCTTTTAATTTTTTTTTTTTTATTATTTTTTTTTTTTTTTTTAGAAAACGGTTCTATCACAACACAGGCTTTACTTTCATTCCACATTTCTAACTCAAAAAAAAATCACTAATTTAAAAATACCTTACTTAAGGTATTATCTAGTGCAACTTCAGGAGATGTATGAGAAAAGAACTTCTCTCCATGCTGGTTCACTTGTCTCAGTTTCCTCGGCTCATCTGCAGAGTTCACTTCTGATCTTCAGCACCCATTGTGCAGTTTCACAGTCACACAGCACACAGAGAGAACTGTGTCCATCCATCAACCAATTAACACAAGATGCTATCAAAAGGTGGTCTTGTATATGCAGAATATAAAAAAAATACACATATTTTAAGCATGACCTCGAAAAGGAAACAGAGTTGGATTCATTTGTTTAAAAGAAGATTCTAACAGCGCAGACATCTAATGATTGCAGGCACCTTGTATATCCAGTGGATAGAAAGAGGCAGAGATATCTCAGTCATATCAATAATTAAGACAAGAACTTAAGACCATTTTTTCCCCTCCATCTATTGTGTTATATCTCAATGCTTTGCACAACATGAAAATTCATCTGAGAAAAGAGGTTCTGGTGTAACATCTACACACCACAAAATAAATTTTATTTGCTGTGATTCAACTATACTGAGTATAACATGGAGACAGAATTTGGAGTCCACGCAAAAAGATCCCTGCTCATTTTTTCACCTCCTGCAGCAGAAATTTTCATAGCACAGCAGCCAATAATCGGCACTTAAGTTGTTCAGCCCTTCTAAAAGATATCCATACCAGCTGACTTCAAGGTAGAAGTCCAAGGTTATGAAAATGAAGTCAAGGAACACACTAAAAAATAATTTCACTAACAGGAGTGCCAAATCTAACAGTGACTCTACACTGTAAAAAAAAACTCATTTCACAGTTTAATTCTGGGTTCTGGTCTTCTGACTGTTCACAGTGAAGGGAAGTTAGTTCATTTCCAGGCTTTAATTTGAATCTCTGTCCAAAACAAATCCTGATACAGTTCTGGGAATAACTCCATCCAGGAACTCCTCCTACCAGGTATTATGTCTGCAACTGCTCTGTTTGGCTATGTCAGCTGTGTCTGGGTATGCAAGTCAGGTTCATGCCAAAAACTACTCATCTGATGGGCTGCAATGCATTCCTCACGTTATTAGCTGAAGGAACCCCTAAGAGTAATATGTATGTTGAAGAGAAGTAAAGGTCTTGGGGAAGACACAGGGATGAATGCTATGTACTGAGGTGGATTAATGAGGCCAGCCCACTCTAACAAAGTGAGGACCCAAGCCATCCTGCACATCTTGGTCTGGGGTCCAAAGGTAATGTCCTAGAAAAGCTCTGTTTAGTCCTGCATTGCAATACTTTCTTCAGATATCTAATAAGCCAACAGTAGTTTACACAAAAGGTATGGGCTTTGGTGTTTGTGGGGATGCTAGAACTACATTATTGCAAATCTTGTTGTTTTGTTGTGGTTGGTTTGTTTGTTTGTTTTTCCCCAAGACAAATGATGTGAGCCTGTGGTCCCTGTTTTGATGACTACCTACGTATGGTAGCAGAAAGTCATCAGGCTTCAGGAAGAAGAACTGAAGAACTCCAAAACATGGATTCCTTAACAAGACAGCTCAGTCATAATAAGAATTCTTGTGTTGATCCTGAAAAATTATTTAGAGAATATTTAGTATATTTTTCCTTTGGTTATGGTGAGCAGTAGGAATAATTTGTAGTCATTAGAGGTTTATTAATGTTGATTTATTAATTTAGAGTAGAATGTTTGCTTTAGTAAAATGAAAGGAATTTTTGCCATGGACTTGAAGGGAGGCAGGACTTCATCCTTGCTATTCTTTAGCAGTAGACAAGATTTTAAAGGGTGAGAATCATCTTACTTAAACAATATTTATGTTGGAGCTAAGTTTGTTCAGCTTTAAGTCACAGAAATAAGCATTTCTAGGATGAAATCAATCTGACCTATTTTTGAGGTCTGGTTTTCAGATGTCTATCTTTAAAATGGATTAATCCCATCCTAGAAATGTTCTTTTCTTTCCATGTACAATAAAGTGAGTATAAACTGCTCGCACATATATAAGTATCTACATGCAATCAGATGAATCCCACTGCAGTGTGTCTGTCTGGATACATTTCCTGTTTCCTTACTGTGAATGTGCTATAAAGGAAATTCTCGTTAAATTAACCTCTACATTTTTATGTTTGGCTATACACATCTTTGGTGTGATATTCTAATTTTGTCTTATTAGTCACAAATAGAATGTGAAAAATGTTTTTAATATGTTTTATTAATTATGCATAGAAGCTGTACTTTCAACAAATCAATACACTAACACAAAATACTGTTAAAATTGTGTAAATATATATAAATACTAAAATACAAATATTTGTCTGCTTACTGGTGTCAGGGTGCACATTCATAATTACTACGTTTTCCATGCAATCACTTGAGTGCCTGCACTTTACAGGCCCAGTTCACCTAGTGTTTATGCTGTCAGAAGCTGCATATGCTTCATTAAATGTTTTATGTGGTAAACGGCTTTAAAGTTCTGCTAAATGTATACTTTATTATAAAGATTATACAGATGAACAAAGGCAGAAACTTTAGTTTTGCTTTATGATAGATATGAAGTCACATTAAAGATGTGCTTGAGCAGTTGAACTACACTTCTGTTTTCTATAGTTTTGAAAGAAAGGGAAGGAAGCAAAGAAGGAAGGACTGACTTGTTGCTGGAAAAGGTCTCTTTTCCTTACTGGGATGTAAGACAGGCTTCAAATTCAGTATGTTGCAAATTAATAACACATCACTTGCATAACTGAGTGCCACTGGTTGTATTGTCTTTTTTGGCCTCCTCTTACATACATAATGCTGACCTTGGTGCACTCCTAATGAATTGGTAGGGTAAGGTCTCATTCACACTGTCTCCAAACAAAAGTCAATCAGAAACTTTGTTCTTGCTTTCACATAGGAATTTCAATCAAATTGGTTACATCAAAACTCCATTTTGGAAAAACTGTGTGCAGTTACCTTATCAGCAGTTTCTTCCAGCAATGCCTACCAGGTGTATTCTTTTTAGTGAAATAACAAAAAACCTGTTATTAGAAGGAAGAGTAGATAAAGTGTTTGCTCTTTAACATATTTGTGTTCAGAATTTCATCATTCTCTGAGGTATTAATTTCTTTGATTCAGTTTCACATGGCCTCACAGCAAGATTTTCCATATAAAACTTACCAGTTTAGAAGGAATGATTTTAAGGTCTCCAGTACTTTATGTGACAAACTCTAAATGCAGTGTAAATTCAGATGATTGACAAAGAGAAGAGGGAGTGAAGGGAAGCACTGCTGTTCTACAGTGCTGCCAAAGCCTCTCTCAAATACAAAGGCAAAAGTGTTTTCAAAAAACTCTTTAAAATTCTCTTGGAAGGCTCTTTTGTTTCCAAAAGCTGTCAGGATTGCTAAAAAGATATTTCTGGAGCAATAACCAAAAAAGTGTTTTTTAAGGTTGGAGCTTGGTAAAGTTTTAAAAAACAAAACCTGAAAAATTTCCATTTCAAGTCTCATTTCATTTTAAACACAGTCTTTATACACAGCCTTGTACAGAATGTAGCAGCAGAAAATTGCCCAGCCCACAGTCTGGCATCTATTGCTCCATGGAAGAGGGAACGCTGGAGGAATGGTGGTTAAAGGAGGAGAACTGTGCAAGACCAGGAGACCACATCCACATTGACTTCTTAGAGGGAGCCTTGAAGACCAGGCTTGTTTGCTGTGCCATGGGGAGCCTGCAGGTACATAACATGGCAGAAATGTTCCATCAGGTCACTTGACAGCTTCAGCACCTCCTATAGCTCATTGTTTGCTGACCTTATTGCCTTCTGGAAAATCTTCTTTCAGAACAATAACAGCGATGACTATGAGTTTCTCATGCACCTAGGCACACAGTAAAATACCAAGAAAATCTGATACACTTCCCCCTTGCCAATAAAACAATTTTTATTGTTTGGGGCTCGCAACATTCAGTCCTACTGGCAAGTGAAGCCTTCCTTTCAAGCCATATTGAGTCTCTCCGATGGTAGCAGGACATCTGCCTCTCACCCAGGTGGAAGCAGAGGAAGGCATGAAGAAGCACAGAGGCCTCTTCCTGACCTATTAACTGATTTACACTGGCTTAGTTCTGGCAGGAGCAGATGCAGGAAAAACAAAACAAAACAAAACACAACACAACAAAAAACAACAACAAAAAAAATCAGTCCAACAGAAGGAATGGCCAGACCCCTAGTTATAAAACATGTGTGACGACAGAGTTTACCCTGTAGCTGAAGCATGTAATAGTGCATCAAAGCCTTATTGGCTATGCTACAAGTAGCAGGGAGGAGTTGATGCATTTAATAT
The DNA here is from genome assembly GCF_964273445.1 of Streptopelia decaocto. Lineage (NCBI taxonomy): Eukaryota > Metazoa > Chordata > Aves > Columbiformes > Columbidae > Streptopelia > Streptopelia decaocto. Next base: position 147,649,361 of record NC_138663.1, read on the forward strand.
TAAGTCACTGTGTGGTTAACTGCTGAGTATAACTCCCTGAGGATCAAATACTGTTTGTGGGGGTTTTTTATTAATGTGGAATTTACCATTCCTTTAACTGTTAACCTTGAAAATGGTTGTGAAATGCTTCCATTTTCAAAGATTTGGTTGACTAGCAAAACAGATCTTTCACCATAGAGCTTTTGATTTGGGGGTAAAACAAATCAAAAGAACAAAAATATAAAACACAAAGGTGGCATTTTTAATTTGTAGGCATCATTTGTCTCCCAGTCTAGGTGAAATGCGAAAGTCCAGCTTTTTGTTAACAAGATCTTTAACAGAGCCTTGTAGATGGGCAAAAATTCATGCTCTGAATATTACAAAAACTATCAGCCCCCCTAAAGCAAGTAAAGATGTCTGTATAATCTCAAGTAATCAAAGTAACAAGAAGTAGGTGCCTTTCTATATCGGGTTTGTGTAGCCAGGTTTTGGTAGCAGAGGGGCTTCAGGGGTGGCTTCTGTGAGAAGCTGCTAGAAGCTTCCCACGTGTCCAGTAGAGCCAATGCCAGCTGACTCCAAAACTGACCCATCGCTGGCCAAGTCTGAGCCCATCAGTGGCGATGGTAGCACCTCTGGGATAACATATTTAAGAAGAGAGGGGAAAAATGCACAAGGACAATTCCAACAAGAGAGAAAAGCAAGAATATGTGAGAGAAAAAACTTTGCAGACACCCAGGTCAGTAAAGAAGGAGGGGGAGGGGTTGTTCCAGGCTCCATAACAGAGGTTCACCTACGGCCCATGATGCAGACCATAATGAGGTACCCTGTCCTCCTGCAGCTCATGAAGGTCCACACTGGAGCAGATAGATGTGCCCTGAGGAGGCTGTGACCCCATCGAGAGCCTGAGCTGGAGCAGACTCCAGGCAGGACCTGTGGCCCCATGGATAGAGAGGTGCATACTGGAGAAGTTTTGCTGTCAGGACGTGTGACCCCTCAGAGGATCCATGCTGGAGCAGTCTGTTCCTGAAGCATTGCACCCAATGGAAGGGTCCCATGCTGAAGCAGTTCACAAAGGACTGTCTCCCATGGGAGGGACCCTAAGTTGGAAAAGAGGAAGAGTGTGAGGACCCCTCCAACTGAGGAAGAAGAAGCAACAGAAACAACATGTGATGAACTGACCACAGTCCCCACTCCCCATCCCCTTGCACTGCTTAGGGGGAGGAGGCAGAGAATCTGGGAGTAAAGTTAAGCCTGGGAAGAAGGGACAGGTGGAGGAAAGGTCTTTCAAGATTTGGTTTTACTTCTCGTTATCCTACTCTGATTTGATTGGTAATAAATTAAATTAATTTCTCTGAGTAAAGTCTGTTTTGCCCATGCTGGTAATTGGTGAGTGATCTCTCCCCATCTTTATCTCAGCCTATAAGCCTTTCCTTATATTTCCTCTCCCCTATCCACTTGAGGAGGAAAGTGATAGAGCAGCCTTGGTGGGCACCTGGCATCCAGCCAGGGTCAATCCACCCCACTTCCTCAGCTCGGCTTTACCCAGGGTTTCCTCTCATCCCCTCAATAAGGTTAATGGTATCACAGATCTTCATCTCCAAAGCTGTCAAGCAGCTGGGGAGCTATTTGGCTGCTCTGCTTGGGAAAGATCACCTCAAGACAGCCCTGGATGCACCCAGCATAGCCTGCTCTTACTCTCTGAGGAGCAGCAGAAGTAAGCAGCTAAGAACCAGCACCATGCAGAATTTCTTGACTGGAAGGTTTTCTACAATGATGGAGGATAGGAAGCTCATCAAAGGCTGAGTGAATATTTTACTTGCCTCCGTTAGTGTGGCAATTTGCCTGTTCCTGTATCTAAACTGTTCCATAAAAATATTGGATTTATTCTCTTTGAGCCCACTGTAATATATGGCACTCTGCAGAGCTCAAATCTCCCTAGAAACACTCCGGATTTTCCTGGCTCACAGCCAAGAACAGTGCGTGCTCAGGGGGACAGCTTATTAGATGATATTGGAAAAAAAATCTTCAGCATTACCTGTGTCTGTTTGGAAACTTGACAGATACCTCTCCTTTGGTAGCTAAGTAACATGGGCAGAGTTCAGTAGTAGAGAAAAGCATCAGGAGGCAGAAAGTTGCATCAAAACGTCCAGTGAGATTCCCTGTTCTTTTTCAGAAACCTTTTAGATTGCCCCCATGATATTTGATGACAGGCTTTTATAATGTTCTTTGTCCCTGCAGCCAGTGCTTTATATCCCATAATCTGGAAAGTGAAAGTTGTCTGAGGTCCCTGAAAAAAACCAAACCCCATTTCTCAGCTTGATGAGCCCAGTGAAATCTATGTGGGTGTCTTTTTATGCATTTCAAACCATGGCACATTTTTTGCAGCTTATCAAGCTTATAAGGGGCAGAAGATCATATTATTCAGATCCACACCACAGTCATCTTGGTACGGCTTATGACTATGTCAGAAAAATGTTTATTTTTCACTCCTCCTGTTTACCTGTCAAGAAGGAACAGAAAAAAAAAAAATCTTGGCAGAGCATGGGGCACCCAGACCCTGAAAGGGAAATTCATGCCCTGGCTCAGTCTGTGAACATAGCTCAGCCCCACATAGAGGTAATTACATTTTGGGAGCTCAGCACACTGTGCATAATTATACTCTGAGGAGGTTTACCACCTTGTATGAATATTACCATAATGCAATGATAAATGCATACCTCAAACCCACAATCCAGGCTGGGTAACAGACCCCACCTGAGAATAAAGAGGAAGGATGACCTGCCTGGATTTGCTGGTGATAATCTTCCTAATGCAGCCCAGGGTGCTTGTTGACCTCTTCCATGAAGGTACAGTGCTGGCTCACGGTCAGCTTGCCCATCAGGACTCCAAAGCCTCCTCTGCAAAGCTGCTTCCTAACCAGTCAGTCCAGAGCCTGTACTGGTGCAAGGTTGTTTTTTTTTTCTCCCCAGGTACAGGGTTTAGCATTTCCCATTGTTGGTTTTCAGGAGGTTTCTCTTGGCCCATTTCTCCAGACTGCCAACGTCCCTCTAGATAGCAGATGGTGTGGTTGAAAATGCCAGAGCCTACTCCCTTACAGAAATATATTTTGCCATAGGAGAAAACACTTTAGATGGGTGGCAGAGCAGGAAGAAAGGCATTTAGGGAGGTATGGGCAATAGGTGGATACAGTGGGAATGGAGCTCCAAGGTGGAAGTGAACAAGAAATAGAAGAGAAGAGGAAATCTTTCTGGCATAGGAGTATGAAATGTCAGCTGAGACAGTCACAGCTTCCCTGGCAGATATGCAGGAGTAATGAGGAGCAAGGAGGAAGTAACCCTTCTACTGGTGGGGCTGGATGTAGAAAAGTAAAGATTGTTTCTTGACAGCCTTACTGAAGGCAGCTAAATCTACATAAACTCATTTAAGGGCATCCATTTAAATGTATTGGCATTATTTGTGTGTACACAGGCCTTCAGAATTAACTTTGATTAAATACATCAGTTAGAGTGGAGTTTCAAAGGAGAAAAAAGCAAATACATGCCCAAAAGTTTCCTTTTAATTAGTATCTGAGTATTCAGCTATAGAACACCTTTGAAAACCCTCACCTCAGTGCAGCCAGCCCTGGCCAGATGGCTGATTGGCTGGTCCAGCCTTTGGGCAGGTTCTCCAAGGAATTCCTCTGCTAGGGGTTTTTGTATAAAATACTGGCTTAGTTTTCAATAAGTATGCTTTCATGGAGAAGTTTTGGGCAAGCTTTCAACTGAAAAAAAATAGAAAGTGCAGCCTTTTGACAGATGAATTGTGTGATTAAGGTGACAGGCTCCTGAAGGTGGAAGGGTCGGGCTAGGTGCCAAAAAGTAAACAAAAATCTGAATGGCAAAGTGTAGGCAACATATGAGCTTTAATGAATGCTGTGCAGAGTAAAGCGTCTAGATGAACATCAAGAAAAAGCACTCTGCCTGGTCAGCATGTATCACATGCCCTATAGCAGTCCTAGGTGTCACAGACCATTGACCAAACAAAAAGATATGTTGTCAATTATTCAGGTTTATCTTGATAAACATGAAAAAACATTAACTTACAGAGAAAAGTTTTGTTCCTGAAAGGAAAAATAAGAGGAACTGTTAGATTTCTTGGCACGTCTCAGAAAAATTATTAAACCAATAGGTATAATACCACACATATGCTGAATTTTAGATATATGCTGCAGCTGTAGGGATTCCAGGATACAGAGCTTCACTGTTTTTTAGGGGCTGCTTGGAAAGCAAAGATTTAGGCCACTTGTGTCTATAAACAATTTAAAACATAATAGTTTGCATATGCTGTGATGATAGACTGCAGCAACTGCTGGACAAGTTTTTGAAAATTCTTTTACTCTGAATAATACTACAATCTCAAAAAGTTCGGAATAAAGTCATTACTGAAAGAGAAAAGTGAGCAGAAATTGTTAGTGCTGGATACACGCATATTGCAGTCAGCCATTAGTCGATTAATAAGTCCCTACGATGCCTAAAGTGGATTTAAGCATAATGTTATGTTACAGTGGTGATTTGTGGATAATTTTATGATGCTTTTAAATTAATGAGTCAAAAGAGATAAATATGTGTTACAGTTTCTCAAAAAAATGAAAATCCTGACCTGTGTGTGAGCAAGAGAAAAGCAAAAATGGATCTATATAAACACATATTGTATTTAGTGCCTCTGTAAGTAATAAATGACAGCTCCACAGTTTTCAAAAAGAAGAAAAATATTAAAAAAAAAAAAAAAAACAACAAGGAAATGGCTTCTCAGTTCATACTATACTGGTAATAGAAGTATTGATCCATATTACAATATCAGTCAGTACCTCCCAATAGGAGTTGAAGGATTTTCTTTAAATATGAGCTACATTTCCTATTATTTAGTTCAGATACATAATGCACAGGAGTTTCATCTAACACCTTTTCAAAGAAGCAAAATTAAATTTAAAACTGGAAATTTAGAGAATGTCACTGAACTCTGGCTTTCCTCGACATTGAAAAGTGTCTTGGAGAAAAATGATAACACCCCCTCTTTTGGAAATAAAGGCTAGAGCCTGGAAGCTACTGTTGACTCATCCTGTTTCAGTGGTTTCACAGATACTTAGCACCTCTGAGGCTTTTGCCCAAAAGCCTGGCTGGTCCCTTCACTTTTTTTCAGGAATCAGAACAGTGGTTTTCTGGGAGTGCTTGCTTGGAACTTTACATCAACTTCTCTTTTTAACATGAAGTCTGTGCACTTGTATTTTATCTGCAGTAAGCCTTAATACCCTCTCAAAGCAGAAGCTCTAGAGTGAAGGGAGAGTTAAGAGGGAAGAAGGAATTAGATTAAAAGGAAAATCTTTTGTTAGTCATGCAAGGAAGAATTCAGTGTCCTACACTCTTAGCCAGAGTCAATCACTGTTGTTCCAGTGGTACCAAGGGAGCTGCCAAATTAAAGCTATTCAGAGTCCAGCTCTTTGTTTTTGTGACATCTTTTCTCCCTTAAAAGAGTGATATTGCAAACTTAGAGAACTGTAGGGCAGATGCTTGGGTTTTATTGTCACAATGTACCTACTTTGAGCTATATCCCAGTCAAATTTCCCCTATAAAGTCTGTTTATTTGGGCCAGAAAGATCACAATAATATAAGGGGAAATTGTGGCAGTTCAAGAGAGCTGGAAGTGCCTGTATTTCTGCCCTTCCACTCACTGCTGGCGTGCGGGGTGGGAAATGGCCAAAGGGAAATGGCAATGTTTGGACAGGGCATAGGCTGCAGCTATCACCTTCCTGGGCTTCTGCAGGCATCAGGCTACCAGCCAGCAAACCCAAGCTGAAGCATGCCTTTCTATCACAGGCTCCTGCCTTGCAAAGGTGCTCCTCATGCCTGGAGGATTTCTAAAGGAGAATTTCATGTCTATTCCCCTAATACATCCTGTTCAGTGAATGTGTGAGGATTTCACCCAAGAGATTCGTACACAGCCACAAGCGGTGTTTTACCAATTAGCATTGTAGTGCTGTGTTTAAACAGCTTCTGTTGTTTACAGATGGGCTGTCAAGACTGTCACTGGTGTATGACTATTTTTAATGGGAACATAATCAATTAAATTGACTACATGTGTTCAAAAATGCCATGAGAAGCCTATTACACAAAGACAGTACATTAGAAAAATCCCTTTACAGGAGTAATTTGTTGAGAACCAAAACAAAATGCAGAGTACCTTGTGCCGTGAGGACATTATTCACTCATGATGACATGACTTTGCCTTTGATGAGCTCCACACTGTACAGAGGGAGCCACTGAAAAGCTACATGTGGCAGCACAGTAGGGACTGGTGCCGACACAGGAAGTGTAGTAACCACTAAAAAGTATCTCAACTGTAACTGCATCTGTCACACACAGCCTTGGTGGGATTGGTGAAAACTCTAGGAGAAAGAGAATACTTTGGCTTTACTAGACCATCTGTGGGAGCCATGTGTTTTGCAATAGCTGATTTTTAGTCAGAGTCAGAAATCTTTGTCAGCTACAAATGCCAAGGCAGCCAACACAGAGACAAGGCAGCAACTTCAGGATTTGCATCGTGGGGTAACATGGTGTATCTGGAATATGCTCTGCTGAGACTTCTAATGCCCAAACATAAGAAATGTTATCAGGTAGAATCAGGGTCTCTTTTTTCCCCACCATGACCAGACATTGTAGGGATTGATTTAAATCTTGTTGGTTTTTGTTTCCAAACAGGTTGATGGATTAGGATGATTACCTAAGGAGGAAAAAAAAAAAAAAAGGCATTATAGAGAGAGGTTGGTAGTACAAAACCTCAATTTAAGCCCCGATTAGCCAAAACTGATATGTTGTCTCATTGTGAGGCAGGAGCTGACCAGGGGTCTGACTGAAATGTCCCTGTTATAATATTCCATTCCAAAGGAAGGGTAGACACAGAATGGAAGGATGGAGAAAGAGGAATAGCACAGATGCAGTTTGCCCTGACATGCCACTGGGACTCATTACTTGTTTTGGACCTAAGAGTTTGTAAATGGTCCTTGATCCCAGAGTGTATTGGCATCTAGAGTCGAGCCTGTAATCCACTGATGCAGAGACCATCCAGACTCAATGCACAAAGTCCTCTCAGCACCAAACTCTCTACACTGCGACTGGGGAGACCCATGATTTCCCATATGTCTGACTTTTCCTTGCTATTCCTGGAGATCAAGGAGTTTATGATAGCCAAACCATTTGTCATGAATTGCTGCTGTGAAGGTATCTAACAGATACTTCCTCTGCTGGCTGGAGCTTGCTGAAAGCACACACTGCCATTTTCCTCAAATGTCATTCAAAACCAGTTGAGCAATCTGAGTGAGAGCTCTGCATCTGTGGCCAATTTCTGAGTAATTCATGGTGGATATTCTAAATCCAACAGATTCTTATTTCATACATAGATGTCTATCCATGACTTCATGTTTTTTGTCCCTTGTTTGATAAATCAGGGCTCTTTGATGCTCTTTACCTGCACCAGACCTTATTAATATGAAGCCCTTTTTTCTTTATTAGGCTGCAATGTTCACTTAGAATATGGTGGGTGTGTGTTCAATGCTATCATTAATTTAAATCACTGGAATATCTGAGAGACATACAAACACAGCCTGCAAAAATAATGGAAGTGGACATGCCTTGAAAGCTAAGTAAAGGGAACTGTGTCTCAAGTTTCCCCTCAGATGTGGCTACAAACATGATCTCCAAGGTTCAGCATTCTCCAGAGTATCACACCAGTCATGCTCCTGCCTTGCGATCAAATAAGCTGCACCACATGGGCTATGAGTGAAGATTTAGAGATTAGTCACCAGGGAGGCCCTAGACATTGTCCTTAGTAAAGAAGACAAAAATGGATCTTGCATCATGTGCTAAAAATGGCCAAAAATTTCCCTTCAGGAAATCAAGTTAAGGGAAGACATTAATAAAGTATATTGATTCTGTCATATATATGCACCTGCCAGTAATCACCACCTCTGTTTTACTTGGATGTCACCCAAGACATCTAGCTTTCATCCAGAATATAAGGGTAATGGAATGGAAATTAGGAAAGCTCCCTTAATATAGGTTAGAGCAATTTTTATAATGTGTTCCTTTGCACCTAATGTAGGGAGATATAAAAAGCCAGAATAATTGTTTAATTGTAAGAGAGGAGTCCAGACTTAATTCCAGACAGGATAATAACTAAATCTTGCAGACACATGTGAATGCAAAAAGGAGATTATATCAGTTATGCATATATGGGTAATTTAATATGGAACAAAATATGTGAGCAAGCAATTGTGGGGAAGATGAAAAGTCACATTGCATAAAAGTGCCTAGCATTACTTTGTGAATTAGCAATGCTGTGTGTCATTCAACTGTCGGAAAGAATCAAGAATGTCACTGTTACAAATTCTTCATATGGCATTACAGAAGGTTCTGCTGTGTTTGAGATTAATTCAGCTGGCTTCAAGTGAGCATTAACAATACAGCAGCAAGAGGTTTGCAGGGAAAGATTCGTTCAGAAATTCACCTTTAATATGAAATAGCTATTCCTGGACATGAATAATGTCAAACCTACACCAGCAAGTCTGGGTTTGATGGCAAACAATTAACATTTGCAGAATTCATACATTTAAAACTCTGTCTTGTTTTTTGGTTTCAATAGGCACTATTCAATGGTAGGAGAAAAAAAAAAAAAAAAAAAAAGAAAAAATCAGAACATCCTACTGTTCACTAGTAGGAGAGAAGCTTCTTCCTGAGGTTATGTTATGAAATGTGTACAAGTGGGTAAACATATGAAATAAGCTAAATTTTTCTCCCGAAGGCTTTCCTTCATATCATGTAAAGAATGAAACCAAAAAGAATTGCTCTAGTACAACAGAGCATATTATTAGAATTAAAAATATGTCATTTTGCAAACATGGGAAAATCTCAGTTACATTCAACTGTTGACAAAAGATGGAGATGCATTATCAAGGGTATTTGGGGTTGGTCTTTTTGTTGTTGTTGGTTTTTGTTTCCAACCATTTCTAATTTAAGTGGTTTCAGCCATGAATGAAAACAGAAGCTCACAGAAGTCTTGTAAAAATATTACTAATAGAATTCAATTTCTATGTGGAGAAGATCTTTCTGAAGTGAGCCACATATACTAACAGAGCAAATCTTGACAAAAGAGATTTGAATAACTGTATAAGCATTCTGGGAAGCAAGATATTGGATACATCAACTGTCAACATTAAGACGTGACTTTTGGCATCATAGTACATTATTATTCAGTGTCTCTGAGACAGTCCAGAAATGAAAGTTATGATAATGAAAATGCATTAAAATAAACTGACAAAGATATATAAAACTGTGGTTGATATTTGCAGCAAATGAACTCCCTTAAAGTTGTTCAGCTCGATTTGTCTATTGTAAATATTAAGGTCAAGGGGCAGTTGAAATATTTCTACTTACTGGGAGTATTTTCTGCCATATATAGTCTCACTGCTTATCAAATATGAATAGAAGTAGTAGACTCCAACTGAGGTGCTATTCATTCTCTGGTGTGGTTGCCACTGCATCTATTCCCTAAAGCAAATCAATCAATTTTTTTAAATGTTAGTGGCTTTTTATCTCTAATTTATTTGTTGTCTGTTTAGGCACAAGGTGAGAAGAATGTCTTTATTTTTATTTGTTCTGTTATCTAGATAATGTCTTTATTCACTTGCAAATGTCAGTCATGACCCTTTCTTTCACTGAAGAGACTAATCAAGGATAAAGCGCTAATGAAGATGATATTTTATTATCTGACCTGTCTAGTTACATTACAGTTCAAAATGTAGTTTCAGTTTTAGAGTTTGTGTTGGGGATAAATCACAACAAAACAGCAGCTGTCTTTCTGAACTATAGTTTTAAAAGAGGTCTTTATCTAGCCTTTGTTTTCATAGGCATAATAATTAAAGTCACGGATTCACCAGTACAGTCAGGTACTGCTGAGTCTACAAAAATAGAAACTGACGGGGAGGGGGACTATTAACTAGAGAGTGTCTCTCCTTAAACTCTCCAAGGCAGAATGAGACAGTTCCTTAATAACCACCTACATTTTTCATAAAGATTTTCCTACTGTGTTTTGGGCCTGTGTCCACTCATAAAATCCTACCTCAGCTAGAACTAATTTTACTTTAAACTGCCTGAAATGTACTCATCTTACTGACCACGATATCTTTGGTGAAATAGAGAAGGGCACTTGAAATAAATCCGTTTTAGCAGCTAGGGTTTTTTCTACTAATGATGAAGATTATGACCATATGGTGCATTGGGATTGTATATGGAAACAGTATTAATTCCAGAAAATTGGCTGTATACTCCTGATCACTGTATGAAAAAATATATATACATACATAAATTTACACAAGCTGGAGGCAGCATTTTTTCTGCTGATGAGTAACAGATATAATGTGTTTATTTCAGTGAGGGGAAGATTCACAGTCCTCTTGTCAATCAAAAGTGAAATCAGGTTATTTCTGGCCGCTTGTTAGTCTGAATCACCAATCAAGTAGAATTATATCTGGTTTCAATATTCTGTGGGACTGGTGAAAACTACTAAGTTTTATAACTCTCCCTGCTAATTGTTATGAAGACCAGCTTTACCTGGCAATACTAGGTTGAACTGTGTGTTGGTAAGAAATGATCCATTTTTGGAGTTGCAGTAGTTAGTCAAGACCCTTATTCTACACATAACAGGAGAGTGGATGCTACTTGGTGGACATGTGAACATGTGATGCCTATTTCATCGACAGGGCTACCGTACATACTGAAGAAGAAAAGACACAGGACTCAGCTTCGTGAAACTTCTGTGCATACAGAAGCACCTCAAAATGTGCCTTTTGATCATCATAGATGAGCTTTTTGAATGTGTCTATGAGAAAGGTATGGTAACGATTTCATGCAGCTGCTGTGCTGTGCACCTGAGCCATTTACATCACACAGACAACTCTACTGAATAGTTAGTGGATTCATTAGCATCAGAATGAACCTTTTGTTCCTAAATTGGAGAATATTTCCTGGCAATGCTTCTAGCAACATTATTCTAAGTTGTTGGTACATTCACGTCTGCAGCCTGATTTAATCAGGCCAGACACGGAAACAAAAGCTAACTAATGTTAGAATTAATTTGCCACTATTTTCCTCCTCATGTTGCCAGACAGAAAGTACAGAAATTGAGTGGAAGGGAGAGGGAGAGTTTGAAGGGACCATCTGGCTCAGAGTCTTGGCCTCCAAAATTGTACAGAAGTTATTTACTGCAAAACTGCCTGAAGTTGACTCCATGTTCCCCTCCTTGTAGCAATTTATTTCTATTTTCTTGTCAAGTTCCACCTCCATTTTATTTATATTTTCCTTTTCTGTACATTTTGACTATAAAAATAAAATTTTCTTACTAACCCATTCATTTTCTATATTTTTCTAGGCCAATTGTTTTTCTTTTTTACCATTTTCTCCTTCTTACTTAGAAAAAATTTAGGTCTGCACTGCACTGCAGACCTAAAGCAATTCTACCCTCCTCCCAGTGAAATCCTTGAGTTTAATTCCCATCAGCCTTATAGACTAGCTTCCTCTGTTTCTTTATTTTTAACCCTCAGAAGGTCATACATTGTTTTGTTCTAATTTTTCTATCATTCAGATCAAAAAATCAAAATATGTCAAGTTTACTCCATTCAGGATTTCCTATAAGCATTTATTGTATGATTTCTTTGCTATTCATTAAATCCAAACCTAAAATAGCATTACTGTTTCACTGATTGTTTGTGAAAAAGTTTGCTAAATATCCCAGAAGTCTTAGCCTTATCTCATTTGGTCCTTTCTGTGCTTTGGGGTTTTTTTGTGTTGTGTTGTTTTTTTTTTTTTCTCCAGTATGCATTTGAGAAGCTGAAACTTGCTTATAAAACAAAAAGAATTTTTATTTTATCCTCTGGTTATGTAAACGTACTAGCTTGAGCAGTTGTGAGAATGTTGTTACTAGACAGATATTCATAGTAAGAAGACCTTTTTTAAGGAGCAGAAGAAAATTATCCAAAATAGGAGGAATTCTTATACAGCAAAAGATCTTAAAATACCTAAAAATGTACTTCCTTACCCAAAAATGATGACCCATGAAGGCCACATTGCAGCAGGTGATAAATAAGAAATCTCAGGATACATTGAGAAATGTATCTATTGAATAAGAAGACATTGCCTTTATTTCACTCTGATGGTAGCTCCGTGTTATGGGAAGACTAATGCCAAACACAAAAGATAGTAGACTCGTATTGATTTAGAGTTTAATAGTATTTCATCAGTGTAGCAGTAGGAAAATTATTCCTTTAGAATCAATGCTTGAATATCAAGCTTTTGTCTTTCAAGATTTAATGGGGAAAATCCACTTATCCCTTTGATCAATCATGGATGACTTAGTCCTTTTTTGTTGAAGTCTTTGAAAATCCATCTGTATAACTTCTATTATGCTGTTAATACCTTTCAGACTTTAAACAGATTGTGGAAAAAAGAAGGAAGACTTCTTTCTGTTCTCAGTACCATCAAATGCACTGTGCTGTTTAGTAATAGCTTAAGAAAATTAATTGGGAAGACTTTATGAATCACAGTCAAATAACATAGCAATAATAAAATTTAAAATGATAATGCTAAGTTAAATATTTGTTATCTTGCAATTTTCATAAGATCGTTTTAGAATAATATAGGAAGACCTTTTCTCTCTTAAGAAGATTAACGCTTTAAATGTTCTTCTTACTACAGTGATCCAAGAAAAGTTAAAATGACAACACAGCTGGCTTTACAGGCCTCTCGTTTATTTTTTTCCCTCTAGCACTTGAGATAGAGAATTTGTTATCGAACTCTGGAAAAAAAAAAAGAAGACACTCTTAAACCTAAGATGATTTGTTTTCTTCTAAACAAAATAAAAGTACAAGGTAATCAGAAACAAGAAATGGAAAATAATCTTTATGAAATAGTCAGCATTTTTAGGACGGATGAAAATAAAAGAGAAGTTCTAAAAGGAGGAGTTAGCCAATAAAACTCATCACAAACAAGTGGACATGACCAACACAGCATCATTTTTCAAGCATAAGAAATTGCAAAACATGCACTTTGCTGTATACAGTCCTGTGAGACTGTACATAACCTCTGTGAAAATCTGCCTGGGCTACACAGTTAGTGATACTGAAACAGAAGTGCATACTGATGTGCTAGCTGACTAAATTAAAACTAACTCAGATACATGAGAACATGATACCAGGAGTCCACAAATTATAATGTAGATATGTCCTACATTAAGAGATGAAATGAGCAGGATAAATTCAATATGGCCAAAAAGACCAATGGCATCCTGTCTTGTATCAGGAATAGTGTGGCCAGCAAAGATATAGATGTGATCATTCTGCTGTACTCAGCACTGGTGAGGCCCCACCTTGAATCCTGTGTTCAGTTTTGGGCCATTCACTATGGGAAAGACATTGAGGTGCTGGAGCGAGTTTGGAGACGGGCAATGAAGCTGGTGAGGGGTCTGGAGCACAAGGCTGATGAGGAGCAGCTGGGGGAACTGGGGCTGTTTAGCCTGGAGAAAAGGAGGCTGAGGGGAGACCTTATAGCTCTCTGCAGCTACCTGAAAGGAGGTTGTAGCATGGAGAGGGTTGGTCTCTTCTTCCAAGGAACAGGTGACAGGACAAGAGGAAATGGCCTCTAGTTGCATCAGAAGAGGTGTAGATTGGATATTAGGGAAAACTTCTTCATGGAAAGGGTTGTGAAGCAGCGGAACAGGCTGCCTAGGGAAGTGGTAGAGTCACCATCCCTGGAGGTGTTTAAAATGTGTGTAGGCGAGGTTCTTAGGGACATGGTTTAGAGCTAGAGTTAGGCTATGGTTGGACTTGATCATCTTGAGGGTCTCTTCCAACCAAAATTATTCTATGATTCTATTAATATTATTTGAGTGCAACAATATCTTGACATTCCAGCCCTGCTGGTGGAAGCCAGTATAGTGACCCGGAAAAGACAGAACTGCATAAAGAAGCATATCTGGAAAATACCAGACCAGAAAATGTGCCGTAAAAATAATAAACTGACTAAATCGTGGCTGTGAAAAGTGTGTGAGCTGAAGACCACAGCCTTTAAACTAGATGTTTAAACAAAGATGAAGAATAACCGAGGAGGAAAAAGTGTTGCTTTAATGGTGACTTTGGACAATACTATCAGCTTCTAATTGCCTTAAACTCACTCCTTTCCTTCTTTGTTTTCACATGGAATTTGTCAATGGGGGAACTAAGCAGGAATTGAGTAAAGCCCTTGAGGTTTGGCCTTTGGAAAAGACAGTATCAGTGCTAGCAGGCATGAGTGAATTATCCACTGCTAAGCAGAGATGAAGAGCTTTATCTGCTTATTATGAGAAAGTACTGATAAACAATGGTGTAATTAAAATGGAAATTGAGTCCGGGGTTGCACTGGTTGTGGTGTGAGGAGGCATGCTGAGGTGGTGTGAGTCCTCACGCACTGGTGATGGGCACAAGGTTAGACATCTGTTCCCAGCTCTCAGCATCTGAGTCAATAATTTGATCATCCTCCCCATTACAACTTCCTCTGTTACAATCTTTGAGACCTACAGTCAAGGACCAAAGTGTTACCAGCAGCAAGAGGTTTGCCAGGTGGCCTTGAAGTCTGACAGTTCAGTTACACTGGTGTAGTGATCGGATGGCAGACCTAGCTCTAGTGACTCTATTTCAGATTTACCTCAGGAACACAGACAGTCACCCTTTGTATACTAAACCAAAGGAAAATGCAAGTTTGGTAGGAAATATATAGTAAAGGAAAGTTATTCATATTGAAGTAACCACCTGATATCAAGGAAATATAGTAATAATGTTGTTATAACAGTGAGTCTAAGCATATAAGGCAATCCAGGTTGCTTTCAAGTGTGCAAGCCTGTCTTCACTTCAGAGTTTGGAAACTGGCATGCAAACTGAACCACTGCAAAAGTAATTATAAGAGCTCTGTTTGGGAAATTGGTCTCATCAATCATTAACAAGAGTTACCAAAAAGATGCACTCTTCTACAGGCAGCAAGAAGGGAAGCTGTAGAAATCTTCTATCACTGCTTGGAAGCTGCTTTCACACTCAAGAAATCTTTAATACCTAAATTTATTTAAGCCCTAAATTTGATCCTTCTGAAAGCCTGATCTGTAGAGCTCAGTAATACTAGAAATGTTTCTACATTTTTTTAATAAAGTTTCCATGCCTGTGAATTACTCAGTCACTTTCTGTCATATGTAGAATATCAACAGGTTATTGCTCTACCCAGGTCCCAGTTAGGCATTAGCTTTTCTATAGCTCACAGCTAGACCAAAAAAAAATTAATTACTAGTACTGAGAAGCAGTTGGCCTTCATCTGGCTGGCAACCGAATGCCAGAACATAAAACCAGAGCTAATAGGCATGCTAAAATGTAGGATGCGGATGTGGAATATGAACTGGGGAAGGTGTGTAATGTGAAATTTCTTCATGAATGGAATGAGACAGTGGGGAAAGATGAAGAAAGGAAATGTGGACTGAGGATCATTAAAAGAATACCTGTCCTGTGCAATGGACTGTCATGTTGAGAGTTATCACAGATCTGTGGTAGCAACTGGACCTGTGCAGCATGCTGAAACAGTGTCATACGTTAGTTTGGTTCTGATGGTGGTCTCGGTGGCTGCAGGATAATAAACCCTGCCAGTCAGCTCATCGCTGCCCACCTTGAGCTACTGCTGTCTCCACTGTACAAAATGTTATGGTATGGCATTCCCATATAGGTATTCTAGGTATTTATCTATAAGTTAATATGGTAGAGTTACAGAGGGAGGAAATATTGCTTTGGAAACACAGACCGTTTGGAAGTACAGTCTTTATCCTATATGCCATATGATCCCTATTGGAAAAAGATAGTTAACTTTATCCTCCTCCTCTTCCATGTTTTTCCCTCTTTCTTCACCTACATGCCCAAGATGTCTGTGGGAAACTTTGTACTAAGGAACTTCATGCGTGCTGATGATTTTAATGCTTGCCACTTAAGCTATAAAAATAAATGCTTTCCGTTTGCACGGGACATATCAACAGGAGCAAGGCAAAATTTGTCCTTGTACAATCTCTTCCTGGACAAGCAGAATGAGATTAAAACAACACAAGAAGAATGTAAGAGAGGTTCATAGTCAGGTGGTGTGTGTCTCTGTTTCATAAGGTATGGAGTGGCTGACCACTTACCTGGCAGAGACGGTGTGTAAGGAAACTAAATTTTCTTACCCAAACTGGTAAAAAACTTTTCATTATCAAAGTGAGGGAAAGAAAGTGATGGTGCAGTGGTGTTGATTTTCAACAATATGGCAATAAATAACAAAGGTCCACTCCAACGTACAGCTATGCTAGAAGGAAAAGTGTTGACTGACTTCTTACAATTTGCTTGTTTTATTCTGTGTGTTAAAATAATTTTCTTGACTGACCTCTGTGGAACTGGGTGTAGATCTGTTTGATTCTTTTTTTCCATCATTTCCCGTATCAGTACAGCCCAACTATTATCTTAGATCTCATCTATTGGTAGGACGATTTCTTGCCTAACAAAACTCTGTGCAATGTGACATTCAAGCCTTCATGTTACATTGAAATTGTCCTAAGTTTAGGGAAGTAAAGACTGCTTAAAGAATAGTGAATGTTGGACTCCAATAATGTTTTGCTGCAGGAACAACACTGGTACAAGCCTGAAAGATGTCAGCATTAGTGTCATGTGCTTCCATGGGAAATTGAAACCTGCATAGGATTATAATGTGGTAAACTGGCACAAGAGGTTCATAGCTCTGTTTAGAACATTTTCATATTTCCTCATTCAAAATCAGGTTTTGGAAAATGAAAAACTTGTAGAAAAGACTTACCAAACACTGCACTAGGATCAAAATGGTCTGTTGTACTGTATACTAGTAAGTCACACAAAGTAACAACAGCATGATGCAAAATTATTCTAATGAAATGCCTCTAAGAAGACTTTGAGATATTTGGTATGCTTTTCATCTTGCAGAAATAAGAGACAATGATGTCTACAAATTATTTTTTTCACACATTTTTATTGCTACTGTGTCTGGAAATGTGTTAATATTTTTCAATAACTTTTATTTAATCTTAGCTGGTTTACCAATATTGAATGTGCGAAATGCCATAACTGTAAGAAATGCCTGGGGCAGAGGATTGACACTGTAAGGACTAGGGCCTCTTGCTATGTAAATGACCTGTGAAAAATATAATTCCTACCAGAGGGTTTATAAATCAGCTCTAGATTATTTTTCCAGTAATGAAGGGAAAATAAATATTTTAAAATAGATAAATGGGAAAACCTTTACTTATTCTGCATTCATATAATATGTGTCTCAGCACAACTGTTTCCTAAAGCACACTGAAAAAGCAGGGGTGAGGGAAAGAAGGGAAAACAAAAACCTATGAGTTTCCTTAAACCAGGGGTGTCAAACTCATTTTCACCACGGGCCACATCAGCCTCACAGTTGCCTTCAAAGGGCCAAATGCAATTTTAAGACTGTATAAAGGTAACTACTCCTACATTTATACAATCCTAAAATTACATGAGTTTGACACCCCTGCCTTAAACTGTAAATAGATTGTTCATACATTACTGTCCAATCTTTAGTTGTTATAAAGAGGACTAGCTCCAAAAAAGCTACTGCTCCTCCTGAAGGCAGTGAAGTTACGCTGATGTCATCTAAACACCTGCCCCAACAAGGGACAGGATCAACCCATCCTAAGAGCACATGCAGTGGTGGCAAAACAGAAAAATTTCCTGGGAAATGAACTCTATCAGCAGCCGCTGGCATTTGCACTGTGCATGGTATCTCTTTACTGCTGTTGCTGTTGGGGGTATTATAATAGGTTTTCAGAAATTTCTTATGTCTGTCATTCTGAAACAGACCCCCAGTCACAGTTTAACCATCAGCTTCTTCCCTGCCACTACCACCACCAGGTTCCCTACTGCTGCCTTCAGTCCTTCTAGTGACCCACACAGATAAGCGTGCTTCTCTGGTTTCTCCAATATTATTTCTAATGGAACTACCAATTTCCTTTTCCACCCGGGAATATGTGAGGGTCTTCGGTGGCACTGCATCTGAAATATTTCGGTCAGCACCACTGGCTGCTGGTGGTTTGCATTACTGATTTTTTATGGGAAAACCAAGATACTTCCCTGACCTCCTGACTACACCAGGCTGTGACTGGGAGTGTGTGCCAAGCACTGTTCAAGAAGCTGTGCCTTGAAAAGATGAGCACTCAGGGAAGACACTGAGATTCCCAGGGAAATAAGAGATATTTGAAGGCAGAAAGGTTCAGCCACAGACTTCAGGAGTGACAGCCACTGCCTAGAAGGAAAGCGACTGTACAGGACACATAGTACTGCTTCCCAGAAAAACTGCTGTGACAAAGTAAAAGTGAGCAGGTGCAGCTCACTAACTGAAAAGGATTGGATTTATTTGTTTTTAAGGTTCTTACAAATTCTGAGGTCTTCAGACACCTCCATTCACACCTTCATGCAATCTGACAGATAAAATCCTCCAGTAACTAGAGTTGTGATCTCTTTTGAATGTGCTTTTATACTTCAAACCAAGTCAATGACAAGAACAGGATATTTAAGTCCCTGCCCAATTTAGCCTCATATTCTTGTCACTTCCTTGATATTGGTTAGACTTTTACCAGGTTATTTTATCTTTCATCTTCTCACCCACTATAAAATTTCAGTCAAAATAGCTGATATCACTCAAGTGATTCTGAGCTGACAAACAAATCCTTTACAAAGAGGGGAAAAAATCTTAGCTGCCGTATGTTTCCATGTATCCATTATTTCTATGCATGAAAAGTATAATGGAAAATCTGACTTTTCACCTGACATAGCTTTTTCCCTATTTTGTATTCAATCTGTGACCCCTATATTTAAGGACCTTTGTATTTGGCTACCTTGGTATTTGTAATGGGAAAAGTTCTACAGCACCTCTGAATTGTTTTTCAGTTTCGTCCTTGCATGGTGTCAGTTCCTTGTTGTTAAACCAGATTTACACAGAGACTGTGACAGTAACAGCAGCAGCCTGTAATCTGTCAAGTCTGTCTGAAACGTCCTTCAGTTGCCTTTGTAAATTTAGTGTATCTCTATAAAGCCCCTTGTTGTGTAAAATATATGCTCTGTTTTTGATCAAGTCCTCCATATGCTCA
Organism: Streptopelia decaocto; assembly: GCF_964273445.1. Classification (NCBI taxonomy): domain Eukaryota; kingdom Metazoa; phylum Chordata; class Aves; order Columbiformes; family Columbidae; genus Streptopelia; species Streptopelia decaocto. The sequence goes on from NC_138663.1 coordinate 147,668,597, forward strand.
CAGCAAATTTCAAGGCACTTCGATAGCTGTATGCAAATGCAGAGACAGATTCTAGGCTCTCCAATACATCTCTTTGCGCCTTTTTGCTGCTACAGTAATTGCTTTACATTTCTCATTTTTGTGCTATATTGATGATAATGTTAACATGGGAAAAGGTTGTAACTTCCCTAGTTTCTACTTTTCAAGCTCTTTCATGGCATAATCACCAACTGGGCCTTTCAGGTTTGTTTGTTTGAAGCTTGCTCTATATTAAGTTTTTAGTTTTACAGCTGAACATCAGCTTTTCTTAAATGAAGCTGCTATTAATAAAACAATGGAAAACTTGGGGCAGGGATTTAAATGAGTAGATAAGACAATGGTTCAAAAATTTCTGCCTGCAGCATTAATTGCTTCCATTTTCTACTCTTCTACTTCAAACATTTGAGAAAATGACACAAGAGAATAATCTGGGTTTTGAGTCTTTTTGAAAGTAACATCCACCGTTTTCCATAAAGCAAAAAAACCTCACGGTCTACTGCCCATCATTCATTAAATAGAATAAGATGATTTCCGGCAGAGTACCTTGCTGTCTGATGGGATTGTCTACCCTCCTCATATCTGACAGATTCGTTATACCTTACTTCAAGGTAACAGACTTAGTTGGTTGCTGAATGAGGACCCACCACCAGGAAATCATAGATAAACATAGACATAAAGGGCAAAGCCCATCTCTTTGTCTTCAAGGTTCACCTCTTAAAACTGGAGCTAGATAAAATAGCCACATGTTTTTTACAAAACAAAACTGGATGATGTAGCAGTGACATTTCCTTTTTTAATCCCTCTGCTGAGTAGTTAAAAACATTCCTCTTGCATGTACTTGGGAGTGGTTACACACCTTTCCCTCTGAAAACTGCAGCTGACAAGCAGTGACTTCCAGATACCAAGAGAGTGCTCCAATGCCAAGTAAGGACAGCTTTGCATGGGCCTTACATTTTCTCAGTTAAAATTGCTCCATCCATTATAATAAAGTGAAACATTCATAGTAGCCTGGGGTGTCCTCTGGAGGGGTTCTGGGGTGTAGTCCCAGATTCAGCTGTGTTCAGCGCAAAACCCCTACAGGAAAAGTCACATCTTGTTACATATGGAAACCACAGGAGTAAGTAGCTTTAGAATTCCAGCAGGTCCTAAACATGACTTGTGGAAAACAGTGACAATACCCACCTCTTATCCATGTCTCAGGGGAGGTATCACAACCTCCACTGTCCACTGTCCTCATGGACAGAAGATACCTTAGGGTGAACCAGGCACTTTGCTTCCCCGTGCTCACCAGGCAGACAACTTTGGGGCCCCTCATCAGTGAGTGCTTAACATCGAATAGGTTTCTGTTAGCAGAAACTCAAACACCCCAGGTTTCTGATGTCTCCAGGGATAGGCAGCAGCAGAACAGATTATTTCTAAATTCTGTGTTTGGGGAAGCATACACTTGGCCTGACCTATAAGTAAACTATCTGGATCCATTTTTTTGATCCGTTCTGAGCTTTTCACTTCTTCTTCCATTTTAAGCATGCAAGTAAGAAACACACATCCTGAATTTTAGTAGGTAATCAATATTAAGCATGTATGTGTCATATTTCTCACTGATTACATCAAAAAGTGCTACAATCACACATGAATGAAACACTAACAACTAACAATAAGATAATATATCATTTTTACACTACATTGGAGTGCTGTGTGTTTGCTTACACCCTGAAAACCCCAGAGCAGCTATGATGCCCAGTGAGTCCACCCAGTTTGTACACCGTTTGGTAAGCCATTTTTCCCTCAGAGAGCTACCAAGAAATCCACCAGACTCTTGTTTCTAGGTTTTCAGGATGGTTGAGATTTCTATTCACAGCCTGAACTAAAAGCAAAATCATTATAAATCTCTCATCAAAATCATTATAAATCTCTCATTTGCTTCCATAAATGTGGAGAATAGTATTAATCTCCCCAAAAAGTAAAAAAGAAACCCAGTATCCTACAAAACCTTTTCAATAAGGACAACAACAACTCTTTTTGTAGTCCTATTAGTAGGTGATGAAGAAAAACACGAATATCTATAAATACCACAGAAGCATACACATTCAAAATGGAAAGGACATACCGGATCAATTAGTTAATCTTGCAAATGAAATGCTATTCCACAATGCACAATATAATTTATGCTTTCTAATTTTTATTTACCACAACCATTCAGATGTACAGAAGAAACTAATCACTTTAATGACTGAGAGACCTTTGTGAGTAATTGAACTTGAGGGAAAATTAAATAGTATGAAAGCTGCAGAAAATAGAAAAGGAACTATCAAAATTGTATTGGGTGACCACATGGTGATCAGGAGTTTCTATATTGGGTGTCTTTGAGAGAAACAAGTCTGAAATGAGCATGTTTGGGTCTGAAATACGAATTCCCCAGCTTTTATATATATGAGATATTTAAACTGAAAAATCTTAGCAAACTGTACTCTCCTGTGGGTATTGAAGGGTTACAAGTGTATGTAAGTCAAAACACAGTTGATGCTGAAATTACAGTAGCTTAGTAACAATATACTGACGATGGAATGAACCCAGAAATAACTGATGTTAAATTAGCCTGGTAAATGGGCAATTAGCATGGATGTGGTGCGTACAAATATGCCTCAGGTATTACCACGCTAATTACTCGGAAGCTTCATTATTCAGACCTTCCCCCTCGTTTGTCTTTTTCCTTCAGTTTGTAGGTACATGTCACATTGCAGTTAAGTTTTATTGTGGAAAAGGAAAAGGTACAGCAGATCTCATTGATAACCACTGTGTGCTACCCTCAGCTTGTTCAGTGCTGCCCTTCTCTTTATGCAGCGTAGGCGGACAGCTCATGCTTTTGATCCACACAGGCAAGAGCTCTGTTGGGGGAGGTGGGCACCAAGAACAGAGCAGGTGAGTATATAGCCTTGGTGAAATTCAGCACATTAAATCTGGTTGATTAAGCTACATCTTCCATTCACAGATATCTATGTATTACAGAAACTATAACGAAGACTTTAAAAAAAAAAAAAAAAAAAAAAGAAAGGAAGAAAAAGAAAATAGATGGTCTGACCTGTCAGGATCATTAGCCTTCAGAGACATTTTCTGAAGCTGAGATGGATCATTAATGAGCGGTTTCAAACCACCACGGTAATTTCATCTTCATAGATTTCCATTATTTGGGCAGCGGTAGAAATATATTAATTAATTTTTCACTGATGCATCTAAATAGCCTTTGCTCACAGCAGATGAATAAAATCAACAATGAAATCATGGTTTAATTATTTACCTAGCAACAACTAAGAATCGATACAACATCTCTTACTGACTCGAGAACTTAATCTCCTTTCTGTTCTCTTCCTTTTATGTGGCTATCATGCAATCAGGAGACAAAAGACTATGAGATTTCACTCTTATAATTATAGCTCATCAAAATGGCCTTCATGAACAATTCATTTGTCAGATTTGACCTTTTTTCTTTTGGAGAATTATCTGTGAATCGATCATAGCTTTTTTATTTGTTTGATGAAAAGCGTTTTCCAAACACATCTGAGCCTGACTGTGGCAAGTATTTCTTCAAGTGTTTGTTACTTAGAATTCTCTGGTTGGATCATGTCAGCTCTCTTGAATGGTATATTTTTGTTTACTGTTTGATTAAATAGGTCTTGGTTACAAAGTGGAGACATGCCAAAGAAAATACTAGAGTGTTGAAACTTCCCCAGGGAGAGAAGTGAATATTCTACAGCGACTTGCCAGGAAATGTTAAGGCCAGAAATCATAAAGTATAGGTATAAAGCAAAATAGGGATAACAACCTACTGCTGCACTTCACCATTTTATTTGTGTCTCAGTATACCTCTTTGTTGAAACACTGTCCTGTCTTCCTAAATTTCAGGACTTTTTAAAAATTATTCAACATTAAACCTCAAAGCTGTTATATGTAGCCCTTGCTAACAGGGTCTTAATAGTTCAGCATCAGTGTCAAAAGGAAACTCTTTCATAGTTCTCTAGAAAAAAAAAACCTCACAGAGAAAATATTGTAAATGGTGTAACACACTGTAAATACCACAAGGGACTTCCAAATAACTCTTAGAGTGCAGATCTACTTATGCTACTCCTACAGATTCCCCTCATCCTACCATGCTTAGGTCTGCTGCAGATATCTGATTAAATAGAGAATGCCAGTTTTTAATGCTTTCATGGTGATATTGAGTGCTGTCATCTACCTGGGATTGTGACACTTTATAAGAAAATGGCAGTCCCCTTCCTCCTCTCTCCCCAAACCCGTAAATCACAATGTCACAATACACTTTCCTTGTTGAGAGACAGCAGGGTTACACACACACATACAGAGTCCCTCCACCATTCGGGTATTTAAAACAAATCCTTCACTCTCTTAATATGAGAAATACTTTCTATCTCATTCAATAAAATAAATAGCACTTAACTAAAATACTGTGCAAGAAGATTTCCCAGTAAATAAATCTGGAATTATACTCTCATACCTAGCCAAAGTACTGTAAATTTTGGGGACCTCTTCTCACTTATTGTGCACTCATGGATTATGTGTTATGTCAGTCACTCACCAAGCCTCTAACTTGTAAACTTGCATTTTCCCCACCTGTGGGTCACTGCAATGAATTCCTTGCCTTACCCCTGCTCCAACTTGGACTTATCCACAAACTGCAAATCTTTGGGGGTGTATTTACTCCAAGTGGATTCTTACTTATGAGCCACAGTCTCTTCCAGAGTATACCTGTTGCAGCACAGACTTATCCATACCCACAGTTGCTTTGAGGTGCTCCTGTTTCAGCGTGGCCTTCTCCATGGGCCATAATGCCTTCAGAGATATACATGCTCCAGCATGGCCTTACCTGCAGCCACAGTCCCTTCAGAAGTAAACCTGTTCCAACATGGCCTTATCCATGGCTGCAGTACCTCCAGGGGTGTACCTGCTCTGTTGGGGGCTTATCCATGGCCACATGCTTTGAGGTACTCCAGCATGAGCTACTGCACAGCCACTGGTGTTAAAATTAATACCAGGTGTACCTACTGCAGTGTGGACTTACACACAGCCACAGATTCTTCAAGGTGTACCTTCCTCAACATGGACTTACTCTTGGGCCACAATCCCTTCAGAGGTCTACCTGCTGTGGCATAGACATAATCACAGCCACAGATGCTTTCACACGTACCTACTCTGGTGTGAACTTATTCACAGTCACAGATGCTTCAGGGTGTCCTGCTCCCATGTGGACTCATCCACTGGTCACAATTCTCAAACTTGAGTTCAGACTGGAGTCCCCGCCTGTCCAGTACAGAAGCACAGAAACAGCAGTGATGCCCTGGGCATCTGCCAGCCCAGACACATCACCATTGCTGTTATCAAAATGTTCTCAGGCACAGCACGGTAAGATGATCAGCAATACAGCTGTAAAGCAAGCAGTGAAAGCAAAAAGCAGCCACTAACGAGCCTAAGACTCTAATATACAGTAAGGCAAACAAGCCCCATGGCAAGCACAGGAACCTGCAAATTAATGGCTAAACAGCAATAACAGCTATAAAGTCAGTCTAGCACATTCCAATCAAATCTGACCTTATCTCAAACCCTTTGTGCCCTACCTTGGGTGCTTAAAAAACAATGTTGTGGTTTAACCCCAGACAACAACTAAGTACTACACAGCTGCTTTTTCACTCCCCCCAGGTGTGATAGGGGAGAGAATCAGAAGGGTAAAAGTCAGAAAACTCATGTGTTCAGAAAAATACAGTTTAATAGGTAAAGCAAAAGCTGCATACATGAGCAAATCAAAACAAGGAATTCATTCACTACTTCCCATCAGCAAGCAAATGTTCAGCCATCTTCAGAAAAGCCAAGCTCCATCACACCTAACAGTGACTTGGGAAGACAAACACCATCACTCCAAACGGGCCCCCTTCCTTCTTCTTCCTCCAGCTTTTATTGCTGAGTGTGACCTCCTATGGTGGGGAATATCCCTTTGGTAAGGTGAGGGCAGCTGTCCTGGTTGTGTCCCGTTCCAAATTCTTGCACTCCCCCAGCCTTACTCAGTGATGAGCTGGTGTGAGAAGCAGAAAAGGCCTTGAAGCTGTGTAAGGACTGCTCAGCAATAACTAAAACATCCCTGTATTGTCAAAACAAATCAAAAACATCCCTGTATTATCAATACAAATCCAAAACATAGACCTGTACTAGTAACTATGTAGAAAATTAACTCTATCCCATCCAAAACCAGCACACCACCCATCTGACCATGTACTCTGACTAATTCAGCTCTCAAACTGAAAATATGTGTGGAGTCTGAAAAGCTTTTTCCCAAATGTAATCTTCAAACACATTTGCGTAAGCACTTACAAAGTAATGAGTATCCTTTGCACCAGGCCTTTTTGAGGTTTCATCTAGCTGTTCTCTTGCAGAGACAAATAATGCTCAAGATAAAGTGCATGTCACATACCATCACTTCTTCCCCTTTCCGCTGCATCAAGCAAAATCAAACTGGTGCAATGTAATGTGGACAAGTGACACAGATTGAATGATTCATTTTGAATCAAGGGAAACAAAATAAGAAAGAAAGAAAGAAAAGTGTTCTGAGAAAGAAAAAATGATGTGAGAACACACTGTTTGTTCTCCTCTGTAATAAATTATATCTCTCCAGCCCCGATTTTTTCTCAAGAAACCCTTTGTCCTCTGAGCACTGGGTCCACAGGAGCCTCATCTCATCCAGGTTGGTTTCTCAGGCTGGGCTGGGGGTTCTGGTGGGAACTTTTCTGTAGCAAAGACAGTGATATAGTCTCACTCAGTAACTTATAGTTTTTACCCTGTCTCAGGATATGTCATCTAGTCCCTTTCCTCAGTCAGGACATCTCAAAGACATCTGTCCCCTGAAGCTAAATTTAATGAAAGATATAAGAATGCAATATGTTTGAGGTTTCTTTTCTTCCCCCACTTTTTAACTGAAAATCAGCCATGAAGTTTCACAGGCACATAGGAGATGAAGGCAAACACAAATGGAATCACATGGCCAGTGTGAGAGCATAGGTATCCTTTCCTTAGAAAAACAGGTGAGGAGAAACTGCTGGATTCTGTCAGAGCAAGAGATAAATCACAGATCTTAGATGGGCAACTGCTCAAGTAGCTGTAGAAAAGTTACCATGGAGGGATAGGGTAGTGAGAAGAAGGTAGAGATATCTTATTTGGTAAGAAGCAAAACCGGGAGACCTGAGCACTACAGCAGTGAACTTTCCTCCCGCTCTCCTTTGCCTCCCACACCCTTTCTAGCTCCCTTCAGGGAGTACTTCTCCTACACCTTTCCCTTTGTTACCTCCAGGTATTTCCCACATCTCTTGACCAACCCTGCTGCCCAGCAGCCGGGGTTATGGCTGTGCTGTGGGCACCCAAGCAGTCCTGCCTGCAGGGTCAGGGTGGCTGAGCTGGGCAGCCTGGAGAACTGATGAGTGCTCTCCGTCCTTCCCTCAGCAAGAGTAGGAGTAGGTATTTCTCCTCTAAGCAACTCCTCATCTTTATCAGCTTTGCAGGGAATAACCACGCCTGAGACATCTGTCTACCTCTGGGAAATTTGGTTGAAATGAGCTAATGCATATGAGAGAGAGGCTATGGTCACATGTACCTGAGGAACTTGTACATTTTTCTTTAGGAAACCAGACTAAAAAGAATACCAAACTCAGAAACTCACCTTTGACATAAAAAAACATATTTACTCCATCCAAGAGATGTGGCAGGCTACAGCTCTGGTAAAAGTGACATCATAATGATCAAACAATCAGAAGATTTTCTTTTTTTAATTATGATTGTGATAATTTTTACCTAGCATATTACCTAAATATTTTTTACCTAACTCAGGTTAGTAGCTGAAAGGCCAGTGAATTGCTTGAACATCATGAAAAGCTGCAACAGACTTCTACTAACTTGAAAGCTGCAGAGTTATAATCCCACAATACACCTTCTTTTTTGAGAGACAGCAGGGATACACATACACACACACACACACACACAGAGTCCCTCCAATGTTTGGCTATTTAAAACAAATCCAAAGCTCTACTGGTCTTCATGCATATAATTACATGTATTTAGAGGTTTCTGAAGGGGTGCTTTTCTGTTCGCTGCCCTCTAGCCTTCTTTTAGTATGCATCCTTCTTGGATTGGAAAAGAAAAAAAAAAGACAGATTACAGGTCCTAAACACCACTTCAGGAAGGGAAAAAAACCAAACCACAATCTCAAGGATACTGAGCTGCTATCTGTTGTTTTTTTCTTAGAAATGTTTTTTAAGAAGATTAAGAAGATTATTATGCTTATTTTTACATCAACACCGCACCGTTGCCTTATCACTCCCCTACACAGTTGTCAGTGAAGACCAAATAACTCATTTCAAATGCCAGTACAAAGAACATGGGCCTAATTTGTGTTTGGCAATGGTAAAGGTCATACAAATTTAATATTAATATTTTGTCACTTCTAAATACAAGGTCAGCAAAATATAGCACATCAGTATGAGTGTGAGAATGACACATAAAGTTTGGAAGGAAAAGAACATTTAATAACATATAACCTGGTCAGATAGCCAGATCAGGATGATAACGTTAGATGAATTAACAAATTAATTGCATAACATAAGACACACTCTATACTAACTCAAACCCTGAGTCTGGCTGTTTTGCCACTTGTACAGTAGATTTATTTTGATGTACTGTTTTATCATTTAATCTAGCCTTGCACTGCAGGTAACTGAGGAAAAGCAGGTGGAGAAAGAGTAAAGACAGAATTTTGTTCCAAGGGATGTGAATCTTGCCATGTGTAAAGGATGCAAAATTCTGCATGGTGGTTAAACACTCTGGAAGCAGAGTATAAGTGGAAACTGGCTCCAAGACAAATCAAAGTATATTATGTAGAGAAATGGTGGCTATTTTGTGAGGAACCCTTTTCTTTTCAGTGTGCCAGAAAAAGTCTGCAGTCAGCTTGCTGCAGATGATTGCTTACAAAATCAGTGGAGCAATGGAAAAAAAATGCCTCTGAAGTACAATGCTCTCCAGATTTTGCTCCATTGATGATTTATGGAAATTAGGAAATGTGTAGACATACTGGCCACAGCTTTATAGAAATTCAGTCAATGACTTTGCATACAAAATGTGTAAAATTAGGGCAGGGGGGTGTCCTTCTCTTCATGCAAAAATATCTGGACTTCACCATTTCCAGCTCATGCTTAAGTTTGAGAAAGAGTTCAAAGCAAAAACAGAAGTCAAAGAGTTCAATTCCCTTCTCCACCCTCAGGACTGAAAACATGGAATAAAAATAAAGTGCTTTCAAACACCAGGCACTGAATCCCAAGCCCCTCCTAGCCTCTTCAGTGGTTCTAAATCTCTCTCCTTCCCTCCATCTTCAGGCACCAGTAAGAAGCAAGCAGCATTTGCCTCCTTTTCCTCCCTCTGCCCCTTCTGCCCTTGCTGCTGGCCCCTACAGCCCATCACTGGCATTTCCTACTGCCACACAGCACTGACATGGCCTGAGGCTGTCACTTGGGGAATATTTTGTTATGATCTTCCTTTAGGGATGATTCTTCATGGTGAAAATTGACTATGTCTTCTCATCACAGCCATTCACTGGCCCTGGACAGCAGAAGGTGCTGAGGGGAAAAAAAAAATCAAAACCAAACCAAAACCAAACCACATCAGCCAAAAGTGCAGCAAAATGCTCTCTGTTCTCCAGGGAGCCCTTGATGAGGGTGGCCAGATTTGGCCCTGTATGCTGTGTGCATTGCTGCCCTGAAAAGATATGTTGTTATAAGGCTTTAGAGAAGCTTTCATTAATTTCCACTGGTCAGCAAAGACCTGCTGCTTTCTCTCCAGTGACTGTCTCTCAAATCTGTGATGGTCTGAACAGTTTCCCCTGGTAAGCAAACTTTCTTCAAAGAAACGTTTCCAGGGGTGCAAATCCAGTAAGAAGAGATTAGTTAGGGTGAACTGAGAAATCTCTAAGAAAAATAAGGATTTTCTTCTGGATCCACATGAACTCCTTGTCTCTCCCTGGCTGAATCGCTGTTGCACTCCTAGATAAAACGCTCAAACCAGAAGCTGGCAGCTGGCCAGCATGTCTTTCATTCCACCCGAAAGGTGAAAGGCAGGGAATTTGTGAGCTTTTCAGAACAGGATGATTATGAGTTTGCTCAGCAGAGATTGGATTTCTGGTGAACAGCTTGCCAGAGCTTTTGTCTGCCAATGCTATCATTTTGTCTATCTGTCCTTTGTCCCTCCTGATTTCCACCCGCACTAACATGAAATGACGGGCTTGCCCGTTTAACTCTGCAGGCTAAACTTCGGCTTCATTACTATGTATGAGATCTACTTTCACCCCAATTTAACATTAATAGAGTAATTTGCAGAGTTCTTAACTGAACCACAAATCTCTTAAATTACTATTTTACTTTCTTTGTATGGATCCAGTTCAATATTTACCATTTTTTCTAATTTAATGTTTATGCAAATGTCACACTTTTGCTCCTCCTCTTCACTCCCTACTTTAATTCTCACCCAGAGAGCATCATAGTCATATAGCTTTACTGCTGTCTGCTTCCATTAGACTGATCTGAGGAAACAGCTGTGACCATGAGTTAAAGCTGTTAGACCAGGTTACAGCCTGTGACAATGTACTTCTAAGTAATAATCCCTTAGAGTCATTTCTTCAGTGTCTGCAAATTCACGGTCCAATAGCTCCTTCCTCATCCTGGCTCTGAAGACTTTGTCCTTTCTTTCAGGGATGCTAGGCTTTCTATCCCTAAGCTGTGACTACGCTTCCAAGAAGTGAAGTAAGCTTGAGGACTCCATGGCCAGATGCTTTCGGCCTATGTCCACACTCAGCCTGAAAGAATTTGCATCATGTTTAGGAACTGCCCAGTTTAAGAAATGTGCTGATTGTGACAGGCAACACATTCAGACCTGCCTAGGCTGTATTTTTTTGTCCTCATGAGCAAAAGTTAAGGTCTTTTAGAAAGAGTTCAGAGAAGCTTTATTTCTGTCCCTTAGGAGCTCTCTGGGTCTTGGACCGAGGCAACCTTCTAACACAGCCTTGCAAGTTCATACCATGGATGGCTGGCAAGTCCGGTCTTGAGAAGGGGCTCTGAGGAGTCTAACCATACACAGATGTCCAATAGTCTTAGTTTATAAGTGAATCTTTCTTGGTTTACTTGCAACTCTATAGCCTCATTGGAAAAAATCTCTCTTTCTGTTTCTGAAGTATTCAACATCTGAAATGCTACTAAGACCTAAATATTTTGGAGGTTTTTTTGGAATTCAATTTGTTCAGGGTTTTGCTGAGGGAGGGGTGTCCTTTTTCTGACAGTGTTATTAACAAGGTTTAACGGTAATAAGGCAATGCCTCACAGCTCTAATCAAAACTGGAGCCCTCTTGTTTTTGTCAAGAGATACATTATAATTCAACCCTCCACTGTAGCTCTCGGTGTTTAGACAAGTCAGGCAGGATTGCCTTGCCAGAAGCCTCAGTGAAGGTTTACAAGACAGACACCCCTACAATTTTGGCCTTCTCTCAAGTGCCTCATCCACTGCTGGACAGTAGATATGATTTCACCCAAAGTACCTGGGAATAGCAACAGACATTACCTTGGCAACAAGGTTAAAATGCCTGAGAGCTTTCTTACCCTTTTAAGAAAATAACGCAGTATACAATTTTAAAAGTACAATAGATAAGAGACAGCTGCCACAGTCAAAATCTTTTTATGGCAGTTTAGGGGCTTCAGGGGGTGAATGTTCTGCTTTATTTTTGTCTTTCAGGGTGGAAGAGCCTTAGGATTCAATGTCTGCTGTCAGTCAGTTTGTGAAATTGCATTTAATGTGACAGGAAAGGGGCCTCAAAGAAAAGCTGAGCAAAGGGACACGAAGGGAACAAAACTCTGTTAGAAGATAAAATAGCTTCAGAAGAATTAAAGTTCACACATTTGCAGCTGGAACCAACTCTCACAGTGCCTGGTGCCAATGAACTTTGATATTGCAAAGCACAACACCTTTACTTCTGACTATATTTTAAAATTTCAACCACCATGAATTGCTAAAGGTGGGAATAGTGTTCCTGGAGTGTACTGTAATAATAAAACCCACTGCTGTCATTTAGAGCTTGTAAATCAGTTTGCTATAGTTTTCCTCTCTGAAGTCTATCCTGCTGTGACAGAGACCAGGCAGGATAGAGGGACTGATAGAACATTGACAGAGCCCCATGACAGACATACATATCTTCTTTCACTCAATATTGCTACTGTTCAGTTTACTGGATCTTGTTCTTCAGAAATCAAAGCACTGTTCATTTATTCTTCTATATCACAAGTGCAAGAAACTTTATTCATATTAGCTTGTACTGGTGCTACAAAGAACTTTTTTCATGTTTCTTAAACAATCGAGTACCTGCTTTTTATGTATTTCCAAAGCAGAGTGGTGCTGTACCTGTGAGATTCATCCATGATGAAAAAAGTTGAGTTCATACAGTCCCAGGAACCAACTTCAAAATGAGTACTGTCTTTGAGAGGAAACCATTTTCTTATTGGGGAAGCAAATAACAGACTCATATTGCAGCTCAGTTTGGAAAAGACATTGAGAGGTCACCTGGTTCAAATCACTCAAGATGGAGCCAACTTACATCAGAACATTGCCTTCTCTCAAACCCAGACAGCTTCATCACCCAAAAACTGTTTTATCACATTTAACTACACTGGCCAATACCTAGAGCTTGGATTTTTTTTAGAGGAAATACATCTTTCATTAAGAATAGCAAGAGAAAACTGTCTGCCACTTTCCAAGAACTCAACACTGCAAGAAAAATTAGAATATTGAAAAATGAAAAAAACCACAAATTTCATTAGACTGTAATTTTATTAATGTGGAACCTGAGTCATGTTAAGTGAGTACTGCTAAAATTGGAAGAGGAGTTCTCCTAACTAGAAAGCTATAAAGGAGAGAAAACTGAGATGCTATTTTTTTGCCACTTTGACACAGACTCAACGTAACAGTACTAGCTACATACAACCTTTTATGAAATGAGCTCAGCAAAGATATGGGAAGCAATCACATCACAGTACCCGCTGTACTCCAGCTAGTAGTTAAACTCAATTTACAAAGAACACATTTTCTAAACAGAATTAAACTGTTCTGGCAGTTCTGACCTCTAGATAGCCCTCTCTTTTGAAGGAAAATTGAAGTGACTTTTTAAGTTTGAGAAGAAATGGCTTCTGTGTCTAAGACACTGTACTTGTGGTGAAGAGACCACATGTTGATTCCTAACACATTTGGCCTCAGTCTGCAAGAAAAGAGAGGTTGAAGTAATCATGGGGTTTAAAGACCAAGGAAAAGGGGCAGGAGGGGGAAAATTAAGGAGTGTCAAATGCAATGTCTAAAACTTGGGCATATTCCTTCTTTTTTTGTGCCTCAGACTTTGCATCCATCAAATGATATTAAATCCTCTCTTAGAAAAACATGAAGAGATAGAGAAGGGGAGGTCCAGTGCACTTTTCTGAAGTCACTAATGTCAAAGTGCTTTTCTTGATGTGTTTGAGACAGGTGTACTTTATGTGGTGGAACTGGGTTCTCTTTTTGAGCTAGTGTGCTTCAGGGCACATGTTTTCCTTTCCAATCCTTGTTTACAACTCTGTGAGCACATTGACAATGTAAACACTCAAAACCTGAGGTTGGCAATGTTTCCTGGACAGTTAAGAGCAAAATGACAACTATTCAGAAACCTACAATTATTTAGAGAGGGGGAAAAAAATCCTCTTTTTTATGAACAACAACTACTTTCAATTTTTTAAATGTTATGTTTATTATCCAAAGGTAAAATCAACTAGACTTACTGGAAAACAATTGCCAGTGTGAGGGGTGGGAGAGAAATACTTACCCTCCTTTTCTGTCTGAAGATAGCACATGAGTAAATAACATTGGGAATCTAGTGTGTACACAGCATGTGAAAGGGACATGGAAAAAGGCAAGACAAGAGGGTCACTCAGGTATCCACCCCCAGGTGGTCTCCAAGTCCCTGGAGCACTGCTGTCACTCAGGTGTGTCTCTGTCTCATTGGCTTCAGCAGGACAATTCCCCTGCTTTATGATTCCAAGCATTTTTCTTAGATGAAGCATAACTCTGTCCTAATGTGCACGAGAGGTAAAGTCAGAGGTTGACGAGAGCAATGCCAGGACTGGAAGGGAGATTAGTGGTTATGCAGAGGGGGACTGAAGTAGAAAGAGAAGGAATAAGGATAAGGAGAAGAAGAGAAAAATACAGGAGATTTACTGTTACACCAAATCCCAGTGTTAATTAAAATGCGAGTGCACTTTGAGTTATGTGGCTGTCACTCCATTTTGGAACACCTGTGTCTCTTCTAACTGCTTGAGAGTCATTTTTGAGGTTTATGATGTACCTACAACTCTTTGATAAAATTGTGGTTCTGTAATTCACAGTGCTTTTTAATTTATTGTATAGACAACTGTGTGTATCAGAAATGAAAGCCTGTAATAGGTTTCAGGGCCATTTGATACACTGAAAAAAAATATTCAGCACATAATTTATTTGATCTCTTTTGCCATTAATCTTTGAATAAATTATTCCATGAATAGTAATTGACCAGATAGAGAGAACCTACCAGAAATATTTGCAGAATATATGGCAATATTCAACAAAAAAAGGCAACATTTGATGAACACCATATTTTAGCTTTTCGGTGAGGTACAGAAAAGTGTATGTTTGCTCCTTCAGTGTGTTTCAGCGTAAGTTATCTGATGAATTAGTGTGTTTCTCAGTATTTCTTCACATTTCAAACACAGTTTTGTTTCCCGAGACCATTTTGAGCGTAGAGCCGAAACCTTTCGTATTGTTTTGCAGGATGCAAGAGATTTGGGGAGATATATTTATGACAATAGAGTGTTGTTACACTTCAATGTCATGCTATTCAAACTGGAGCCCTCTTCAGCAAAGAGTTTGTACCCCTTTATACTCTGCTACAAAAGCACTCATGTATTGGGTTATTTTGTTGTGTTTGTTTTCGTTTGTTGGGTTTTTTTTAAGCTCGGGGACAGCTATGAAAAAATGTATAACCTCCTTCTTTTTGGAGAAAGACTAACACTACAAATTACTCCTACAGTAACCTACTGAGTACTCAAAAATAGTAAGGAAACTGAGGGAAAGACACACAGAAATCTGTTATTTTGATTGACATGTATGTCTCTTGTTTTAACTAAATTGAAGAGCAAATATCAGAAATCATTACAAATTCTCTGCATTATGTGATTAAGCCCCTCTTGATGGGATAAGCTATAAAACAGAGGAGGAAACAGTAAAAGAAGGATGCTTTTAAGCCTGGGGAGTCTCCAGGAGTCACAACTGGAGCTGGGAGCTAAAAAAAGCTGAGTTTATGATCTCAGCTCCATAAAGAACTTATAATTAAAGGAAAAGTTCCAGAGTAGCCAAAGAAGACCTTAGCTCCAATTAAGTGAATTTACAATCACATTTCACACCATTTGCAGCCCAAACCCAGCAGGTTGGTGAACATCAATAGGTGAGTATCAGCAAGGTTCTGGCTGCTGCAGTAATAAGTGATGCCAGGACAAACAAGTAATGTTGAATTCAGCCTTCATATTCTTCCTCTGTGTAGAGTGGATTTATTTGGTATTAAATTACGTCAGTGAAAGATTTACTTGAGTAAGGTATACCTAAGTATTTAGTTGTTTATCCTAAGAGCGGGGATATATTCTGTCCTCTTCTATTTTATAGAACACCTATGAATGTTAATCAGAGTTACCTTATAAAATGATCAAAAGCAGCGGCTCTGTCATTACAGACTATAACTCCCTGCTATCTGAGGGAAAAATAGACTTTTTAAATTAACAAGAGAGAGAGAAGCACATTGAATAAGTAGTAGAACAAAATAAAAGGTGTGGTCAGATTTATTGAAGGGGAAGAGGAAAAGAGACAGACTATGGGTAATATTAAACCTTAATGATATACTAAGTTATAATTCTTTTTGAATTTCTGATAACCCGAACAAGCCACTGCACCTTAATAAACAGTGCTGATGACACATTAATCCATGTAATATGATATCTCTGAATTTTGAATGTGCAGGCAGATCAGTTAGTAGATGTCAGAGTAATGATCAATGTATTGCGTTCAGAATGGGTTTGTCACTGAAGTGTCTAAGAATCACTCAATTCTTACTATAATTACAGTCAAAATGCAATGTAAATGTGGGGATGTATCTATTTATTGTATATACACGTGTGCATGTTAATTTGACAATCACTGCCTAAGAGAGTGATGATATTCTGTCTCCACATGGTGCAGAATTAAATAACTGCAGTTGTCCAGAATAATTGATGCCACCTGAAGAACAGAGCGCTGGCAGCTCTGTTTGCATGGGGTTTATTTCCTGTATTTAAAACCAGGATATTTGATCTCTGCTTATTGTTTTCATTTATTTTAAAGCATGTCACAATAATTCTCCAGAATGATAATTCTCCAGATATAATACACAATATAATACTTGATTATTGGCTTCCCACAGAAGCAAAACCTATTTCTTGAAGTAACTTTTAAAAAGTTCTTAACTTGTACTCTTACAGTGGAAATATAGAAAGCAAGAATTAAACCCACAGGATATATTAGAAGAATTACAGTGGTGCACTGGAATGGCATAAATTATTGACAGATCGTGTGTGCTAGATTTATGCAGCTGAGAAAACCTGGAAAAAGTATGCCTTGCAATATTCAATATTCCACAAAGTGTAAATTAAAAATGAAGATGACACCATGGAAAATATTACTTTGAATGTTAATTGTAGTAGAAGAATGAAAAGGAGCTGGAGGATTACAGTGTTTTTTGTCATATGCAGGATTTACCTGGTCAGACCTACCATCAATATCAGTGGAATGTCTTTAGCTAAACTGCTATGAACTGTGCTGGATATGAATGTCAGGAAGAGTTGCACTGCAAGATACCTAGACATCAACCTGTGGAATACCTTGAATGCTACATAATCATTGGGTATTATTCAAAACCCAAATAATTGCTGAAGACCCAGCTAAACTACTCCCATTTTTTCTCATTAACTTTTTCTAACCCTGAATTTTAAAAACAAAACAAAACAAAACAAAAACAAACAAATGAGAATGCTTTGGGGAAGGCAAACAGTTCTTCAGTGTTGCCAAAAGTGTCACAACCTAGTCCTCAGTCACAGACACACACATACACACACACACACACATACACAAAAAAAGGCATATCTCACACAATGGCATTTCTTCTAGATTTCTTTCCCCTATCTGAGCCATCAGCTGTCGTGAATATCTGTGAAAGCCTCATGTCTAAACCAAGGCACTGTGCCGACCAAGTTGGATGATAATAAGTTGTTGTTTTGACACTATGGTTGTTCTTTATTGTACTTGATATATGCAGTAGCTGTCGTGGGCTGTATAAATAATTTGCAAATAATGACCCAACACACAAAGTCCTTACTCAATTATTATTCAGGCAAAATTCTTTTGTTCTCATAACTAAATCCGGATTTGGACCCAAAGCATTTATTCTACAGAACTGTTATTAGAAAACAATCACTGCAAATGTAATTATTTTCAGGACAGCACAGCAAAGAATGCCCTATTCCCCAAGCAGAGATCAAACCCAATAATTAGGAAAAGAAAAGAAAAAAAAAAAAAGAAGAAAAAAAAAAAAGAACACTCTAGAATGATTTGGTGAGTAATCGTAAGTAACAGAAAACACAATCTATGCCAGTGTGTATTATTCCACTTCAAACACAATGGTAAAATGAAATACAAAAGCAAAGACAAGGCAGACAGGGACACATAAGTTGTGTTTTATTGTCAGTGTGTATAAGAAATCATGGGTAAAAGGCATGATATGTAAATACATATCTTTTAAATGCTGAAAGAACAGAAGGGGAAATGGCATGGCAATCCATGGGTTGTTTCTGTCAGCATACAATTTTCATAAAGATGTGTTTTTATGTAATCTGCTCTTCTGGGATTTTTTTTTTTTTTCAAATTTTGGCTGTGATAATGCTTCAATCAATTTATATCAAGCTACTAAGATTCTGTGAACAACCTGTTCTTATAATTGGAGATCCTTCTATCATAAACACCTGTTCTTTAAACTGTTTAACTATTGCAGTATAATTGCACTGGGGCCTCCCTATCTGTCCATTGAAGGCCAGCCTTAACAAAATAAGCTGTTACCATAAAGTTACCACAAATACCTACTTTAAATATCAGACATGGAAAACAGCTGATGGCTCAAATATCACCATGTGCGAACACTTAAAAAAGTGGCCCGTAACACTGAAACCTGGTCAAAAAAGAAAAAAAGCAATTTTTGGGATTTGCTGGAAATTTCCTTCTCTTTCATTTGGTTTTAGTCCCAGCTCAACACCTGGCAGGGTGGGTAGCCAATAAAGCTAAAGGATAATGTTGCTAGAGGAATGAAATAGACATCAACAAAGCTAAGACAAAAGGAGAAGCCAGTATGTGCCCCCTAGGAGTACTGTGTTCTCGAAGAACCTCCTCTGCTGGGCATAACCGACTGTTTTGGGTGGTAGGGGCTGCAGGTACCCTGTATGGGAGGAGGTTTGGAACTACCTGGGATACTTATACTGGGTCCAGCCAGCTCTGACACTGGTGTGAGAGATGCCAAGGCAAGGACACCCCTGAGGGATCGCAGCCATCGGTGATCCACAGCAAAATAGAGGAAATCCAGTTAAAAGCAGAAATTAGCAGAAAGAAACGAATACACACGGAGCAGCAGGCAGAAACCGTCACACACACAACCCCAAACCTTCTGTACTACTTGCCTTTTCACAGAAGGAACAGAGAAAGTCTGAGTGTAACCTCAGTGAAGCTACGGGAATTTGACCTAAGGATGGGAGAGAAGAAGTGTTTGGCTGAAGTTGAGCCTGGGAAAGAAAAGCTGTGTATTTAAAGGTTTGATTGCTTTTTTTTTTTGCTTTTTTTTTTCCCCAATACCAAAACCAGTGTTTGGAAGTTTGTGTTGATTAACCACAATAATTGTGTTATTGTGTCAAAAAAGATTACATTAAGTAAAAACTGCACCAGGCAAGGCTGTTTTGCCTGCAATGGCTCCCAACAGCAGCAGCACGATCAGAGAACATGTATCAGTATTTAGTCTTGAAACCAAGTAATAAAAGCTCATACAGACGGTGCCTGATGTCACCTGCTGAGCTGAGTTTGCTCTGCAGGGTAAGCAAACATGGATGTTGCTATTTAGGAATGAGGGCCTAGAACCAGCACAAGGCTGGGTCTTGGTGCACCAGAAAGGAAGAAGTCACTGGGAAGAAAACTCTGGAGAGTTTGGCTTGCTGCCTTTGCCCCTGTCAGGAAACTAAAAGGGCTAAGGTGAAATCTCTGCTTCTGCAAGAAGATACCACAGCAGCAGCCACTGTGCCAAATATTTTAACTCCATTTCTTGATGACAGCAAATGCACTGGAAACCGGTCTGGCTTTCAAAGCCACTGACATGAGTAAAACCATCAGCAGAACTCTGCCCCTTCTGCTGCACTGCACACCTGTCTTTAAACAGCGTGGTTTTCTGTGATGGCAAGGCAGCAGCCTTGGTGATCAAGGATCTCACTTTTAATCCTGCTTACTCTGTTCCTCTGACCAGTTCACCTTCACTGGCAACTATATATACACTTCTGTAATTGCATTGCCACTCATTAAGAACTGAATGATAGGAGATAAATCCGTTTTAATATAAATCTTTCTTAAGAACTGTCTGTATCTAATGGAACAAAGAAAAGTCATCCAGGATAATGCAGATTGCTACTCCTTCAAGTGAATGGAGAAGTCACTGCTTTGAAGCTGGGCTCTCACTATATTCCTGTGTTTTCATGTCCCCAGCAAAGCCCCATGGTAATGCTCACAAAGAAATTCCTTCTCAGTGTGAATACAAAAGTGTGTCAGCCTCCAAGGGAGCAGCCACCAGCATGCAGGAAGCTGACTGACCTCAGTAGCAGGGTAGTGTGGAAGTCATAAAAATGGGACTAACCAAATGAATATTTAAGACCACTTCACATGATATTACCCAACTTTCTTTGAATAAGAGGTATGAATGTTCCCTGATCTCCCAGGGAACAGGTAATACTTTCAGCATTTTTCACACGAGTTTAGTAGGCCCATGAAAATCACCTTAGTCTTAACCCTAAAAATAAGTTAACCAGCTGTCATCCAAAGCTGGACACCGAAGAAGTCAAGTCCACATGAGCTTTACGCACAGGGGAGCAATGACGAAAACTACAAGGCCTTTTTACTGTATCTTATAGGTGAATATGGGTGAAAGTATCTGCCATTTCTGCAAAAGTGAGAACATTAAATGTGTGAAACACAGGTCCACTGTTTTGAACTTTGACTGCAGTCTGGATGCCAAAACAAATCTTCAGATACCTGAGGACCTTGGAC
Organism: Streptopelia decaocto; assembly: GCF_964273445.1. Lineage (NCBI taxonomy): Eukaryota > Metazoa > Chordata > Aves > Columbiformes > Columbidae > Streptopelia > Streptopelia decaocto. The sequence continues at coordinate 147,689,123 of NC_138663.1, forward strand.
CCTGGATGTTTTTCAAAGCACTTTTTTTCCTGCGAGCCCTATTATCACTTCACCATTCTTACTGACACACTCTGGACTTAAAATCTGGAGAATAGGAAAAGTGTTACCAGAGAGAACTGGGCTTGCTCTTGTGCTGATGTGAAGCCAGACTGCTGGCTTTCACCTGTCTCTCTGCATATCTGCCTGAGAATCTGTCTCAGTATTTCTCTCTCACAGCATTGTCTCATCAGTCTGCCTAATTCTTAAATTCCTATATGACTTCCCATTGTACCAGCATATCTGAATTATCACCCCACGTTTCTGAGCTGCCACTCTAAGTTTGCAAGTAGAACCTAAGGGACTGGCTTCCCATATGAAAACATGCAGTGTGGTGCTCCTTACAAGAAGTAAATAATTGGTTTTTAGGTTTCAGTCTTGAGTACAAGGAGATATTGATATAATCTATTATGACAGAGCTTTAATTTTCACTACTATCAATTAAAAGCACCACTTTTAATAAATCAGGGATGAAGAGTCTTAACAAACACTAAGATAAAAAGTGACTTATCATGTCTTTCATTTTGATGTATGTACTTAATATTCTCTTTCATCGCTGTAAGAAGATAGTGATCTTGCCAAAAGCTAGAGCAGAGAGAGGGAGCAGGACTGATAAACAGACACTGCTCTGCAGATAACTGTGGAGTTTCTTTAGCTGCAAGGTGTTATTAAAATTGAACCTTCAGCTTCTAAAAAAATGTAATCTAGGTGTCTTTTGGGGAGAGGCAGGCAAACATTGAACAGTGGGCTTTCATTCTCTTTCTGTAACTCCCACACCATGAAATAACTAAAACCAATTAGATGTCTCATGCTAAATGTCAGCAGTCACTGCTGTGTGGTGGGCTCTACAGTTGACTTGGCAATGCTGTTTGGATGGTGAGAAACTGGCAGTACAGAGACTTAGCTTTTGCTTGAAGAAAAAAAAATGGTAATATTCATCCTGAAGATACCCTTGGGGAATGGATGGCTGGAGAGACTGGATGAGGTTTCTGGCTGAAATTTGACCTACTTTGGTAATGACCAAGCAGCTTTACTATCTGAATGTTTCATATGATCTATTAGGTTCATATTGTGTCCAAACTACTATGCAAGCTGAAAATAAACAGAAAAACTGAATATTTGGTTGTTTTGCTCTTCGTCACAGAAGCTTTGATTCTTCAACTTAACAGTTTTCTTCAATTAATTGGCTCAAATGAGCTCCTCTATAATGGGATTTATGCAACAGTTGTTCCCATAAATTCTCGGTACTGACACTGTAACTATGATTGAAGACTCACTTTCAACTCTCTAACTTCAAATGCTTCTGTCATGAGAAAAAAAAACACCCAATCCTGTAAATTGAAATGTTATCATTATTTGCCACTTTTTAAATACTACAGCTTGACCAACATGCTGTCAGGGAGTAGTGAGGGCAGACTGCTCCATAAGGACCAGGGATCTGAGGCTGACAACACAGCTAGCATGGTAGGAGCCTCCTGCATTATCCAAGATCAGTGAGCAGGGCAGGTCCAGAGACAGTAGCCAGCTTTGACCAAGAGTCTGGATCATCAGGCAAGCTATGGTGATGAATCAGGTACATGGTCAAGCTGGGAATTCACTCAATAGGATGAGTTAGGGTCTGATGAGGGTAAACATGTTCTGACATAGCCCGGTCTTCTCCTAGGCAGGTCCATAGTGACAAGGAAGATCCTAGATCAAGCTGGGATGTCATTCCATGGGTCAGGGTCCAGTTCAGCAGGTCCCATGGCCAGGAAGAGACATAGCTGAGGTTGAGCTAGATACCAGCACTCCTGTAGCATAACAGGCAGAGAATGGGAGGGCTCCTGAACCCAATGGGCAGAAGTTGGGATGAAAGCACCCAGTTGGGTCCTAGTGAGGCATATTAGTGCCTTCAAAGCCCTGACAGGCTTTTCACCATGCCCTCAAACAAACAACAAGATTCATATTACAAGCATTGTCTTACACATTTGTATTTTTGCAACATATGTCACAACAAACAAAAATAATCTCCTTAAAAAGCCTACTTCCCCTGTAAAGAACTTTTCAACCTGACACTCATGCATCTAGCTTAATGTGTTTTGATATTTTTTATTTAAGCATAATGTCCTTTATCTATAACCAATATTGTCAGCACATCAGAGTGGGGATCATCTTCCATTATGATACCTTGACTGCCTTGAAAAACTATCTGAAACAAGTGGAATCAATAACACTCAGCAATTCAGCTATGGATGGGAAACTTCAGGCATCACAGCAGTAGCAGTAGTGATGCCAGCTCAGGTCTGCAAGCAAACTAGCTGTGTTTGTTTGTTATAACTCTGCTACTTCCAGTTATAGTCTGGAGATCTCTACATCACCATAGAGCCATATTCCACTGAGTCACGCTTAGACTGAAAAACATCAAGAGTTTTTTTGCTCTGTTTTGTTTTGAATACTGAGTTTGTATACCCACTCTGAACACCATCTAAAAATCAATGTGTTTCCAGACAACAGCTTTAGTTACTATGTATTTAAAATTAAGCTGTTATTCATAAGTCTATGAAGGACTGGAGTGCGTTAGAACTTTACTTCAACTATCTGTGTTATGCTTTCTGTTAAAAGTTGTCATCCAGCCAGAGCCCATAGAGGCTTTTATTTTATGTATAGAGTTTTTAAGTACAGAAATCCAAACATTTTAACATAGCAGTCTTTAATGGCTAGGAGGTAAGGAATTATATCTGATGCCATCTTCAAAGTTAAAAGATATCAGCTACTTTTTGTGAAACGGAAAGAAAAGAGACGAAAAATCTATTTTAGCTCAATTCTAGCAATGATAAATGTTGATCTTCAGGACACTACTGAACATTTATCTTTCTGCCTTTGTTTGAGGCAAGATGGCTAGGTATGTCATAGCACTAGAAAGGATGTGTTTGGGATTTATTGCAATGTTTGACATTTGATGGGAACTTTTGTCAATCCAATGCAATAACTTTCCTCTTTAACTGTGGCATGTGCAACCAGGTGTTCAGATAAGCATGTTGCCGAAAGTAAAAATTAAAGGCACAAAATTTAACACTATATTAAATAATAAGAAGTGTTTATATGCACAAGAGGTTTTCAGTTGCAGCTGCTAGAGAAAACATAACTCTAAGCCCCACACTCAGACAGGAATATTTACTGGTTTTAGTTTCAATTGGAGTATATAGTTCTTATGACAGTGAAAATTCTAATACACCATCAGGGGTGAGCCACAGGACAAATAAAGCTTCTTTGCCACTATGTTGCTCCAGTTCTATACCAGGATAACTCCATTTATTTACAGTACATCTCTTACTGAAAAAAATGGTTACAACCAATAAAATAAATTGCCTAATACTTTCTGCTATAAAATATTATTGGGACGTTTTCTGCAGAAACCGCTACTGCTGGCATTAGGCAGACCTTTCAAAACCAGCAAGTAAGAAGGCTCTGGGCCCATGAAATAACCTGTGCATTCCTTTCAGGTTAAGCTGGCACTTAATATTAAAAAAAATAATAATAATTTAAAAAATCCAATTCTCTTATTTGCAGTATAAGCCCAACTCATGCCAAAGAGTAGATGAACGTAAATGTTCCAGTCTGACTCAGGGTCCACAAAGCCCCCAAACAAACACCATCAGGTGAGGCCCGAAGCACAGCAGAGTCGTGCTCTCCAGAAGCAGGTGGCTCAGCAGGCCAGCATGGTGCAGGGTGACATTTCCACCTTTGGTTAGTCTTCTAATCGAGTGGCAGCAGTTTATTTGGAAAGTTCAAGCTCAGATGAAGTTATGCTTTGATGTGTTGCTAGGCTCCCTATTACCTCCTGCTAAAACAACGGAGGGAATTATACTAAACCCAAGCCCTTACAGCAAAAGAACTCTTCAGAATAAGTTGCCAAATCAAAAACTTGGAAATCAGAAAATGCCAAATGTAGCTTTTCCTGCTGCTTTTACATTTTCTGTATCTATGCTACAGTCTTAATTGCTCCACAACATCCCGTGTTTCCAAAGACACCTGCTTTATTCAACACACATACCAGATGCTACTGAGGGAATTCATGTGTAATTGTGCGGTGCATGCAGCAATTAGGAGGTTTGCTTAGAGCAAGATAAAGGACTTTCAGAAGTTAAGAAAGGCACTGATGTTAGAGCAGGTGAACCTGATATCAAAATGGTCTATATTTTCTCCATGTCTTCGCCGTTTGAAGACTTTTGGAAATGATAGAACAAATCACACCAGAATAAAAACAGCCAGTAAAAACTCTGGGTTCCTTTATGATTAGAGTCAGCTCCATGTCAGCAGGAGTGACTGGGAACAGAGCTGATGATTTCCTGTTGCAGCTCACATCTACAAAATGGCTGCTCAGGGCCTCTGCAGAAGCACAGAGCTGTGAACTGGAAGGCTCTGTCATTATTCCACAGAGACAATGACTGTTCTGAGGGATAGGGACAGTCTGTGGAGCACCTTACAACCTGGTTGTTGTACTGTTCTTGTATATACTGATAGGCTTTTGGAGAACATCAAGGCTCATTTCAAGCCTGCACAACTGTTTACACTGGGTACTGAGTGGTATTAAGTTGAAAAGATTATATGCACCTGGACCTCATCTCACTGTGGAGCTGAAACTTGGACAACACCAAAACCCACGAGCTGGGAGCATTCCCAAGATGCAGGAGGTAGTCATCATCTGAGTAAGTGAAGATAAGAGGCTTTAATCTTTGTTTCCTCATTTATGAATGTGGATTTTTATTAGCAAAATTTATCATCATTAAAGTAGGACCATGAGTGGACTCTCAAAGGGCATGTAGAAAAGACACGGCTTTGAAACAGGGCAAGTCAGGCCTGTGTGAGAAAAGGGCAGAGTACACCAGGACAATTAGTTGTGGTTGCAGGTAGCACATCAGTCTGCATTACCTTTCCACATTGCCCTTGAGGTTAAATAGGAAGAGAGAACACACATGAAAAGCATTGGGAGACAAAAGGAAAATAGAGCAGGTGAAGAAAATGGAGCACCAATGAACAGCAGAATAGGAAGATGTAAAAGTGAGAGAAAATACATCTGCTTTCCCTTCTCTTTTCCCTCCATTAAGCAAAAAAGTCCCCTGTCATTTTAATGTGCAGGTGTCTGATTACTTTCCCATCCATAACGTTGACTTCGTTCTTGCTTTCCCCACTATGAAAAAGCAAAAGCCTCAGCACTGCTAGAATGCTATAGGGAAACATCAAACTGAGGCCAAAGCAACATCAAAGACCCGCATGATGGATTGTTGTAATGCCAGAATAAAGCCATACCCTTGCTGGTGAGTGCTCAGGCTGAGCGATCCTGCTGGATAATCTGTGTAAATGAATGTTTGCCATTGCCCACAAAATTTCACACCTGAGTCCATTTTTAAAACCTGTAAACTGTACATGACACCCAAAAATAGGAGAGCAGACAAAAATCAAAAAATAAAACAAAACAAACAAACCAACCAAAGAAACAAAAACAACACTACATATCTAGTGTAAATCTACATAACTCCACACAGACTTCACTTCTTAACCTTATTAATTTACACTAGTTGCAGTTCAGCCTGACATCTTTCTACCTGAAGCTCACAGATTAAAATCCTCTTTCTGTGTTTCTTCCATTCCTGAAATTCACATTAAATTAAGAATTTATGAAAGGAAGGCTTAAAGCCTAAATTAAACCATTGATTCTCTCTAGTGCTAACAGATGATAGTAGATTAGGGGGGAAGGACACAAGACAAGAAAAAGAAGGAGATTATCTTTGTGAAACATAAATTATCTTTGACTGTACACTCCTTGAGAGGTGGAAGTAGGGCATCACTGATTGTTTCTTAAAGTCATTGGGTGCGGAAGCCCTAAAACAAAGACAAATGGTAAAACCTCTGCAGCTTTCTCATCTTATTATTAAATCATCAACGATACATGAGCAGCAGCTCTGACAAAGAACTATACGCAGAAAAGCTTCTATATTTTTTCTAACTGCATTAATTGTTTTAATAAAGGATATTATTATTTTCCCACAAATATTCCTCAGTAAGATGCAAGCTGCATGTGTGTATATATGTTCTTATTTATCTTAGTTGTATTACTGGAGCTGTATGAGTGTCTTACAATAAAAGTTTGTAAGGCAGCTCAGCAACGGATGTGAAGGAGAAAGGAGGGGAAGGCAAGTGAAAAAGGCAGGATGGAGACTCTCTGAATGCATTTTGATTGTGTTTGCAAAAATCTTGGCAATGAACCTGAAAATCTAGAAAAGACTGCTGAAGCAGTGGGGATGGGGGACTGATGATCATACTCAGGGTAAGTAGGAACTGCTGCGTTTGGTCTGAGGTTTCTGCTGTGGAATTCATATTTGCTGGTCACTGGGAGAAAGGGAACAACTCTCTTTTATATCTCCATGAACAAGGCTCCTATCTGGCAGTGTATCAAAGTAGAGGGTTTGGTGAAAAGTGAGGGTGGTGGCAGATGCCACTTTTTGGGAGGGCTGAGGAAAGCAAGCTGTCACCACAAGCTGCAGAGAGGTGTCAGAGGAAGAGAACAGATAGCAGGGGAGATGATAAAGAGAGGAATACATCTGGCTGCAAGGTGAAACCAGTGTTGTGATGAAGGTGACAGCTTGCAGGATCATGGGGTCACACCGTCATAATGACAGTGTGGAAGGAAAGCCCACATGCCACCTATATCTATGGTCAGTGTGGCTGTGGCACTGCTGTTATGACACTGTTCAGTGGTCCAATACGGACACTAGTAACAAGCCCACTACTTCTCCAACATCATCCTTCAGCCCTTACATACACTTACCACTCATTTTAAACAACTAAACCAGAGATGTTTATACCTAAGCTAGTCAGCTGACATGTTTGTAGTCAAAAGAGAGAAAGAAGTATTATTAGCACACAACTCATGCAGCTATTTTAGACACCTGTAGCATGGTGAGTCATACCTTGAAAGTGCCTTTTTTCCTTTATTGCCTCTACAGGAAATTCAATTCATTGAAATGTTTCTATATGTTTGGTGTGGTGAACCTAACCTTTTATCCCACTTTCGTAGACATTCAGACTCAAATATATCAGATATGTTCCCTTTTCCAAGTGGACTAGCCCCCTATTCATCTGCTTCAGTCACAGATTGTATCTCCTCAGCTTAATCATATGAGACAGCCCGGTCATTTTGATTATGCTGTTTACCTGACCGAAATGTCTAAGAGTTGTTTGCACACAACGAAGAGCTCTGCAGCTGGAGCTAACAGCTACATCAGAAGTTATACAGGTGCCTGTAACTGTTGTGAGAGGAAAGCATTCAATCATTTAAGCTACGTGGTTAAAATCATGCCTGAAAAAGTATTGCTTAATCACTGTGGATAGGTGTGCCACTCATCTACTCAGAGCTCAATTAAAGTACACAATGGAAGACTATTAATGATTCTGTGATTCTGTAATTTCTTAAATTCTGAACAGAACACTTATGGCTTGATAAATTATCGTATTTTCTTGGGCACTCTTTTTAAATGCACTGTTGGAATATAGATAAAAAAAGCAGAGCCAGTTGACTTGCAGATGTTGCTTTCATTAATGGATTAATGTGATATGTAATAGATTATACTGATTGCCATTAAATTAAACTTCAATAGATTAGCTGGCATATTTAACAAACTTAGTCATTTTCAATGTAATGATGGCAAGATGACTCATCAGTATGACACTTTATAGACAGAAGTAGCATTTTTGTTCACTGGAAGACAGCTGGCTCCTTTATCATCTCTGCAGCTTCACTTTACTTTGAGGGCTGCTGGTCAATGTTATTTTGTCTTGGCTAGTGTAACAGGAGTGACCAGAGGATGCTAGATGAGGGGAACATGGTCCTTGAAGTCTTCTCTTTGTGAGATTCCCTTCACACTCAGAAACATCTATGTCTACCTAGCTCTGGGTGTAATCACTTGTACCTCCCCAGAAAAATTTAGCTCAAGGCCAAATTCAACACAGGAGTGTTTGTTACTGGCATCAGTACAAAGTAACAGCAGGAGACCCAAGAATTTTTTCTCTTAAGAAGTTTGTGCTGAAATACAAACATGAAAGGTAACTTTAAAAAAAAAAAAAAAAAATAGAAGAGATAATAACGTGTTTTTAAAAGGCTGTTTGTACTGTTTGTCTGCACTTTTTCATAAATGGTCCAATACTCTTTTCCTCCCACTTCCCTTAAAATTTTGATATGTAAACTAAGAAGTAGTATGTGACTTTTGAATATAATTTTGCATTGTGTACTGACTACAGGGACAAAGTAAAATAGCATATACCATAGGCTTGTTCAAATATTAGGTGTCCTTGAAGAAAGTATTTGTCTTAACCGAAGTATACTGATGAGATAAAGCTGAATTATAAATAAATATTCATGTGTGATGAGACCTTGGAGATAGTTCCAGTATTCTCCTATATGTAGTATAACACATTATTTAAAGGACGAAATTTCCTAAGGTTCATGGTAGGTGTCCTCTGTTATCATCCAGAACATCCACCTCACCACTGCAGTTCTGCAAAGATTCTTACTTACTGAACAGCATTAATAAGAGCAAAAGTGCCTATATTATGAAAACCAAAAACTGGCTTCATTTTCCACTACAAAAGATCACCAGTGAGGTCTCTTTTGTGAGAAGATCTGAGATATAGCCATTTAGACAAAAGATACATTTCAAATGGATGCAAGAGCCTTTTAAACCTTTTCTTGCAACAGTTTATGCAATATCTTCAAAAGGAGAAACTATAACTTAAGAGAACCTTGAAGTTTCACAGGTGAACTTGCAAAAGACTGGAGATAGTAAACCTATGGCAACTTTGTACAACCATAGATCTCTGTGAGTTAATTTCATTTTAATGACTAGGTGCCTGCACATGTGTTTATCCAGCTGTGTTACAAATGCACTTGGGGATTTTTTACACCTGGAATATTGTGTCCACACCTGGAATATTGCATCCAGTTCTGGGCTTCTCAGTTCAAGAAGGACAGGGAACTGGTGGAGAGAGTCCAGCATAGGGCAACGAAGATTATTAAGGGAGGGGAGCACCTCCCTTATGAGGAAAGACTGAGGGAGCTGGGTCTCTTTAGTTTGGAGAAGAGGAGACTGAGGGGTGACCTTATTAATGTTTACAAATATATAAAGGGTGAGTGTCACGAGGATGGAGCCAGGCTCTTCTCGGTGACAAACAATGGTAGGACAAGGGGTAATGGGTTTAAGCTGGAACATAAGAGGTTCCACTTAAACTTGAGAAGAAACTTCTTCTCAGTGACGGTAACAGAACTCTGGAACAGGCTACCCAGGGAGGTTGTGGAGTCTCCTTCTCTGGAGACATTCAAAACCCACCTGGACACGTCCCTTTGTAGCCTCATCTGGGTGTTCCTACTCCGGCAGGGGATTGGACTAGGTGATCTTTTGAGGTCCCTTCCAATACCTAGCATTCTATGATTCTATGATTTACAAATGGGTTCATTATTGGGCCCAACTCAGGTTCCATGGATACGTACAGGGATGCAGATGCAGCATGGATGAAGCAGCTTTGTTCAGGTGCCATAAAACACAGCATCCGGCACCTGTACATGGGCATGAGGTTATAACCCTCCTTCCTAACAATTTCCCAGCTTCCCTTAAAGCACAAGTACATCTCCTGCTTGTCATCCACTTCACTAAGAGAAGGTTCACACAAACACTGAGCACTTTTGAAAAACCTGCCCCAGAGGAAAAGGTTGTATTGTTATATCTCAAGGTAAGGAGGGAACTGCAAATTCATCTGGCTAGGTTTATAACTGTATTTTTAGTGTCCTTGTAGATCCATTTTAAAAAACACAATCTTCCTGTGTCTTTCATTTGCTCAGAAAAATCTGAATGTGACAATGTCATCTCTGAGACTTTTCTTATTCTATGGAGACAGCATACTCTGTTTCATTCTGTTAATACCCTCATCAATATGCTTTATGTTAAACAAAGTATCCCAGCAGGCAGGAAACACGTAGTGAGTGGCTCCATAAGCCTCATGTACTTCACCCCATGCTCGTTGAGGTGTTAAATCTTCTTCATATCCCCAGTGCATCAACCAATATTTTGGAGGCAGATTTTAAAACTGTTATTCACAGAGGCTTAAATCCTCATCAAAAATGGTCTGAAAACATCAAGGCCCATGCTGGCTATTTAGCCCCTTCAGAAGATGCACTTGTCAGCAAGGCCTGAGACTCATCAGTCTGTTCTCACACTGATCATTTATTATAATTAAATAAATGAAGGAGCCATGCAATAAGACGGGCCTGGCAAGTCAAGATTTTATACACAGCATGTGTTCTGCATGTAACACTCACTCATGGAAACTGGACAAGAACTCCCTCCTTCCTTTTTTCCAGGCAAAATGGTATTTCTCTGTTCTAATTCTGCCTCTCTTTCTAGTCTCCAGGATGGCATCTGGTGGCATAGATTACCAGAGGGACCTTGAGGCAGGAGGTCAGCCAGGGGCACTGCTGGAGAATTCAGCAGTGCAAAACAGCTCCAAAATTCCTTTTGCTGGCAAACCCTCAGCTGGCTAGACCTTTGCAAAGAATGAGTGGCACACTGAGGGCTGGTGTTGAAAGGATGGACGGGAGATGTGCTTATTATTCTCTCAGCAGCATCTGCTTCACAGATCTTTTATGATGAGCTTAGAAGAGCTTGCATGTGCTTCGTTAAGTCACCCTCTCTTATACAGTCCCAATGAAGAAGCCAAGAACTGACTGAGCCTTCACTTACCCTTTCGTCTCCACAAACAACCTCCAAGGAGTAGCATTTGGAGGCATGCCCTGGATGAGGCCAGACTCATTGCACAAAATTGTGTTTATCCTCCAGCTCAGTCAATAGTTCTTTTCCAGCTGGGTATAATCCAAAGGGTGTAACATCAAAAAGAAGTAAAATCACCTAATAAAAATATTATTTTCTGATGTTATATATATTAACAATAAATAGATCATCAGCATTGCTATGTAACAGACCTTTGTTGTCAGAAGGGGTTAGAACACCGAGCTTTAGCAGAAGTGCATACGGCGCACAGGTGAAGTTAGCATCGCATTTTTGAGAGAGGGATCCAAGAGCAGGAGGGGCAAAGGAGAATACAATCCCACAGTCCAGACTTGGGAGAACTACAGTTACACCAAATAAGAAAATACTATGAGATCCAGCTGGAGAACTTTGTTATTATCAGGTTTCTAACATATGTCAAGTTCTTTTCCTAAAACAGAAAAAAATAATCCCCAATAGCTATGAATACAGATGTTTAAAAGATTAAAACAAATAGATTTATTATGGCCAAGATTTCTTTCTTAAATATCTTGTGCAGAGGCTTGTAGATTACAAACACTATACAAAGCCCTATGCCTTCATACCTGTTAACCCCAGGGAAGAAACAGGTAAACCATTAAAGAATGGTCCATTAAAAATGAAAACACAAAGTAAAGACATGATTTCCTGAGAAAAGCAGCTCCTTTTCAATGAAAATGTGGTTTTGAAAGGGCAATTTATCAATCGAAAATACTTAAACTACATATGTATTCTTACACAGAGAAAGACTGTCAACACACTATAAAACCTGGATTAGGTACTTGCAGTACAATGAAATATACAGAAGAGATGCAGTTGGTTTCTTGCTGATTTTCTGATTCTTAGCTAAAGCTCTCTCCTTATGACAGGATACTGTTTTTATTTTTGGATCATTAAAGATAACAGAGAAAAGGTACCATTTTGTATCAGATTCTCTGTATCATTCTTCTGTTGACAAAAGCTTGTTATGACTTATGCAGGTTTTTGTTTGCTTGAAGAGAGACGGTATGACAGTCTATAGTGTAGCATATGTGATCCACATTTGATTGTAAAGGAATTTATTTCTATTTGGATACCTGCTGCCAAACCCTACAGATCTCTGCATGCACTCTTCTGCTGCTAGCAACCATCACAACAAAAGAATGGCACAATATCAGGACACATTGTCATACTATATCAGGACACATTGCATATCAGTGAACATTGGGACAACTGATTTGGGTTAGAAATACATTCTAGGAAAATATCAAGTAGCCATATTACTCTGTGGGTCTGGACTGATGGGAAATAAGACCTGGGTTTTGGGATCTTTTTATTACACCAGTTGTCTGTGTCAAGCTTGGGGTGGTCACAGCAATTAGCATGAGTAAAATGGATCATCCTTGCAACTCACCACTGACTCTGGCAACCACTCACACAGATGACCTGAAAGACCAAGCCTTCCTCAGATGGCTTCAAACTAAAAGCCTGGTCTTCCAGCTGAAACCACATGAATCATAAGCTCAAAAATATTCCCTCAACGCAATTTTAGGAAAAGAATTTTTTGCTAACGGTACATGAGAAACAAGAAAACGATGGATAGAGGAAAAAGATTATAAGAGGATCTAATCATGGGATAGTCTAATCTCAAAGGTAAAATATCAAGTAAAAAACTGGAAGCATGGGCTGGCCACCTGTCCAGCTATTCTCCTGTGGCAATTTTCTTTGGAGCCATCACAGTAAACGTAGGTTTTATTTTTGGCAGAATCCTTTTGCAGTAAAAATTGAAAAGACAGAGGCTAGAGTAAAGCATGTAAATGGTCTAAGGCTAAGAAAGTGCTGGAGATCCTTAATGATTCAGGAGGGTGTTTATTTCTTTGCTTAAAGAAAACTTCAATTCACTCATATAGGAATATTCCTGTCTGACATACAAAGAGCTGCAGATCTCCTGTGCACTACTACAAATGAGAAGATAAACAGATCATAATCTCAAAGGCACACCAAACAGCTGTGTATTGAGAATATCCATTAAATAGATATCTACAACAGAATTATTTTTTGTTCATTATAAATTCATGATGGGCAAAGTCTATACTTTTCATGCTGAGTCTAGTTTTATGCTGTCAGAACTTTTTAACTATTCTGTATTGCCTCAGCACTTCATTTTATTGCAGACTCGTAGTATTTCTCAGCCGGTTTAATAACTCCTCAAAAAATCATCCCATGGTAACATAACAAATAAACTTTATGACTTTTTTTTTCCCCCAAAGTAAAAAAATAATCTTTTAAAGCAGCTAGTTTTTGAAAAATTTTCTGTGTGTATGTTCCCTATTATGTCTATCTACCTTTTCATGCAGGAAAAATAAGCACAAACTTCTAAGCAAATACTGATCAGCCAAAAATTTTGGCCTGAGCTGAAAGTACACTACTAATGACATCATGAACATGGTTTTAATAGGCAAAGTGTTGAATCTATGAAGACTTCCACATTTCACTTAAGAGATATTCAATAAGATTTTTTTAAAATACTGATTGAGTTTTACAGTTCTTGTTTATTGTCCACATTTCCTGACAAGGACCTTCAGGGATATTCCTGTTCACATGCTAGGAAGGACATTTGGGCCTTGCAGTGTCCTCTAGGGTGACACAACAAAGATGTCTAGAGTACCTTGTGCTTGGAAAACTTTGTACAAGCCATTACATAGCCCAAATTGCAGTTCAGCATAGCCCGCATCCCATCTTTTTCCATCCCAATACACATGCACACTCATGTTTGGCATATCTTTTCAAAAAGTCTCTGTTTACTTAGTGTGTCTCATGATACAGGCATCCCAGTGACCTTGTCTGCTGTCTTGGCTTATCCCTGGGCCCTGTGGTGCTCCTTAGGTGTGTGTGTTTCAGCCCTCTGTCCGCAATTAGAAACAAGTCCTACTGGTAAAAATACAGAGTTACTGACAGGAGGACCCCAAACATTGTAATGGTAGGAACTTCTTTGTTACTCTCCCATGGGAGTGGGCCTGTCTGTCCCATTAAAGGTCCACTTTCAAGGTAGGTCAGTGCTTTGTCTGACTTCTACAGAGGGCAAAAAACCAATACCTTCCCTGGGCTTTTCAAGAAAACCAAACATGGCTTTTTCTTGGGCAACAGTCAGTATTTCTGGTCCTCACAGGGAAACAAGTGTATATCTATGGTGTAATCTTATATCCTTCTGTACCCTAGGGAAAGACTAGGAACTCCTGAATTCCCACCACTTGCATGTGGCAAGGGGTCCTAATTCCCCCTTCACACATTTTCTTCACCACTATATAAGGCCTGAAGTTAAAGGGTCCTCTCTGAGCCTCTGGCATGCCCGAACCCCAGAGGAGTCTTAAGAAAGGGACTGAGGACATTTTCATTATCTGGGGCCACTCAGGTGGACCTAATCTGCGAGGGTGGGTCCAAGTTTGCCAGCCCTGTGTGGTCTGCCTAATAGGTGCAGGCAAGTCTGGTGAGAACAGTGGGAAATGCTGATAGACTAGGACCTGGGTTTGACACAAGTAATAATTTCTTTATTATCATATATTAAGACCACACACTCTTTTTTATGTGAAGCAAGTTGTATAATGACAGGAGGTTGGCAATGCCTCCTACATAAAGCTGCATGGCGGTGGTCACGGGTTGTAGGTCACACAGATCAGTCAGGGTGGAATGGAAGCATCTGCAGCTGCTCCAGGCATGTATAAAGGTGCTATGCCAAATGTACACTGTGGGGCATCCTGGTGCCCAGCAGCAGCAGGGTGGTAAGCAATGCAATTACTGCAGGATGTTCAGCACTGAGAAGGCTTCACAGAGCCAGTCTTTGGGGGAACTTTAGGCTGCTGTGGACATCGACTCTTGGAGGTTGACCAGCACGCTGTGCAATAAGGAGAAGATTGCAATTATGTTTGCAGGAGCAGAGACAATGGCACAGTGTATATGGCATAGAGCCTAGTGAAAGGAATGGGGCATCTCTCATCCTTGAGCCAGCTGCCAGCATTCACTTCCTTCTGGGTGCACAAGACATGAGCCCTTGCAGATCTGTCCAGTGACAGTGCCCAGATCCCTGGTCCCAGCCCAGCTGCAGTTAGGATGTAGAACTGCAGGATGAGTTAAGAGGGTTAGAGCCATAAGATCAAACCACTATTCAATGTGAATTGCTTCACAGCTCAGTCGCTCAGCTTCCTCTATTGATTTATTGTTCTTGCATGGGTATCATAGACATGAGTCTAAAGTTTTTTATAGAAATATGCAGTTTGGAAATCACTACAAGGAGGTCTTGGCTAACACAGATGCACACATGCTTGCTAACAATTTTTCTTTAGAACCCCGCTGTAGAGAGCAAAAAGCTAATTAAAGGTAGTTAGGGCCAAAAAATATTGTTTCAAAAATAAAAGTCTAATGACAGCTCAGACATTTCAATTATTAAACTGTCTTTGGAAAGAGCCAGTCTAGCCTCAGGCCTCAATCTTTAGGGTTGAACATATTTGTCAACACCCTATCAGCACTTTCTAAGCGCCTCTTAGAACTGGGTATCAAGGCAAATTACTTTTCCAGTAAACTTACAGTGATATTGTACTGTACAAACTCTGTGGCATACATATTTCCCTGACCTCAGCATAATTAACAATTCTGTGTGTACATTGCTGTGCTGGATAGTCTTGTCTAGTTACAGAAATTCACCTTCAAAGGTATATAATTTCATATTTGTGGAGCAGATTCTGGATTCACAGGATTTAAACATTCCATCCATTTAAGAATAAAAGAGGCAGAGAAAGGACTGTATTTCTGAATGTCTTGTGCTACCTTGACAATGAAAGAAAGACATCAAAATACTTTGGGGAGTGGTTTAGATGCAGCCTTCTGACATAGCTTGTGGCCAGGTAAACTTGCAGCTGAGCTCAGAAACTTGACCTGAGAGTCTTATGTAATACATCTTAGTCCATTTGTTCAGATTCACCCAGTCTCAAAAATAGTCTAACCGTTTTTCCTGAAGTTCTATAAATCTCCATATTTTCAATAATCATAAGTCCCTTTGGCCAGTAGGGAATGTTCTTATTATATAATACTTGGATATGTCTGCATA
Organism: Streptopelia decaocto; assembly: GCF_964273445.1. Classification (NCBI taxonomy): domain Eukaryota; kingdom Metazoa; phylum Chordata; class Aves; order Columbiformes; family Columbidae; genus Streptopelia; species Streptopelia decaocto. The sequence goes on from NC_138663.1 coordinate 147,705,071, forward strand.
AGCAGAGCTTCATCATCTTTCGGTGCACAGGTTTTTTCATGCTTGTAAAGGTTGTATACAATGAGACAAAGAGGCCTGTCTACAACACGCACACAGTAGCTCCCTGTGAAAGATGAGTGGCAGGAGAACATGAAAGTAGAGGCAATACAGATCCACAAAACAATTTCTTCCACTAATGTTCTAGAATGATTACTAATAATCCTTAATTACAGTGTAAAAAAAGCTCAAGGTGAGGTGATGGGTCACTGTTGCAAAACTGAAGCAGCCAGGGAGAGCAGATTTATGCACATTCGGTCAGCTGAATTAGCTGAAGGAATTAAATGCAAAGATGGATTTTTTTTCCCCTCCCTGAATTATAATACTGAATAGCAAAAGAACTGGCAGTTAATTCTCGCTACTCTGGTTTCAATGGTTCTATCTGCTGCATGTATTATAAACTACATTGAACAGGGTGCATAAATATAAAGCCCATCAAATAAACATGACACCCTTGTTTCCACCTCTTATTGTCTTTGCATGGGTTTTCCTCTGGGCTGTTGTCTTTTCACCTTAGAGAGAGAGCATACACATAAATAAGGGCAAGATATATATGTGTATATATATATATATATATATAAAACACGACTTAATGTGATCAGTGTTCAGGATTATCAAGCATGGTCTCTGAAACTGCCAATAAAATGTAAACATACCGATAAAAGACCAAGTCCTCAACTGCCTTCTTTCCAGTCTCCAGACTCTGCAGAAGGAAGAAGGTCTCTGCAGAAGAAAGAAAGTTACTGCACTTGTGAGGGCTTTGCAAGGAGAGTCTTCCTTCCCTGCCTGACTTCATGTGCTTGTTCATTTAAGTCAAAGTTCTTTCAACTGTTCCACAGCATGAGGGAGCAAGGGAAAGGTGGGAAGAATAAATAAAATCTTTTTCTTGAGTAAGCATGAATGGCACCTGTGTGGTTTAAGGAAAGTGTGAGGGTGCACTGCACAACTGATCATGTTCAGGTGCCAATAGCTGAAATGACACACCTGTCTACCTCACTTCTACACATAGATGCAATAAGCTGCAAAATGCAGTTACTTATGTCAGGAGAAGGTTATCAGATTCCTGGCTTAAAATATACATGACTTCAGTTCTGCATAGCTCTGGGAAAGATCCATTCCCCTCTCTGAGTGTAGCAGATAAAAGTGGGTGTAACTTTCATGCCAGTATGCAAGTGGGAGGAGGTCTAAGAGAAAATTCATCTAATGAAAAGTGAATAATACAAAGGAGACCCTCTACTTTAAGGCACACTTTTAAAAATTATCCAGAGGTTGAACTCCCTTCTGCTCTCTGGTATATGATTTATTACTCTCTTATTCCTGCTTTCTGATCCTGTAATATCTATCAGCCTGGGTCAAAGTCTGATTTCAGCAATTCAGGTGAAAATTTAAAGCCCCCTGAAGTACTCCTGCAAGAAGTAATGGATTTCTTGTGGATGCTCAGGGTTGTAAGTTGAACACAGTTCTGATCAGTAGCCTGTACCTGACATCCATCAGTGCTAGGATATCAGACTACAAGTCCTGCTCTTTAGCATCCATTCATTATTATTATTATTTTTTATTGTGTTAGGACCCAAAATATTCTGGGTGCTTTTCAGACCAGCAGAATACATAGTGTTTCTCCTGGAGATTGTACAGTGTAAAGCAAAAGAGACAAAGGGTGATGGAAGCACACATAATACATAACCCAAGGGATATCTATAATAAACAAAGTTTTATCAGAAATGTATTTCCCTGTTTTAATTACCATTTTTTAAGCTCATTTTCCTAAGAGACTGGAGCACAGAAGATTATTTATTCACTTAGTGGTCAATTATGCAGGGAAGGTGTGGAGAGTTTTTTTGGTCTTAGTTCTTATCTCACTAGACATGAGACACTCCAGTAAGATAGTGTCCCCTGTGTAGATTCACCAGGGTCTTAAAAGGGTTGAGTTCATGTTGCAGCCTTGGTATAATTTAATTAAAAAGTCAGTCAACCATGAGACATACACTTACTGGAAAGCAGGCTTCATTAATTTTGTAAATACTGAAACTGATATTCATAAATAAACTGATCTTCCCTCTCTGTTTTTCTCTCTATGGGTCAGTTCTCACATTCTTCTGACCATTCACAACAATAAACCAGCTTTACATCCAGTAAACCCTCCTCTTCTGTATTTAAGAGATTTGAGCTGAAGCCTTCATTTCAAAACCACTTTTGAATCTGGTCAGTTAAATGTCAAGACTAAGGGCTTGAGCACTGTTCAGAAAAAGCCTGTCTCAACAGCTCCACCATTGCAATCCCGATGGTAGATTCACCATGTTGGTGCAAAAGAGACATGCACTGGGGCAGTTTACTCTCTCATGTTGCAGAATGAAGGTCATGCCTTGCCTCAGCATTATGAATAGTTATACTTGTGTGAATCTCATTATGATAGGCAGGCCTTAAAGATAAAGGCATCAATCTCTGGACATCATTCCAAAAACCCTGAGATCTGGCAGAGTCCGCTGAGCTGGACTGTTCTGTTTCTAGTGTAGGGACTTTGTCGATTATGTGTCATTACTATTTGACAGTGAGTTTATGCTGCAGCCAAAGATGTGACCTCAGCATAGCCTAAGTGTATTCATGTTTAGCTTATGATAGCAAAGCTGGCTGTGCAGTGAGGACTTCTGCAGCAGTATGTGGATTAGTGCAGGCTGTAAGTCAACTTGGGACCTGAGGAAAGTACTTGGAATGCTAATAGCAATATTCAACCGCATTTGGTAAAGCTAGCTTGGGTGTTTACAAAACCTTCCATCATGTCTCTGATGGCGACCTAGACAGGTTTCAGAGCCAGAGTCCCTGAGCAGAGCAGTACTCAAGGAGTCTCTGTGTAGTAAATGCAAAGCACATTTGAATAATTCTGTTGTTCTGATGTTGATTAAATAGCTCTTGCAGAAACAATTTCAGACTATAACCCTTCATTCTATGAAAACCTTTATTTTCAGATCTCAGCCAGTAAGATATAAAAGTTTGAGTGGGCTTTGGCCAGAGTATGCACCACAGGCCAAATTAAAGCTGAGTAGTGATGTTGATCCTCTCTCAAGCAGCACTTTGTATATCTGTGTTCCAGTCCCAATCTGTCAGATGGTTTTCAGATATTAAAATTTTCTTGGCATGGCAGCCATCCATAAACTCTACATCTATCTGTGGAACCTAGTTTTAAATTGGCTAATATTTCATTCAAGTCCTCTTAAGGTAATAGTTACCACTTGTGTACAAAATGAGGCTCCGATAAAAAAATGCTGAACCATTCCCTCAAAAACGAGAAGGTCCACCCCGGATGACATTAAAATGCATAACAAAGATTCTGCTTCTTCTATTGCTCCAAAATGACTCCTTGCTCTCCTCTGCTTTGTTCATGTATGTATCTGGGTGACATTCATTGCTATCTGCTTCATTTGCATCAGATACTAGCTCCAGTGACAGTCCTTTCCTATCTGACTTTCCTATCATGCATATGTCTGAGAAAAAGAAGCACATCTTATGTTGTTTATGAAGATCTCTATCATTCAGGTTTTTAATTCTTGCTCCTTGAGATCAGGCTATTACCAGCCATCTTGAAGGGAATGCAGGGGTCACGTCAGCTGGAAGTGTTGAGAAGGGAATAAAGTTACCACGATAAAGTCTAAGACAAAGACATGGCGATTGTGAGCATGACTTATCTTCTTCTCTTCTCTGAGGAAAGCACATTACTTTCTCCTGACATTTCAAGCACTGGAATACATCACAGGGAAGGAAGGGGAGCCCTGAATCCTTGAGTTAATGTCTGAGTGGTGCTTTTAAGATATCCTTCTTCCTCACATTGCCACAAACACCTAGCTAAGAGTTAAGAGCAGAGGAAGAGCTTACACTGGGTCCACTTTCCCATTAAGTACAGGAATGGAGAGAGAGGTGCTGATGCATGGACTAAAGTAAAGACACACCAGCTGGAGCAAAGCTTTATTTTGCTCTAAAGTCCTGCTGAGCAATTCCATAGAGAAGATTAGTTAAAGCCCTCCAGAAAAGAGGTTTAACTAAAAAGAAGAGTAGGTGGAATGAAAAATTTGTAAGAAGGAACAGATTCATATTGGCTGCCCTGTATTTGGGGAATAGAAACTTTCTCTCTTTCAGGCTGTTTGAAGGATAATGATGGGGATGTGGAGGAGGTTCCTGAGATGGTGAGCAAAGGATGTTGAGATGGTCAAATGTCAGATGTTCCTAGAAGATTCCCTTTACCCAAGAACTACGTCTAAAAATTGTAGGCATTAATGATTTATTTCTACACTTCAAAGGACCGTGGTGGGTTAATATTGGCTGGCCATCAGTTGCCCAATGAGCTATTCTCTCACTCCCCCTACTCGGCAAAACAGGAGGAGAAAATACGATGAAAAAGGAAACTCTCATGGGTTAAGATAAGGACAGGGATATCACTCACCATTTACCATCATTGGTAAAACAGACTCAACTTGGGGAAATTAATTTCTTGTCCATAATACAGTAGGATAGAGAGAAATAAATTAAAAACAAACAAACAAACAAACAAAAACAAAACAAAACAAAACACCATCACCACCACTTTCCCCCACTCTCTTCCCAGTTTCAACTTCACCCCCGACTCTTCTACCTCCTCTCCTGGAAGCACAACAGGCGGATGGGGAATGGGGGTTGTGGTCACTTCATAACACTTCGTATCTGCAGCTCCTTCATCCTCACACTGTTCTCCTGCTCCAGCATGGGGTGTCTCCCATGGGATACAGTTCTTCACAACCTCTCTGACATGGGTCTTTCTCATGAACTTCTTTTTCCATGAACTGCTCCAGCATGGGTCCTTTCCATGGGGTACAGTCCTTCGGGAACAGACTGCTCCAGAATGGGTCCCTCATGAGCCACAGGTCCTGCCAGAAAACCTGCTCCTGCATAGACTCCTCTACATGGGTCACAGCTCCTGCCAGGAGCCTGCTCCACCATGAGGTCTCCACAGGCTGCAGCTTTCTTCAAGACATCTCCACCTGCTACAGCATGGGGACCTCTATGGCTGCAGGTGGATATCTGCTCCAACATGGTCCTCTATAGGCTGCAGGGGAATATCTGCCGGGGCACCTGCGGTACCTTCTCTCCTTCTTACTTCACAGACCTTGGTGTCTGCAGGGTTGTTTCTTTCATATTTTTCACACTCTGCATTCTCACAGCTACTGTACAGAGGTTTTCACCCTTCCTTAAATACATTATCACAGAGGCACCACAAGCATCACTGATGGGCTCAGCCTTGGGAGGTGGTGAGTCTGTCCTGGAGCTGTCTGGTACTGGGTCTGTGTGACATGGAGCAGCTCCTGGTGTCTTTTCACAGGAACCACCCCTGCAGCCCACACACTACCAAAACCTTGCCAATACAAAAGAACGGCACTTACAGTCCTTCCAAATTAATTTAATGGGTCTTTAAAAATTTCTTCAGCTCTGTGACAGTGTGCAAATGCTTTCAGCTGCACAAGAAAGAATGAAGATTAATCCATTCTGCTGCACTGTCCTTGCAAGTGGGAAGATCAAGGAGGGAAAGGTAGGCTGGTGGGAAGAGGTGGAGGGAGTCTTCAACCTCAGCTCTTTGAGAGATGCTTCTGTGATGCTAGCCCCATTGGTTTGGCTGACAGGCAGCTTGAAGAGGGCTGGCTTCCAGGTTCAAAAGCAGTTGACTCCATCTGTCAAGGGAGACAAATGACCAAACCTTTGACACCTGACAGGAGATCTCCAAGTGGTCTGCCAGTGGTCTAGGCATGTCCCAGACACTGCTGTAATTTGTGCACAGGAACAGCATAGCACCACTTCTTGCAGTGTTTTAAACACACACACACACAAAAATATATATACATATATATGTATATATACATATACATGTATATATACATATACATGTACATGCATATATATACACATATACTTGCATCCTGAGATAGAAATGCTCAAGAGCTGACATGCCAATTCATGTGCCAACACACCTGTGCTGGCAAGACATCAATTTTTCTGTTCCTGAAGTTAACTGGATTACTAATCAAAGGAGAGTCTGATGGAAAAGGTAGTGAGAAGAGATGATTAGGGAAAATTGTTGTTTCTTGCCACCAACAGCAATGACAGTGACACCTGAAAAGTCATCCATTATCTCATAAAAACAGATGGCATCAAAAAACACACGATGTACACAGCCAGGCTTCTTGGGCTCACCTCTGAACACTCAGGGAAACTTGAGAAAAAAACTGAAAAAACTGAAGTCTCAACGATAAGACATACTGCTTTGCTGGGTGAATCATTCAGCAGAAAGCAATTATCTGGTTTTAGGTGGGAGTCTGCTGCTTTCTTAAATGACCTATCACATGAAAGAATTTTGCACAAGAGTACAAACTACTCATTAAGAAAAATTTGATTTCTCTTTTTTTAGTTTCAGGGCAGCAGAAAATACCAAATATGTACTCTATCTACAGTAATGAGTGCAGAAAGAATTGCATCTTATATATAAGGGTTAACCTGAATTGTTTAAACAAATAACATAAAAATCATACCTTACTGTTTGTACCATATGAGTTTTATACTCCTGAAGCTTTGCTTTACTGGAGAAAATTAAATGGATTGCTTTGAACTCTACAGTTCTCTTGAAGTGAGCTTTTTGAACATTAGTTAAACTGCATGGGTGCATGTAACATGTCAGCACATTATTAAAACCACTATGAGGTCCAGGTAAGACCATGTTTTGAAAGGTAAATAGGCCTCTTGGTTTTGGGTGGACATGTACCTTCTTTGGCTTACAGGTACTCCCCAAGTGAAATGTATTGTTTCAGCCAAAGTCCTGTCTGTCTTAAGATTTGATTTAAATGCACCTATAAAATACTACTGTCACAAATTTCTGCTTCAAGTTCCTCTTTGATTTCATATTTAAAGGAAATAAAAAACACTGGTGAAAGAGCTGCATGTTGTGATCGCAAAGCCCCATGCACTCCCGAGGAGAACTCACACATCCCAAATGCAATGTAGGAACTGCAAAACATAATCCAGGATTGAATACAAAGTGGCAAAATGAATTGCTAAGACTATTTTTATTCTGCACCATTCTTTTCTTTTTTTTTTTTTTTTCAGTCTGGCTACACAATGATGCAGTTACTTAAATAGTGTGACACATGTTTTTTTTTTGAATGAACTTATTCAAAGATAACATTCTTGCATCAAAAATATGTAGCTTTCACACAGAGGAAACAAGCAACCAAAATGCTATTCAGTTTGTCCAGTGACTGCTTTTTAACAGTAGTTACTTCCTCATTCAGGTGAGTTGAATGCTTTCAATTCAACCACCTATTTCTATTGATTCAAAAGGCATATTTCCGATTAGATACAGTTATTTGCAATGCTAGCACTATCAGATTAGCAGCTAAAGATTTTGAGAGGAGGAGGCTCTTTTAATTAAGATTTGTCTGAGAGATTAATGGACAAAATTTTTATTTGTAATAATAGCCTATGGATGTACAGCATTCAAGAAGTGGATATTTGAAGTAGCAGCAAAAGTTTTTTAGAAAATCAGTGAGTATACAGGAATACAGGCAACTGACTCAAAAGCCAATTTTGCTGTGTGCACTATGTAATAGTGAATAGGGTTTAGACTTGGGATACTGATATAAGGTGCTTACTGTTTCTCTCCATGCCAAGTTCCAGACATCAGTGTCAGGGTTGCCTTGGTGATCTGTTTGCTGGGCTGGGAGCCTCTGAAGTCTGCCTGCAACAGATTTGTCTAAAAGCTCCAGGGAGGAGGAGACAAAGGGTATATCTGGGTAATCAATTCAAATTTGTTATCTCTGTCAGGGTTATCTTTTAACTGTAAAATCTCCTTAGAGAAAGCTGTGATTTTTTTTTTTCAGTCTTTCCATAAACTATGAATTTTAAAAAGTGATTATGCCAAATTTTGGTAGCTGTTTGCTACAAAAAGGAAGAACTAACTGAACACTGAATCTCTCAGGTTTTTTGAAACATACATGAGTGGCTTAGCCCAACCTATAAGACTAAATACTCCTAGTAAAAGGGTCGTTGCAAGGCACCTTCTATGAGTTATTTTAGGCCTCGGATTCAGTAAAGTAAATGGAAAATCTCAAGGAAATCCATTTTTCTCTGTTCCACTTTAAGGTATTCTGAACTTACTACTAGGAATACGTAGTTGGAAGATGAAAATAGGGGTTGTAAAAGAGAATCTGGTACATTAAAAATACCTCTGCAGAGCTTCAAGACCAACTCACCATCAGAAGATCTGCCTTAATCCCTCAGCATATGAAATACGGCATGATTTATAGGTGTTGGCCTGCTTAATGTTATTTCATCCACAGAGAATATCCAGAGGGATGAAATAAGAATGAGCAGTGAGCCGTCATCTGTCTACAGATGTCTGTTCTCATAGCTACTGCTATGGATTATAAAAGTCAGTCTGTCCTCACTCACCACAGCAAGCACCAGTCTTCAATGGATATGCCTGGGCAGCCCACCTCCCAATGCCTGCTGCCTACTCACTCTGGCTGACTCCAAGAATCTCACCAAATAAAGCCCTGAAAACATGACTTAAGAGTGCCAATCTTAACATCCATTTTTAATCAGTCTAGGATAACTCCTTGTCTTAGCAGACCACTGCTAGCCTTTTTCCTGCAGAGCTCCTTCTGCCAATGGGAATAAAAAATATACTCCACACTTCATAAGTAGCTGGTGAATTAACTCTCTGTTGTTTGAAGCGGTTTGCTTTTAGCAGAAGGTGAGGGAACATTCAAGTTGTCTTAAAATTTTCCCTAAAAAGAGAATCTTTAGTGCGCAAGTTACATCAAACTGCTGCATTTCAGCTTGCATTTGTATTTGGCTCAAACCCCGACGGCATCCCTTTGGTAACATGTTCCTTCACTTATTGTCATCCAGAATTGACTCTAAAAGACTTTTCTAAAAACTTTTTTTTTTTTTTTTTTAATTGAATGAGGCATTCCACTCTTCTCATTCATTCCTGATGCAGGAGTTGCTCTGGGTAGCTGAAGCTACAACATCCAGAGGGTTTGCTTTTTACTGATATGGTTGGACTTTCCTTTGAGTATGTGCATTAACAGTACAGTCTCTCATGGTCCTTTCCAGGTCTATCTGCTGTTACACAGAGAACACTTTATACTACTGAAGTATAAGGAAAGCATAGGCGTTTGGATTTTTGTTTCAAACCTGAAAATTATTGGTGTTGTACCTGAAATCTTCTCTGTCCTTTTTCTAACTATATCAGATTGTCTAATAGAAGACGTATCCTCTGCTTGCCATCTTTATCATGATAAAGCCTGAATTTAGTCAGAGTTCCAGAAATAACGGCAGGTTTGTCTGTTTTTTTTGTTGTTGTTGTTGTTTTTTTTTCAGAAATGCTGCTTTTTTCATAGATGGCATTTCATATGAGCAGGGCTGAGGGTCAAATATCACCAGAAATACAACATTTCTGCTTGTTGAGAGCTCCCTCCTGCTGTTCTTGGATACCTTCCTGCTTTCTGATTAAATGCACAGAGTAGCTTGTTCTCCCATGCCTTCCTGAAACTTTCACTGCAAGTGTTGGGCTGCCCTGGTCTAGTGTAGCTAATGAAATACTAATGGACAGAAGCCAAATCAGGCTTCAAAGATGCAGATGTGGAAATTACTGTTTGCATATCACTGCTTTACATAATTATTTGTAGCAAAAGCACACACAGATGTCTCTGTAACAATATAGGTAAAGCTCGTGTGGTGGTGTAAAGTGTGGTGACAGTAAAACTCAATAGGTTGTGAAGAGTTAAATCCTGTGTACTGACAGTGATCATTCCAGCTAATAAAGTAAGATTGGTGGCTGGGAGATTATTTTTCTTTCCTGTAAGGGCCTTATCTAGGTATTGAGTAGCAGCAATCTATATGTGGCTTGATCCATCTCTCTGAAACTGGCCTCAGTAGACCTGATAATTAATGGAATTTACACCAAAGAACTAAAGGAATCTGTGAAACAGACATATGGAAATGGTGACATTTTCTATCATGGAAAGCCTCTTGAAATTCAGACTCTTTTCTTCATGTTTAGAAGCACTTTCTCAAGATAAAACTTTTAAGAGTTATATAGAAAACGTGTTTAAATCTATGAAACTCAATTAATATTTTCGGGTTTTTTCAGGTTTTTTACACAAAATTATACCAGGGATATGGTTATGTATTCTTCAGGATGGATTATATTATTTTAAAACATAACTCTAATAAATATCTTAGGACTCTACAAAAAGAGTAGAATGGATTACAATTAGCAGGAACCACCGCTGCTTGAAGACTCATCCTTGTGTTAACCTCTTGGGAGGATGTCGGAGACTCTCACCATATTGCTTGAGACTATACACATATGCTACATATCAAACACCACCAGAAAACAGAGATGGATCCCCAGAGATGTCATTTGATTGTTTTCAAAATCTATTATACCTCAAAGTAAGCATTAGCCTCAAGTTCATTGTCTGTTGGCATGGTCCTGCAAAGGGCTAGCACAGGACTGAGAGACATCAATGTCTTTCCCGTAGAGGTGCAATATGTTGAGAATGGCAATGTAATCAGTTATACTGTGGCTTTATTCCCCCAAAAAAATCCTAATTTTTCAGGTTGACTTCCAACATGTGTTAGATTTTTTTCATACTCATCAGCAGGACAAAACTGAGAATAAGGACTGGTTTTGACTGGCTAAAATGAAATCCTGTGTCTGACTACAAAAGGGGAGGCTCACAGGCCCTACACCACTTTAATTCAACTTAGAATGTGTGGGAGATGACTGAGATAAATGGACTTATGCTACTTAACATATAGGTGAGAGTGCCTCCTGTAATATATAAATTCCAATATTAATATCTTGGCCATGATGTGAGCTGAGAGTTCATTACAAGGCTCTAGTGTGAAAGTTAATTTCTCTAACCTGTCTGCAAAGGGGACTTTGGGATTGTAGCTTTTTACATCTACCTCATGCATAATACATTGGGAAGCAACCAAGGTCACATCCGTGAAGGAACATAGTCAATAGCAATGCTGTCCTGTGAAATAAAGGATCATCTGATGAACAGCTATCACTTATGACAATAATGCTCAGATCTTTATAGCTACTGACATCTCTTTAGAAAATCCATTAGCCCCTTCAGCATAAGCTGCAGCAGTAGCTAAAATGAATTATTTTAAATGCTCAAGTGTACTTGTCAAATGTTTATGGAAATGTGCTATTCCAACTCCATTCTCTGTGACCACCACCAAACTTCAGACTACTACTCTCTTGCTCTTTCCTAGGCTTTCTTCAGGTCTCCATTCCCATGGACCAGGTCCAGGAAGCCAGAGAGCACCTGAGGCTGTGAGAGGAACCTGAATCTCCCCCTGCCCTCTGGGCCTGCCTGGCTCTGCCTAATATGCAACCTTGTGAATGCCAATTCAAATAACATCAGACAATCAACTTGCCACAGTGAGGCCAATGTGATTTGTAGCACTCAGGACTTTAACACAACAACCCACCACAAAGCCTTTTTTCCAAAGAGTATCACCAATTCTCACTTCTCATGAGAAAGGATGCAAGTACTTTACCAACTCTAATAATCTGAAAAGTATACGGACAAAAGGAAATCTCCTTGGGCTGTCAGCTGACCCTTGTTATCATCCTTGAGTGCTCCCCAATCCCAAGTTGGAACTATTTTTGGCTTCTTCCTGTTGTGCAGAACAGCTCAGGTCAAAGTAAGACTAATTATAAACTGAACTCTTTCCTTTGCAGGAATATCATCCAGGCTGAGCCTACAGGAAACTGCACATAAAGAAGAGAAAACTTTTAGCAAATTCTGCATTACTTTTTTTTATCTCCCTAGTTATTTCCTTATGGACTCATTCATAATACAGCCAACCCTGATCCGAAAATAAGCTAGTTCTTTTTTTCTTTTTCCTATATCATTTAGGAAGGTTGCTTTAGAACTGCTCTACCTTGACATCTAAAAATCTTTTCACCTCCAGCCTCTGCCTATTCACAGTCAATTCATACCCATCTGTTCTTGAGTCTTTCAATGTCAAATGATCAGGTATCATGATTCAGTTTGTAGTACTTTTTTCCTTTCCTTTTGTTTCAGCAATAGAGATTATCTAAAATCACAGTCTCTGCTGACTTCGGTCACATTTTTAAGGTAGTGTCTACAGAAGGTATAAGCACCTCTGAGCCAACTGAGACTAATCTCCCCTCACACCCAAGTTGGAAATGCAACATTACGGCATTTTAAACCAGTGTTAGCAGTCAGCTGGGATTTAAAACAAGCAGTGCTTGCCTTCACCACACCTCTTCCCAATAGCCCTGCTTTCCTCTACCAGAAGAAGAAGTTAATCATCGTGAAAGAACAGTTAGACTACCTATTTGCCAAGCTAGTATATCAGTTCAAAAATCATTGCCCTCCTGTTGTCAATGTAGTCTGTCACTTCAGTTTGCTTGTGATGACTTCCATTTTCCTGTCCTCATTCTGACTGTTCTGTCTCTAAAGGTCACTGGCTTTGCAGCGCTGCTTACCACTGTGGCAAATACTATCTAACATAAACCAAGAACAGTCCTAAGTATTTTCCATGTATCTGTACTACTTTATCATTCAATTTCTCTTTTTGTTCTCCCTAGCTGATAGCTGAATAATCTGCTTCTTGTTTTGATACTATAAACTAAACCTAACTTGTCTCCACCATGGCAAATTCTTACTGCATCAATGAACTATCTGATTTCAGCTTTCTTTGGCCATGTACGGACTTACTTGCCATTTCTTCAGGGATTCTAAACCTCCAGTGATTCAGATGAAATATTCTTAAAGCTTGCCTCATCATAGTAATCAGAATACATTTGGAGGAAGAAGAAGGGATGGGATTTGGGATATATAAGAAGCATACACCCCGACCAAGGAACTTGGAAGTGCTCCCAGGCAAGTAATATAGTCATAGCCTGAGCTGCTCTAGCTTTTTTTCACTCATTCCAAGCTCTTCACTTCTTCCTAATACCTCTCTTGGGAAGGAGGGAGAGATTACAAATGCAAGGAAGCCTGCAGCTTGCTTGTCATGCACATTCCTGACAGTTTTCTGTAACTTTGATATGAATAAATCCTAAGTAATTTCAGCATTAAAGTCCCTGATTTCTCAGGTCATTTGAATTTCCTAATTAGTATTCCTAGTTTACCAAACTTTGCTGTCTTTAGAAAAGCTATTGTCCCTTAATCCAATACAATCTCCATAAGCTTCTATGACATTCTCGTGACTCTTGAAAACCACATCTAAAATAACACTGCCTCAATTCTTCCAGTGATTGATTGGTAAATAAATACATCAGATATCATACTTAGGAATGTTTTTCACCCTTTGGGTTTGAGTAGTACTTGGCCCCATGTACACATCTGTCTGGGGCACAGAGGTCTTTTGTGCTACTGCTAGTTCCTGTACAGGTCTTTGCTTCCCTTGCATAAAGCCAGCATGGGTGTGCAGAATTGTTGCTATTATGAGTGATCATTCTGACTGGACTCTAGATGATGATACAGCAGCGCCAGCTGACTGTGGCAATGCCTAATATGAGTTGGCCTCACTAATCAAGGATAGCCTGTCTGGCAATCAGTTATCCCTCTGGACATAAAGACCAAGCTAATCTTAACAAGAATAGTCTTTATCCAAAGCTTGGCCAAAATGAAGAAATAATCGTAGAAGAGAAGTCTCCTGTGAAAAAGGGATGGAGCTTCTATTCAAAAAGAAAAGCCAAATAAAACCAAAATTTTTTCTGAGCTTCAACAGCCTTTCCCTCATCTGGGTGGGCCACCTTGTCATAAAAGGAGATCAGATTGGTCAAACAGGACCTGCCATTCATAAACCCATGTTGACTGGGCCTGATCACTTGTTTTTCTTGTATGTGCTGTGTGATGTCACTCAGGATTATTTACTTCATGACCTTCCCCGACACCAAGGTTAAACTGACAGGTCTATAGTTCCCTGGATCCTCCTTCTTATAGATGGGCATCATGTTAGCCAACTTCCAGTCAACGGGGACCTCCCCAGCTAGCCAGGATTGCTGATAGATAATGGAAAGTGGTTTACTGATCACCTCTGCCAGCTCCCTCAGCACCCTTGGATGTATCCCATCTGGCCCCATAGCCTTGTGGGTGTCCAAGTGGTGCAGCAGACCACTAACCATTTCTTCTTGGATTATTGGGGCTTCATTCTGCTCCCCATCCCTGTCTTCTGGCTCAGGGGGATGGGTACCTGCAGCACAACTGATCTAACTATTAAAGACTGAAGCAAAGAAGACATTTAGTACCTCAGCCTTTCCCTCATCTTCTGTCACTATCTTTCCCCCCACATTGATCAGGGGATGGAGATTCTTCTCCGTAGCCCTCCTTTTGTTGCTAACATATTTATAGAAACATTTCTTCTTGCCTTTTACAGGAGTAGCTAATCTACTACAATGTCCCTTCCTTGCCCAGAGGCTGCTGTTGCTTAAGGAATCCCTCAAATCTGCTTAAGGCTATGTAGCGGCCAGTGGAGCACCTGGCTTACCTTCAGCCACATCAGTCACTAGCAGCTTGTGAAATGTGCAGAGGGCCATGGTGATGGTGTTGCTCTTCACTCTGCCAATTAACTGATCTCACAGATAGTGACCTGAGCTACCCAAACACACAGCTGAGTAACTGCTGGCAGTGATCCATGGATCAGATACCATTTGTTACTGCATAAGGAGTAAACGCTGCCATTGAGCTTAGAGTATCATTACATCCTCTGCACCAATCTCGTGTACAAGAATGGGGTGATGGGCAAGACTGCACATTTCTGAAATAAATTTCCCACTACTTTTAGCAAGACTTTGGCCTTTCTTAATTGTAATAATTATGGCCTTCCACTCCCCTTCCTTGTCGCTGACAGCAGGGTCAGATTATTTCTCCTACACACATCCTAACAGACATGAGCAGGATGGTCTTCCTCAATGATGTCCAGAGTGTTTTGGAACACATTCATCCAGACATGACACATGGCATTGTGCACCTCAAATCAGTGAGGCACATGCTAGAAAGAAACTAGCCTGGCCAATCTCTTGACAAGCTTATTCACCCAATACTGGACCAGGCAAAGGCCCAGAAATGAACATATTGCTGTTCCACAGTCAGTGCTAGCTCATTGCAGTGGTCCTACTCCTCCAGAGCCTCACAGCTTGCTGCACAGCAACATGTAGTTGGAGCACAGCATGGCTCAGGATGGGGCTGGTGATACTGCGTGTTCAAGATCAGTATGATGTGATATACCTTCACCAATCATACATACCCCTGCTGCAGTTGCACTAACCTACAAAAGATGTTTGTCTAAGGACTAGAAATGGAGATAAAGGTAGTCACTCACCCAGTCTTCTTGCTTACAGTTCTCAGACTTTCAGTTTCTCTCTTGCCAACTTTATGTCAAACAAGTTGCAACATCCTGACATGGTGAAAACAGCAAAAGGGCAGGTGTTTGAAAGCTTCTGGGATACATGATCTTACTAACTTGTTGCATCCAAGTCACAGAATAGCTTGCTTGAATTCTCACTAAGCTGCTGTGCTCAAATGCCTTTTATGGGCAAAATGAACACCTCATACAGGCAGAGCCAAGAATTTATTGTTGTTCTAATTAGTCTTAACAGTCTAGACAAAGAATTATCTACTTAGTTATGATGATACTAAGACTAATCATTCCAATTACATAGCATTAAATGATACTTACACAAATTTCCTAGTATCTACCCTTCTCTGGTACCCACCCTCCCACTGTCCCCAGGGCCCCTCAGGTTTCTGGCTTCTGGGGATGTGGAAGCAAATCCTTCTCCAGTTGGCATATAACATTGATAATTTCTTCCTCCTCAACCTCAGTTTCGTTTGAGGCTGTTTGTATGCTTGCCAACGATCTTTAACCCCTTTTCTTTCTTTATTGGTCTATAAGCCTATGTTATATCTGATTTTACCATCTACCCCACAATTTACAGATCTCATAATGTTATTTCTAAAACCATCTTGCCCAGCTCTCAAGGTTGCACTCTTCTGATTACTAATACTTGACCACTGGTGAGCTACTTATAGCCCTGGGGCCACATACTTTGCCTAGGCTTTGAAGGCCTCTACTCTCATTCCATGTGTGTAGTCCTCCAAGTATTTCTTTCTAGGATCAAACATCATTCTGCATGAAAGAACTATTTGTTTTTACTGTTAGTAGATGGTACTATAAATATATATGTAGGATTAAGTGTTGTACCAGAGAGCTGTACCATGCTAAGCAAAAGCCAAAACAAAGCAGGTTATTTAAGTATTAATAATTGTTTTTGCTAGATAAAATAGATTTCCAGAGAGGCTAAGTAAACTACAGACAGAGACAGAGAAGTCATGGGGCACATGATTTTAGTTAACAGGAAGCCTGCTCCGTGTTCCAGGCAATGGAATGTCATACTTACTGGGTTAATATTCTGTGATAGAATTTCCCAGAGTATCTCCAGAATGGCAAACTGTGGAGGATGGTCTTATAATGCAGATGACAAATGAATGCTACACTGTGGGAGAGCTGCCTAACAAAATCTGTGCAAGCTTTAGTTCAGATGTCTAGGCATCAATACACAGCTTAAGATATGGTTTCATTCCCAGCTCAGTCACAGCTTCTTGTGTATTTTCGAAAGCAGTGCTTAATATGGGCATTGTTTCAGTCTCTCATTGATAAATGAGAGGAGTGGAAAGCAGTGGTTGTCTCAATTACTAACAGTGAGAAACTAAAGGAGCAGGCAGACGGGTATGAATTCTTACAGAGTTAAATGTATTTATGTGAAATGCTTGAATCTCACAGCTTACATAGGGAGAAAATATTTCTGCCCTCACCCAGCAACTGTTTTTTTAAATGTTATTCCTCCTCCTCAGTTAGCAGTTGAACTGATTTGCTAACACTGTCAACTGCCTCCAACTGGCATAAAACTAAGTGGTGTTTTGGTAAGGATGTTTATACCTTGTTTGGACAGGAATTCTTACTGATGAAGTATTCTTCCCATCTCCATCCTCAATCACTATACAAAAGACAGGGATGACACTGAAACAAGAAGCTCCCTCACCCACATTCCCTGCCATCTGTTCAGAGACACAGGGTTGGGCACCAAGGTCAGGGTTGGTTGATCAAACATCCTAAAGGTGACAGGGATGTTGTCACTCATGCTGCAGATTAGGAAATGATGTCCTGGGAACATTGTGTTTACTTAATGCAGAAAGATGAATTAGAACATTTATATTGAGTATTCACCAAATTATCAGCCTGTATTTATGTATACCAGCTTGTATCCCTAGAGAGAGTCTTCAGTATTGAGGTTAAATGAATATGAATGCTTTGAACTAAAGAGTATTTTTAATTTAGATGGCTGTACTAGTTTTTTAGTATTATTGAGGTGAGAGAGGGAATTGAGGCTCAGTAATTAATCAGCACTGATCTCTTTAGCTAGCTCTTGTCCTATTACATTTGTGCTTCAGGGTCACATTCTGCTTCTGGTTGGTGAGTTTTACCATTGACCTCCAAAACAGAAGTCTCCAGTCCTTATTTTGTCTACTGTGTTAAAATACACTCCAAAGCCACAATTTGTTCCAGAACAAATTCCAGAATTGTTGTCTAGAGTAAAAGGGGAGAAATCAAGACAAATAACTGGTAAATATGGACAGCTCAATTGGTAAGTCTCACTGGAAAGTGGTTAAGGAGTAAGAAGACGGATGTCATCACTGGAGCATGAAAAACCTCAGCACAGACAATTTGAGAATACAAACATGTCTCAGCAAGAGGTAAGAGTGCATGAGCTTTCTTTGCAGAGAAAGTAAAGAACAAAACATAAAGCTCGATTCCTAGTCAGCAGCCATCTTTGGACCTTCTTAAAATCAAGCAAAAAGCCCAATTGCACTGATGCGTATCCAGCTTCTGTCATAATAACCTTGAAGGAAATCCATCTAAGAAGAACACCAGTACCCCACAGAGATGCATCACTGGGAATGAGGGAAGAGGGTGAAGCCAGGGAGAGGGCTGGAGTTCAAATTGAATGCTTTGCAGTGTCCTCTTCAATGAATTTTCAAGCCTACTAACTGAACAAACTGAAGCAATGTATCTGTGGGAACATGTTTCTTCTGCAGTCCATTGGTTACACAGTAAGTGCTCATTTCCCACATGACAAAGCATTTTAAAACACTTCACTTTAATTTAATATTGGTTCTAAGCTGAAGTGAATTTTCCAGCATTTTCACCATAATTCAAACAGAAATTTCAGTGCTGAGGAGAAATTACCATCTTCTTCTACCTATATGTTTCCTATGTAGGAACATTTTGGAACAGCCTTCAAAAAGAAATGGATTCCTTCAGCTTCTGAAGTCAAATTACCTCAGACTTAGGCCTCATTCTGTCTTCATCTCTTTCCAATAGGTTAGGGTTTTTTCCAAAGCATGTAATACTCTGGCTCTGGAAACAAGTAGGATATTTGCTACTTACTCCGGGGTGATAATTAAATAATTAAACATCACCAAAAATGGCACTGGTATTTTCTTCTTTACTATTCTGAATTTTTTATTTCCCCATCATGTTACACTCCTCCTAATTTCCTGCTAACAGTCTAATTTTAATCTTTGATCTCCCTAATGTACCCATAAGCAGGAGATATATCATGACATATCAAAACTACTGCTCATGTTCATAAAAAGAAAAATAAGAACTGGTGAAATCAACAATAAACACACACCTACCAGTTATGGTGGCTGAGTCTCAGTTAATCTGTAGCTTGTAGAGAGAGCTATGCAGCTTAATACTGGGGAGCTGACAGGAATGCCATACTGGTAGTTCTTTTGCATTGTATTCTTTTACTCCTATATCCTTCAAAATGTGGAGCTGTCAAAAATGTATTTTCAAAACATTTCTTGATAATAATTTTACAACTGTTATTTGGGAAAATAAAATAAAAAAAGAAAATAAAAAGAAAATGTCTTGACACATTTACTTTAGAAAGCTTACAGATTTCAAAATTCTAAATGTTAATTTTTATTATTATGATGTAGAGCTGTTTTGACTGGTATATTTTTATGTCATTTTGGGGTGTCATTGAATTTTCATTTTGCATTTTCATAAAGCATTTTGCATTACAAATTGCAAATTCTGACATGGGAAATTGTAGAATCATAGAATAGTTTGGGTTGGAAGAGACCTTCCAAGGCCATCTGGTCCAACCCCTTGCAATGAGCAGGGACATCTGCAACCAGATCAGGTTGCTCAGAGCCCTGTCCAGCCTGGCCTGGAATGTCTCCAGGGATGGGGCATCTACCACCTCTCTAAGAAACGTTCCAGTGTTTTACCACCCTCATTGTAAAAAATTTCTTCCTCATGTCTAGCCTGAATCTCCCCTCCTTTAGTTTAAAATCATTATGCTTTGTCCTGTCATAACAGGCCCTGCCAAAAAGTCTGTCCCCGTCCTTCTTAAAGGCCCCTTTTAAGTACTGAAAGGCCGCAATAAGGTCTCCCCATAACCTTCTCTTCTCCAGTCTGAACAACCCCAACTCTCTCAGCCTTAAAATCATAACCAAAAAAATAAATACCTGGTTTTAATCTTGAGGAGCAGCAGCTAGTTAAAAATCGTCTGGCACTCTTAAGTGGGATGCAGTTCAGTAGTTAGGTGGCTAGTATAGATGAAAAAATCCCCTCATAGTCAAGTCAGAAATACTAGGAACTTTTCAAGTGTAATTCATCTAGTTTGTTTTAGACCTCAATCTCAGGACAAGAAAAAATGAACTTCAGGAGGACTTAATTTAGTGAATGACACAGGCACCTTTTGTCACCTGAGGTAATCCAAGGTATCTAAGACATTCATACAAAGATCTGTTTCCCACTGGAGTAGGAGATGAGGTGGGAAAGCCTGGTCATGTCAGATAGCTTTAGACTACTGAAATGAATCTAAGGTGTCTGATACTTTTTGTTGAGTAGAAGATTAAAAAAAATAATAAAAATCAGGTATCATAGACACCTAGAGTGGGATTCAGCTGACTACATTTAGATGTCTAGTGTCATGTGAGACACCTTACGGAATCCACTTGGCCTTCAGCTGTCCTTCCACTGTGGCATGAGCTACCTATATACCTTTTGTCACATCTTCTTGCCCCATGACAGTGTCCTAGTTATTTCAGAACAGCTCACATGATACAAGGTTCTTAAAGGTAGGCATCAGGATCCTGCTCTTCAGGTGTGATTCATTTCCAGATTGAGACACCTAAATTTAGGTTTCTATATGTGCACCAAATGTCCAAGCTTCCAAAGGATTCAATGCAGTCAATAGAAACTGGAGAGAAATCCTGCTGGCTAAATGTAGCAGCTGTGGTCCCTTGGGATGTGCTGGGGCTTCCCAGCTGGCCTGACAATAGCCCAGGACTCCTCTTGGTGTTGTATCCTCACTGCCTACCAGGTGCAGGTTGCTCAGGTACCCCAGGGAACTCCAAAAGGCACCAGACACCTCAGTGCCTGGACCTCTGAAGGATACACACTGGCACTGCCAACACCACCTGTAGGTATTATAATGTGGAACTGATGCCTACCCATATAGCTGGTTAAACAAAACCCATACCTTCCTCAAGCTACTCATTACCAAGCAGGTAAGGTCTTTAGTTCCAGAAAAAAATGAAACAGGGACATTAATCACAGCTCTCCTCGGTAGTTATAAAGTAAGAAAAAAACTTGAATAGTATAGAGGTAGTCACAAAAAGACATTGAATGAAGCAAAAACAGAACAATTTTAAATATCAGTTTACTCTGTGAGAAACCTTGAAAATTATTTATTTTCATTTTTGCAGTGGGAAATCCAAAAACCTGCATTCATCTCAGCATCTGAAAAGTCTGTTGGTTTCAGACTAGTCTGCTCTGGAAGGCCTGCCCTCTACTTCCACATCTGCACACCCTTTCTGAGAATGACCATAACCCACAGCACACAATGACATCATTCTTAATGTCTTTCACTGGAGACATATTCATAACAATCTGGACTATTTAACTTTGAAAAATGGCTTCTCAACTATTTCTACACAGCCAGAGGCACCAGATCTTGCTTTGACTTTGCTGAGTCAAGCAGACTCTGGGCTTATACACTGCAATTTTGGAGATACACTCATCCTTCAATTTTATTTTTTTTTTTCTTTTTTTTCAAGGACTGCAGTGCTCCTATGTTGGTTTTTTGTTGTTGTTGTTGTTGTTTTTTTCCCAAGCTACAGCTCCTAATAAATAATCTGAAATACTTCCTTTATAACTCTCCTTAAAGTATAGTCTGTTATAAAAGTGTTTGTGTGAAATTTTGGACAGATTGGTTGAGTCTAGAGAAAACCAGCAAAGGAGAAAATTGATCTTAGTTCCACAAACATTACTTTGGAGAAAATCCTGTCTCTGCAATAGGCGGAAGAAATGGTGGTTTGAGATCCTGAAAGAACTGCTGAAGAAGCAGAAGCTAATGAAATGTGGATTTGGAACATTTACTAAGTCTAAACCTGCTGGCAGGAAAAAATGAGGAAAGGACCTGCTTTTTATACAACCAATTGGAAACATCACACTCCCACAAGGGAAAGGCTGTATAGATTGGGCAATGTACATTCACAGAAGCATAGTTATCCAGAAAAAATACAAGCAGCTTTTTCTTTTTATATATCTCATAACTAGAGCTCTGAGGAAACTTTGGTATAGATTGAGAAAAAAACCCATGTAAAATTAATGGAAAAATGAAGATTTGTTAGATCACATTAACCTGCTCACTGCCAATATGTGGCTCATACCAAACACTGTCCGATGAGTTTGGCCTCCAGTCTGGAAAATAATGAGTTGAAGAACTTTGATTATCTACACATGATTCCAGAAGGTAAAATTAAAAGAAAAAAGCTCATTTACCATTTTACATTCCCAGTGTCTAATCTGTTTTTTCCATTTCTTAGCTGCATTTGCCTTCTTTAGGCTTCTACTGTCTTTAAACAGTTGCCATTTATTACCCTCCTTTCCTTTTCTTCCTTATTTTTTCATTGCTTCATTAAATGATTTGCCTCCTATATCCTATATCCTTCAATCTCATAACCTGTGTATTTGCTTCCCAAAGCTTCCCAGCATCCTTCTGCTATTAGGTTGCACAAGGTGGGTATGATACTAGTACCTCCCAGACACAGCATGAGAGCACAAAGCCAGCCGTCTCCCATGCTGTGTACCATGCACTTGCATATACAGCATCAATTTGTACTGGCCTTTTTGGCTGCAGTTTCACATTTCAAATGCATGCATGCTGTTTTCTGTCATCTCTCTGTACTTCTCAGCATTTTTGACTCTCAGTTTTTTCTTGTCTTCGTCCTGAACATGTGTGAGATTAGTCGGGGTAGTCTTCAATTGAATCTGGCTTTTAAATCTCTCTAAATCCCTTTTGTTCTTTCTCAGAACTTCACAGTAGTAAGCTAGTGCTTGATTTGGTTACAGTAATACAGATCTCTGTCTAGTATGACCTGCAGGCTTTCAATAAGATGTTGTTTACTTGCTCATTAGCAAGATGCTCATTTTAAGAGAAGCCTGTCTAATAACAGTGGTATACAAATACAGTGCTTCTAAAACTCATTCTGGCATTTAAACTCTTCTTTCCAAGTTTTCAATGCAGGTGGTGTCTTCTATTCAGAGCAGATGTAAACTTTTTTTCTGGATAATACCTTGTGAAATGGGATGCTTAATGCTAAGGTGAATTTACAAATATCTCCTGTGTTCCTTATGTTAATTTTAGCACTTCTAACAAAACAAGTTTTCTGGCCAATATTTGTTCTTCTGCAGTTCATGTACTGTCTAGTGAGGGGTTGACTGGAGCCATAATTAGGTTCAATCACTGACTTTGAAAAATGTTTTATTTCACAATTTGCTGAGTAAAAAGCAAGAAGATTGAATAGAAATAGAAGTGGAAGAATACAGCCCTGTAAGCTGTTTCTTACCTGATATTTTTTCCCTTCCTTGAATTTCTAAAAAGTTATTTTTCACAGAATATTTCCAAAGAGCATTCCTTCCTTGTCTGAAGGTCACTGTAGTACTTATTTTTATCCAGCTGTTGAGCAAATTACTTTCATCTTAGCTTTACCCTAGCTTTTTATATCTTCCAACTTATATCAACATTTTAGCTTACCTGAGACAAATTGTGAATCTGCTTACATCAAAGTGAAATATGCCACTCTTAAAGAGGAATAAGAGCACCTGCTTTTTTGCTTTAGTTTCTGTAAATTGGTTTTATGTTGTTAGTGAAAGTGAATAGACATTACTTAGTTGGGAGCACACAGAGCCAGTTATCATGGCTCAGCTGGCAAGCAGTAACTTGCTTACCTGCAGTAATTCAATCACACTCAATTATGGGGCCACATCATCCATTTTATTGCTGTAACTTTCAAGTTTAGGTGAAGCCTATGGCTTATATAACTCTGAGAGGTGATTGCCCTAAGATATGATCAAGACCAGCTGGATTGTACGCATTCATATTTTCCAAGGTATTTGAGTAGTTTTTCTCTGTTCCTAATATTTCAACCTTTTTGATATATATTCCTACTGATGACAGGCTCGATACCACTGTAAGTTATCTCAGTCAGTTTTGAGACATTATTAATTTAATGTCTCCCTTATTTATGAGTAGATCTTCTTTCTTCCCTCTGGTAAGCTTCCAAACGTTCTTGTATTGTGTTCATATCTCTGGCACATATTAACTCATTTTGCTGCTTTGCTCCCCAATATCAATTTTCAGTGCAAACCTGCAAAATTTAGCAGCAGTCCACTGGAACATTAATAAAATGTTCAGGAGAAGCAAGGTTCTGTTTTCAGTGACTTAGCTCCCATAGGATATCATGTTATCAAAACAGAAACAACAGTTATGATTAGTAGTAAAATTCCAGTTTCTTCCCTGGGGGCAGGAGAGTTATTAATCTGGTCTTCTAGGTTCTGATGAAGCCTTTCATTTTCACCTGCTTCCTATGCAGAAGTAAGCAGTTGTGTTGATTTTTTACAGAGAATCATAGAATACCTCAAGTTAGAAAGGGACCCATAAAGATCAGCGAGTCTGGCTCCCTGCTCCTGACAGAACTGAACTTCTACTGTATTTGTTTTAGGAGTACTCAGCCCCCAGTCTTAAAAGAAGGTCTCAAAAGGGAAAGTTTACCTGAAGAACAGGCTGAAATTATTCCTCTCATACCTGAAATGGTTGTTCCTGCAAAGCTGTACCAGTTTTTTTAAGGGTTACAGGTTCTCAGTCACATCTTTTTATGTGTGCTGGTGATAGTTATCGTTTTATGTAACTCAGTGCAGATGTTCAAGAGTTTCAGGGGACCTCAGTGCCCATGTAGACCATCCAAAAGGAGCGGACAGGTTGTAAAACTTTTCTCAGTCTCCTCCTGAAAATTTTAGGGAGATTCTGTCCCACAAACAGAGCAATACACATTATTTGGGTACTGTTAACTTTCTCTTGAGCCAGTGATGTGCCTGTGCTACATCACATCTCCCTGCCAGGAGGGAGGCTCATCAACACTGACCCTGTTACAGATACCAGGAAGGAGCCTGGAAGTTCAGAATTGGCAGGAACAAGTACAGACATGAGTATTTTCCAAAACCCATTTATGGGAGCTCAAAGCTGCAGCCAGACCTTCTCTGTAGGCCTAGCCTTCAGGTGGTGGATGCAGAAAATATTCAGCACCACCATCACAGGTACTGGTGCTCTATGGCACTTAGCTTGTGTTGACTTCTTAAACTGCACCTAGAAAGAGGACACACTGGGATGAGTTCCTTCCCCCTACACCTTCTGCTGTGTAGCATGTATTCTTTTAGCTTGGACTGTCAAGCAGTGCTAAATGGTTTGGAGCTAATTGTCCATTTTGATGCTCCCTGTCAATACAAATCCATTGGTGCTGAGGCACAAAAGAACTGATTGTATCCTATGCCTTCAGTCTGCTTTGTGTGCTGAGAACTCATTTGTGTTGTTTTGTTTTTTTCTTTGGTTTGTTGTTTTTTTTTTTTTTCAGTGGGAATGCAAAACCTTTATTTCTATTTACTTCCCCTGTAGATAGTAATTGGGGCCATCAATGTGCTTAGACAAAAAAAAAAAGCAAGGAGATAACTGCATTATCATTCTTTGACTAGGGAGTTTCCATTCTGTTTCAATTCATGTATTGAAGATTATTGTAACATAATTACTGTGGTTTTTGAGTCTCAAGAGAGTTTTGCAAGTACCTTTTCAAATGGAAATTGATCAAAACTAGGAACAGGAATAAAAAGTACAATTGTGAAAAGTTTTTAAAGTCTTTTAAGGATACCAAAGTGTATATATATATATTGCTTCTGTTGTCAATTCCCTGAGGGCTCAAAGGCTTGCTGTGTTCTGGGGTGGAAGCTATTTTAGCTGAGAACCTCAGAAAGAGACCCTAGACTGGATTTTTTTTTTTTTTAAATGGAGTTTCAGTAAATAATGGTGTGGTTAGAAATTCTCCTTTGAATTCAAACATACAAACAATCCTTGCCAGTAGTTAAGTAGTTTTACATTAAGAGCTTCACTTGTAGGAAAAATACAGAAAATTTTATTAGTTTAGTATTTCACCTAGGCAAAAAGTCCAAGGAGAGAAGAATAATTTCCCTCAAATCTTTGTCTTCTTGTATCCACTTTGGGCTGCAACATTTTCCTCTTTCCTATCATTGCCCATCATTTGATTTTTGGCCCAGAGGCATGCCAAACTTAGTGCCTCTCTTTGTATCCTATGGAGAGATGACTGCTGTATCCATCTCTGTTGTAGCTGAGCACATACCCTTCCCAACAAATAGGACTTCAGTGTGCCAGACAGGTGGTGCTGAGAATTACCCAGACATGATGAGATTTGTCCCTTTGTCTGTTTGTGCCTCTTCTCCCACTCATGTTTGTCTTACTCCAGTGATGTGCAGGTTGCATTACTAGCTGCATTCATTAAACCACAATGGATGCCTGAGATGGTGTTTGGAAACACTGGTGACCAATGGGGCATCCTGCTTCTGTGAGCAGAACCCCTTCTGGGGAAACACTCCTTCACTGGAGAGACTTGGTTTTTTCCAGGAACTTGAAATTACATCAGAAACAGATCTGCTAAGACTACTTCTTTCTAGATTTTACTGCAGTTTTGCTATGCTTCTCACTTGTTTTTTTCCTAATTGTTTCCACTGCTATCCATCTATCCATCTTCTCTTCCTCTCCCTTCCTAGGTATATTAGTTCAATCACGGGGAAATAAAGACAGGGATTATTGAACTCTAATCTCTACTGTCAGATGGTGATTTGGAGAAAAATTCAGTCTGAGTTACTTGCAGCAGTATGTGATGCTTTGTTGAGGCTCTGTGAGTGTAGCTGTGCTGACATGCAGATGAATAACTTATTCATGTTAATGGACTCAATTTTACATTGACCGCTGGTGCCATAATCATACATATAGCCTATGGGTTCAGGCTCCACTATAAGAGTTGACAGTGGGGTTCCTGGGGAAAAAAAACCACATCCATTTTCCTTCTAATCTTCCCCATCTAGCAAGCTGGTCCTTCTGCAGAAGAACACCCCAGGGAAGAATCCACACCAGGGAAGTACTGTAGACAGCGTATGGAATGTCCTTGAACAGTGAAGCAGTCCATCCAAATGTAGGGATCATCATGAGCCCAACTACTGCTTTCTTGAAATAGACACCATGTCTGGACTAGTGAAGGTCTCCCAGTTGGTATGTTGGCATCAGACCATAGTATTCCTATACTTAGCTTCTACTTAGATGGTCAGTTGCAAAGTTTTGGAGGGACAGAGTGGAAGTACAAACTTCTTAGGTGTGTGAGGTAGGTGGTGCTCTTTGCCTTTTTTCTTTGTACACTCAGATGATATCCCTGCTTCTCCATGAGGGCTCAAAGACTTGCTGGGCTCTGAAAGCATCTAGGTCTGTCTTCTGTACATTGGCTGCAATGACTTTTCTGTAGTCTCAAGCTCTGGAGAACATAGAAGTCTTCAGTGGGTCAAGTGGCATTTGGGAAGTCAGCCTGAAGCCTGGTGATGATCCATTCAGCTGCCACCTAACCAGAGCTTGATACGACACTGAAGTGGATGGGTAGCCTAGGAGTGACCTAGGCTGGTAGGATGAATGCACCAGTCAGCAGAATGTGTGTTGTACCACGTCCAGTTGCAGACAGGACATCAACCCCCCAAGCAGATCAGCCATCTTAATGTTCTCTCAGTGCAGCCAGTCACAGTGACTCATAGGTTCCCACATGCTCCGTGAGGGCCTACAGAATTTTGGGGTGATGTCCCTGTGTGTTAACTGTTACAAACACCTAAAGAAGCTCAGCTATTGCCAGAGTCTTTCATTAACAGCAGAGAGAGCTTTGTCAGGGAGCTTCATGTGACTCTTTCTTTTCTACCCTAGTTGCCAGTTTCTCCCATCCCACACTGACTGCTCAGTGAGACGTGATCGAGGTATACCCAAGGAGTTGAAAACAATGGCTACACTCAAGGGCTCCGAGGTGGGAGTCCTGTGGAAGGTTTAATCCTACTGTGGGAATGTCACTGGCTTTCTGGTACATGGCCCAGCTTCATCTCAAAGTTTTGTACATATTCATAGCTGTCTTGGATCTGGAAGACAATGTAGTTCAACCTCATTGATATGGAGATGGTAGGACCCCAAAAACACTTCTCAAGAGAGGATAGGCTGAAGTACATCAAAGCATAACCAGCCCATCCTTATCAAATTATTAGTTTCCCTCACAGATGATATATCTATAGCTCCTGCCAGTCCTCCTGTCTTTCAGTGCTCCAGAGAGGGAAGGTTATAGTTTTTGGTGTAAAAGAATCAATTCAGGTGCATCACCAGGCTAGAAAACTTGTTTTGTTTACCCATGGAATGAGGATAATGCTGTGAAACATGGCAAAACACCAAAAGGTGAAGATTTCTATTCTGATAATTTCCCATCAGAACATGGGCATCATCGGAATAATTTATCGGCAACCTATCCCTCAACCTTTCAGCAGGCCATTTGGTATACATACCCTTAGGTATACATACCCTTAGGACTCTATGAGGAGTCTTCATTCTCTTTCACAGGCAACTTCAGATATTTTGGTCTTCAGTAACAAGTTAGAATGAAAACCAGTAGCTGAGCACCTGAGTGCTCCAAAGACTTTTTCTGCTTAATTCTGGTACTGATAATTCAAGGGTGATTAATAAATTGTTTGAGCAATTCTCAGAGAACAAGATAGATAGCAGCATATGGATGAGCCTGTATCACTGTCACCTCCCTTTATAGAAGAAATATGCACTTTTGGCTTATCATTCAGCAGATATTTTCCAGCTATCTATTAGGAGGAGACGGCTTGTGTCCTGTGTTTATGTCTGTATGCTGAGAAGGCACAAACTCTAGGTGCCTGTCTGTCTCAGACTTTAATGCACCTGTTGTAGGCATCCATGGAGAAGAGTGATGAATGTCAAAGGATTAGGACTCTGATAACTTTCTGCATGGGATTCATTTGCAGAACACTTGTCTGTCCTGGTAAAAGTAATGGACTAATAAAAACTACTTCTTTTTTTTTTTTCATCGAGCCCTTACATAATGAATCTGCTTCAAATTAAGTAGTTTGTTTTTGCAATCAGTTTCTTACATACAGATTCTTTGTTGGAGGAAAACTTCCAGTTACTTTCTGAGATATTATATGCTTCTTGGTTTATTGCACCTAAAACTTGTCCTTCTTCTGAACTTGGATCCTATCTATCACAACACAGAGAGGTCCTCATGGACACTTGTGCGACAAAAAGGACTATGTCACAGAATCATAGAATGTCCAGAGTTGGAAGGGACACACAAGGATCATCGAGTCCAACTCCTGTCCCTGCATATGACAACCCCACAGTTCACACCATGTGTCTCAGGGCGTTGTCCAGTCTCTTCTTCAACACGGTCAGGCTTGGGGCTGTGACACCTCCCTGGAGAGCCTGTTCCAGTGCTCCACCACCCTCTGGGGGAAGAACCTTTTCCTAATGTCCAACCTAAACCTCCCCTGGCACATCTTCCTGACATTCCCTCGGGTTCTGTCATTGGTCACTAAAGAGAAGAGTTTGGTGCCTGCCCTTCCTTCTCCCCTTGTGAGGAAGCTGTAGCCGCCATGAGGTCTCCCCTCAGTCTCCTCCAGGCTGAATAAACCAAGAGACTTTAGTTGCTCCTCATACAACTTCCTCTCCAAACCATTCACCAACTTTGTGTCCCTCTTTTGGATGCTCTCCAGTAGCTTTATATCCTTTTTATCCTGTGGCGCCCAGAACTGCACACAGTGCTCCAGATGAGGCCGCACCAGTGCGGAGCAGAGCGGGACAATCACCTCCCTTGCCCGGCTGGCAGTGCTGTGCTGGATGCACCCCAGGACACGCTTGGCCCTCTTGGCTGCCAGGGCACACTGCTGGCTCATGTTCAACTTGTCGTCAACCAGAACCCCCAGATCCCTCTCCACAGAGCTGCTTTCCAACATCTCACCCCCTAGTCTGTATGTACAGCCAGGGTTGTCGTGTCCCAAGTGCAAAGTCTGGCACTTGCTCTTCTTGAACTTCACGTGGTTGGTGACTGCCCAGTGCTCTAATTTGTCTAGAGGCCACTGCAGGGCCTCTCTGCCCTTGAGAGTGTCAACAGCTCCTCCCATTTTTTTGTCATTGGTGAACTTATTTAATATTTCATCAAGTCTTGTGTCCAAGACATTAAAGAGTACTGGCCCTAAGATGGATCTCTGTGAAATTCCACTACTGACTTGCTTTCCACTTGCTTTCTCATTATGTCTGTCAAACTCATAAACTGACAAGTAGAAGTCCATTGTTTATCTTTTCTACTGGCAACCTAAATACCCTCAAACTGTTCTCTCATCTTTCTCTTGTACTTTTCCTTCATGCTATTCCTTTCAGCTATACTCCCAACCATCACTCTATTGCAACTGTTCTCCACTACCAGCAGCATTAGTGTGGCCCATTGTCCTGATGCGTGTGTTTGATCCATCACACAGACACATCTTACTCATCCCATCCTATCCCATCCCACCCCATCCCATTTATAAATATGCAGCTTCCTAGCCTGATCCCTTGCCTTTTCACGCAAATTTTTGGCCATGACTGACATTCAGACAGAAGAAACACCAGTCTGGTCATTGTGAGTCTGATTAGCCTGAGAAATATGATTTCATTTAGCTATAATGTCCCTAAGAGTGTACATATATTGGGGTAACAAGTGCCACACGTATCAATAGATATAGTGGGATTTGGAACATCCCTCTATGAGGGTAGGTTGAGACAGTTGGGGTTGTTCAGCCTGGATGAGAAGGCTCCAGGGAGACCTTATTGCAGCCTTTCAGTACTTAAAATGGAACTATAGTTAGAGCTATAGTTAGTTACAGAAAGATGGGGACAGGCTTTTTGTCAGGGCCTGTTATATCAGTACAAGGGGTAATGGTTTTAAACTAAAGGAAGGGAGATTCAAGCTAGACATGAGGAAGAAATTTTTTACAATGAGGGTGGTAAAACACCGCCACAGGTTGCCTAGAAAGGTGGTAGTTGCCCCGTTCCCAGAAACATTCAATGCCAGGCTGAATGGGGCTCTGAGCAACCTGATCTAGTTGAAGATGTCCCTGCTTATTGCAGCGGAGCTGGACTAGATGACCTTTGAAAGTCCTTTCCAACCCAAACTATTCTATGATTCTGTTCTATGATTCTATGATTCTGGGATTGATAGAGGGGAATGTTTGGTCAACATCCTTTTCAGCACAGGATGAGACATGCCTCATTTAAAAAACAGCTAAGGTAGCTGAGTCAGTTTTGATTCATTCTTCTAATTTCCTCCTTTTTTCTTGTCAGTTTACCCAAGGCTGAACATATCAATTTCCATCTTTCCATGTCTTAGATTTATTGCTTTCTACTGCCAACCCCCTGCACTTGATGTATTTCAATGGGAAAAGGCAAAACAATCTCTCTTTGACATGAAGATTGTTCTCATAGTTATTTTTATTGATTAACTGAATAGAAAAGAACATGAAGCCCGCATACTCCCAGTGTCTGACAGTCTGTTATTATTTCAGTCCTGAAAAACAGTAACAATATCAGATATAATTGTGCCAATTATAATACCTTCTCTCTCTTTAAATTTTACCAAAAAAAAGCACTCTTACACAAAACTTGATGCAGGTCTGGGAAGTGTTTTTTCCTTCTCATTAAGTACTATGCACTACTGTGGAGGGCAATGTGTTATGTGTGACTGTCACACTCCAGTGTTAGAAGGAATGCCCTGCACAGCCGAAGTGACTTGTGCAGAACTTTCAACAATGGGTAACCTCCCAGGGATCTTACAGGGAGTTTTCATGACTCACATAGGTGTTTGAATGAGTCTGATTGGGACAGTGGAAGAATCTCGAGTTATTGCTCCAGTAAATACTACCACATTTTTGTGTTTAAAATTCAGTGGCCCAAGTGCCAACACCACACTGGGAAAAGCAATTGAGACTCCTCCCACCACCCCCAGGCTAAAGAGTCAGATTGTGTCTTCCTGAGGCTGTCAGGCCCTGACTATGTTCCAGTCCAGTTTTGCAGTGACTATGATACACTCCAAAGGTGAGAACATAGTCCCCATCTTCTTGGGCTCACGTGTATGCACCACCTTCAAAGCTTGAATTAATTTCCTGTGTACCAAGGCTGTCATGTTGCACCCCATTTCCCTTGTATTCTGCTCACCAGTTGGAGTATGTGTTGCATGGAAACCTGGCTTATTACTTGAAGAATAAGAAATGGAGCCTGCACCTCCAAGCTCCAATTAGTGCTCAGGTACTCCTACTTTCAAAAACCGGTATCTGATTTCCAATGCGAATTTGTCTGCCTTTCACTCTCAACACCAATTCTTTCTAAGACTTTTCTCTGCTACACAAAAGAGCCCTTTGGTATTTTCTCCCCATGACGGTACTTACATACCATAATCAAATCACCTCTCAGTCTTCTTTTTGATAAGCTAAACAGATTGATCCCTTTAAGCCTGTTATGTTCCCAGAAAAAGCATATTTTCTGAGCACCTGTCACTCCCATGTGGCACTCTTTCACATCCAAGCAGGATAGTCTGTGCATGAAGCTGAGAAAGCAGCATCTTCAGAATACTTTGTACCGTCACTTGCTTTTGTTTCTTTCTCTTCTTTTAAAAATAAGCACATAAACAAGCAGATAGTGTAAAATAGATGCCCCTGATATTTAAATGTCCCTGTGTCTTCTGCAGGCAAAAGAGAAGCTACTATGGGTTTGCATGGTTTTACACCTTTAACAGTGATTTATACTTAAATACAATAAAAAGGAACTGTTTCAAGTTCCGATTTGCATCCATCCTGCATTCATTTGCAACACACTGCTGATGCAATGGTAGAAAATGAGATGTTCCATTTAATTCACCGTGTTCTTTTTAGCATACGTTGCAAGAATTTGACAGGCTGTCTCCTGAAAGAGAATCTTTAAAACAGACCCAAGATTAGGTCACTGCTATTTCAGGTCCTTTACTAGGTTCCTCTTTCTACTGACATACGTGTGTTTCATATTTTGGTTTTTGGTTTGGGTTTTTATCTTTTCTTGGATGTATCAGTCAGCACATTTTTGGGCTTAATTTTCCTCTTACTTTGTGTTTATATTTCCAACATCTGTTTTGGTTTGGTCTCGAATTACTCTCTTCCATATCTTCCAGTTCTTTATCTTAGAGCATAACGAATTGTGGTTTACCCTTTTCCCTAGATAATACAACCTGATCTCTACTGATGGCAAATGATAGCGATACCTTCTGTAAAGCTCTGCTGCCAGTCCCAGTTAAAAGAGAAGTTAACTTAAACTGAGTAAAAACTAATGTGGATATGAATTTGAAGCCAGCTTCATTTCTACTCAAACTTTCTGACAGACCATTAAGTTTGGTAAAATTTAGTCAGAGTGTTTCAAGAAGAGGTTGATCTGCTAAGACACTGAGACAGTGAAAGAATGTAACACCCATCAGGAGTCAAGGAGAAACTGAAAGAAGATGATTCTTGCTGAAGTGCATCTAGGTGCAAAAGAAAACCTCCAGTATAACTCTACCACACAGCAAGCCTGAGATCTATGTTGGGTTTGTATGCCCTATCTGCATAGTTAAACACTCAAACCTGACCTAGAATTCCCCCTAGCCCAGTTTTATGGACATCAAAAGTTCTCAGAAACTGAAACTATTGCCAATACAGTAAAAAGAAACCATATTCTCTCATTCTTGCTTTATGAGGGTAACAGCAGTTGGTCTGTTTTATCATTTTTTCCATCAGTGACAATAAAAGCTTCTTTTATTATTTTTCAGCTTATTCTGTGGACAAAGTTCCCCATTAGGAAGCCAAATAATAAAATCCTTCCATCCTTGCTCAGGGGCACACTTGGAAATTGCTGGGCAAAACTCCCTCGATGTGGCTTAACGTTAGAGACCTGTAGGTGACCACCCTAAAAGAAGTTAAAAATACTAGTCACATTGTCCTTAGAAAGATGTTACTCATTATCCCATTTGAATTTTCGTCCTGCAGAGGCATATGTTTCCATAGACTACAGAAAAATAAAGTGCTCTTGTCTGTTTTATTAGAACTGTTGATGTTTCACTGTTTTTTTACAGCTGAGATAGATATCTGAACTCCTGTGGTGCATGGGAGTCATAAGGACTGGTTAGTGGAAGTGAAAAGTATTGTGTCAGTGGTGTATTACTGTGGAGTTCTTAAATGAACAAAATTTGCTGGTTAAAATAGGTTAAAACATGCTGTCCCCTTACCTGTGCCATAGATGTAGAAAAAACACTTAATTAACTGGGCTGGTTTCCTATGGGATAGAGATAATTTTCTTCATAGTAGTTAGTATCGGGCTATGTTTTGGATTTATGCTGAAAATGGTGTTGATAACACAGGGATGCTTTAGTAACTGCTGCGCAGGGCTTGCAGAAAGTCAAGGCCATTTCTACCTCTCACATCACTGCACCAGCGAGTAAGCTAGGGGTGCACAAGAAGTTGGGAGGCAACACACCCAGGACTAGCCAAAGGAATATTCCATATTATAAGACATCCTGCCCAGTATATCAACTTCGGGAGTTAGCCACGGGACAGTGATCACTCCTGGGGGACAGGCTGGGCATTGGTCAGGAGGTGGTGGGCAATTGTATAGTGTGTCATGTGTTTGTATGTTCTTTTTTGTTATTATTGTTGTTATTGTTAATATCTCTACATTTGCTATCCTCTTAAACTGTGTTTATCTCAACCCATGAGGTTTTTATCAAGCCTCTACCCCAGCCCACTGTGGGGTGGGAGGGCGAGTGAGTGGCAGTGTGGTGCTTGATTGACGACTGTGGTTAAACCACGACGTTAAGTTAATCAGCATAATTAAATCTCTAGACCATGAGAGTGTTCTCACTTCAGTTCTTCAGTTCCTTGGGAAACTGCAAGGTAACTGAAACAGGTTGACATGGTCACTATTTGGCATAATGCTGTGGAGAAGCCAGGGCAGTGGAAAAACATCTCAGGACAGCATCTCACGTGAATGAGAATGGAATTATGTCAAGAAAAACTCCTCTGTAATGTTCAAACAGGCTTCATTTGTACTCATGCTTTCTTCTTGTGCTTTCACATTATTGTCTTTATTATTACTGCTTTTCTTTGATTTCTGCCACACCTTTTATTGTATGATGAATGCTCTTACCAGAAATCTGATCCGCATAAAGGTCTAAAGCTATTGGAGTACTTATAAAAGACCACATGCTACTAGGCAAAGTCTACAGCAAAATATCCCTGGCCTCTGGGAAGAAGTTTGCTATAATTTTGCTCTGAGCTTGGGCAAATGGCTTACAGTTTCCCCTCCTCTCCTCACTTTCATGCATGCTGATTAGAGTCCTTGGTTTCCTGGATTATATTACTCCATACAGCTTCTGTAAATGATATGGAGTTTGTAGAAAAAGGAATTGCATACAGATCCACAATTACATTACTTTAGCAGCACAGCTTGATGTATTCAGCAAATAAAATATAGACTTCACTGGTGGTAGAACACAAAACTTAGTTTCCACCAGAATGCCCTAATTTGCCCTAATGTTCTTTCGCCTCGGTCTTCCTAGTGATCGGTAGACTAGCCAACAAGGATCCATGCTGTGCTGAAAGGAAGCACACAGAGTTCAAAGCACTTCAGCCTTAATGCAAAGCCCTCATTAAGAAACATGAAATGTAGTATTTGATACTGTAAAGTCACGGGCAACGAAAAAAGTGAATGCAATAGCTATGAAAAACACTACACACAAAAAACCTTGTCCTCCCAACTGTCTAAATTTAAATCCTTCTTTGGTGCCTCCAAGAAAGATCCCAAATTTTGGTCAGAAAGGTTTAGTGGCCTGATACTTGCTGCTTGGTTACAAAAGGCAGAAGTGTGACGATAGATTTTTTTTTTTATGATCAGATTTTGTTGTGTTTGTACAGAGAGGGTTGCATCATAATCTCTATTCAGTCTTACAGATTTCTCTGGGAAAACTTCAGGAGTGGATGGTAGCTGGTAGAAGAGAAGTGGAGTTTGTCAGCAAGGTCAGCTTAAAACCACAAACAAACAAGCAAGAATTGACTTGTGACACTTGTATGAGACACAATAACTGGTTTTCATTTTGCTTCTTGTCCTTCGACTGCTGGATGCTTCAATAGAATATTTAAGGTGCTGTGACCTGTTTCATTTCAGTATCATACTTAATCTCTTAGTATTTATGTTAATTTAATGAAGCATAGAAAAGACAGGCAACAGTAAATATAAACCTATGTCAAGTGGGTTTTGGATGTGTAAATTTCCCCAAAAATCCTCATCATTAATAACTGCCCTTTGTTATCCCTCTGGTAACTGCACCCTTGAGTCTGATGAGCTATTGCAGGAAATGGCAATCATCTAGCTTCATTTCATCTTCCTGGAAAGAGTCCCTTTGAATTTAACTCACTGTAGAATCAGTCAGAAGATTTTTATCATTTCCAAAATGCACACAGTAGCCAAATGGCTATATAACTTTCCTTTAACTTGGCAAAATTAGAAAATGTGTTCCCAAGACTATACAGTGACCTACATCTGACTGTTTCCTTGAAGATTTGGGGGTTTTTTTGAGCTTGGGGGTATTTTTTGTTCAAAATAAAACAAAACAAAACAACAAAACAAAACAAAACACCATCATAAATGCAGAACTATAGTTGAATTGCTGCTAACTTTGATTTTGGTTTTCTTTTTTTCTTTTTTTGAGAAAATCTACAGGTCCACCAGTCTCTGTCATTGAACTAACAGGATTAACACATATATACAGAAAGGTCACAGCACGCGTTAAGGGAAGATTTTATATAATTTCTCCAGATATCAAAACATTTAATTTGGCTGCAATGAAACATTGTTAAACCTCAGGTCATTTGAATGTTGAAGCAAAATATTCCCTTTAGAAATTACGAGTGATTAATGTTTCTGGAGCTGTAAAATTTCTTCAGACCCAAGAGCACATTTTACCCTAGTTTATCATGGTCTTTCTGTCTCCTTGAAGAGGGACCATCATTACTGATTAGTGGTGCTAATACAGTGCAGTGCAATAACTACATATACCAGTGTCTACTTTGCTTAGATTAGAATTTGAAAAATATTGTTCATTCATTATGCTGGATTCTGAATGGAAATAAAACTTGTGATACTAGTCCCTGATGAAATTAGGCTTTCAAAAGCACATAAAAACTGTTCTCTATTCTGCTTTAATTTTCAACATGTTCACGATTTGGGTGAACATAACGGGTGCATGGATATGTTTCTCTTTTCTAGATCACTGATGCTAATCATTTTTGTGTCACTAGGGTTGCAATAAAGCTTCTAATTGGGTTCACATGAAAGATTAATTCCTTTACACACTGTCCTAGACATACTTAACGGACAGAAGAAAGGTTATTTTTCCTCTTAGAAATATCTCCAGGTTTGGGCACAGGACTAAAGTATTTCTCATTATGTGTTATTAAGATGTTTATGTTCTGATGAATCACAAGTATGCTCTAACATGCTTGACCAATGCCACTTTCCATGTCCTTTAGGTCTCCCTACTCTTACTCTTCCTGGCTATTTAGACCATTTACAGCCCCAGGTGTTTTCTCCTCTAGAGCACTTGGTAGATCTGAACCTCATTTCCTAACTTGTTAGCTAAAAATCACATCCACTTCCCCTACTCACAAGCATGCCAGACACACACTTCCTTTGCAAAACTTACTTCTGGTAACCCTTTATCCCCATGTTGTTTAAGTGGATATACTGAGTGACAAAGTGACAAAGGGCCATAGTTTACCTAACTTCTTCTAAAACCCATCAGCTTTACTCATGTCTCATCTACAGCCTCTGCTGCAAGCACTGGAGTAATGGGTTATCCATGGGTATGCCTTAGTGCTCTAAATCATGATGAATAACATAGTATTAACAGAAAATGAAGTTTTCCAACTGTAATTGATTTCCATTACAATACTTACATGACCAAATCACAGGATGTAGTGCAAGCTTACTTGAAAATTATTACAAAGACATGATAGTGGACAAGAGCACAGATCAACAATTGCCTTTGCTAAGAACATCTGACACCTCTGCTGCAGGAACTAACACTTCTTATGGTAAGATAAAGCAGGAGCTGGCCATACATAATAGCCAGTATTTTCATACCCATGTAGACATGTATCAAATGTATGCAGAAAACAGACAGATACCAGATGCTTTTTCCTTTCTTTATGTGGAAAGGTAAATCTAGGCTGCTGCTCTGATTTATTTATTATTATTTTTCTGTTGTTCTGCACTGTGGATGTAACATGACATTTCTCAAATGCAGAGAATAAATGAACATAAAGGAACCATTGCAGCTCTCATCTGGCAAACAGAAGGAGCCTGGAAAAGCTTAATACATTATTCAATAGCAAGTGGTAGAATCACAGAGCTAGCAGATGTAGAAGATACCTTGTAGAAGATACTCAGCTCCTCAAATGAATATATGGCATGCTCTTGAAACCCATCAAAAACATCAGTATGCAAAAATGGTGATAAAAATCTAAACAGAACTGTGCTCAAAATAAACTTGATTTGGGATTATACCTTTCCACACAGATTTTATTTGCCTGTTTGTTTCAGCAGCACTTAAATGCTTTAAGTATATTTAATTTAGATATATCAATGTATTTAATTCATATAAAAGAAATGCTTTATAATTAAAAATATATTTCTTCCAGAATAATAAACCAGAATAAAATAACAAAATATAACCTACTAAAGTGAAAAATTTCTAAAGTGAGGTTATTTAATTATAGACATGAAGATATATTTGTTAAATCACAACAATATATGCTTTCACATGCAGGCCTTAAATTTACTTATGGAGCCATGCATAACCAAAAGTATTTGTGGTCAAATTTGCACCTACTGATTGTTTAGTTAACCCTCTGATTAGCCAGCATCTATGGACAAAAGCATACAGCTTGGTTTAGTTCAATAGCTGTGTAATTTTTCCTGTGATAATTTGGCCAAGTAGACATCAAATCATATTTGTCAGGCCTTAAATAATTCATATTTACCAACTGTTATCTCATTAACAATTGACAAACATTTATTAAATTGTAAATTATATTGTAACTTGGATTATTGACTCAAAAAAGTAGTTTTATTTTGGTTAGGAAAGTTTGCTGTCTAACAAACAGCTGGGGAGTTCACATGCATTTCAGAGAGAGTCTTCACCTCTCCAAGCTGCCCATAGCAGCTTCTGGGTGGCCATCTGCTTCTCCAAAGAGCCATGCCAAGACATGCCTCAGGTCCCTGTGATTTCATGTCAGAAGGTTATAAATCCACCTCCATGAGTCCCCTCAGCAGGATCCTTTGCTTTCCAGGCTGAGCCCCATCACTCAGCACCATTTAGATCTGTCACATTGCCAAAGATTGTCCCTATTTCTTCTGGAGTTCATTCATTCATTTTGTCCTTTCCTGTTCCCAGAGTGCCAGATGTCAGAAGCAGATGTTTACAGACTGAGAAAGGAGGAGGCATTGCCTGCGAAGCCCAAAATGAGGCACCAATTCACATCTCCACACTGGTCTGAGGTAGGAAGGAGGAGAGAAGAGACATAAGGATCACCAGAAAGTGTCTACACAGAGCCTTCGACCCTGCTCAATAAGGCACAACACTGGCAGAGGGCAAACTTTCCTTCTTTTTCCAAGAGTTATTTCTGGGTTTTATCCAATATCCTGACTGATATTCTGGACTTAACCACCCAGGGAGTCAGAACGAGACTTTTTGAAATAAAATATCTCCGTAGCTACTATGAAAGACAGGGAACAGATATTCAAATAATTTCATGAAAAAGTTATTTAAATTGACATTTTCATTAATGTTGATGAAGGCACTAAACATTATCCTGCGACATTCCTTTCCCCTGCTCTTGCTTCTCTGATGCTGGCGACAAGTCTGTCCCTTGTCTGCAGAGCTTGCGTCTTCACCATTGTTACATATGAGATTGGAACCTCATGGCAGACCAAGGACCTGGGTCAGGGACTGTTAATTTTGCATCTCTTCTACCTGTGTAAGTAAATGCTGAGAAATTGTTCCCAATTTCTATTTTCCTCTAAAATCAGCTTCTTTTATTTAATACCTGAAAAAGGTCTCACATACTCAAAAGCTGGTATGATTTTCCCAACAATACTTAGCTGGCCTAATGATAGCTATTACTTCATTAGAAAAAAATCCTGCCCTTTCTTTCTCTGCCTTTGTACCACCACGGTAAAATATTACTGTATCTAAACTGGTAGCTACGTATTCCCCTTACAGACAAAATAATTAAAGGATGCAGTTCAGATTACCCAGTTTACACAAGGATGTTATCAACTACCTTCTGGTAAGGGTATTTTCTCTGCATTAGTTACAAAGGAGGTCTATAGTGACTAGCTCTGATGTAGAAGTCTACATTTGATCAGATGAATCCCAAAACTGCTCTATAGATTTGTTGCATCTAAAAATAAGTTATAAGCGTGCAGCAAAACCTTTTTAAGTGATAAGTGAAATGTTGAGTCATATTCTCCTTTGCACATCCCTGGTTAAACACATTACTGCTAATTTTCAGCTACCTGCCACTATTTAATTTAGAACTCTACAGAGAGTTCTTTCTATTATTGTGAGAGCAGTCATTTATCATCATGTGTGGTAACAGATGAGTACTGATGAGGCTGAGAAGTAAATGTTGTCCAGGAGTAAGTAAGAAATGAAGGAAGAGGAAGTACCATTTACAAATGAAAAGCTGGGAAGTAGAGATAATTCAGAACAAAAGAAGCACATAACAACACAGAAAATAAGCATATTTCAAAGTGATCATCCTTACACTAGCATGAACATACTTCATACAGGCGACCTAAACAAGCTCTCATCTTGATGTTGCTAGCCCTAAGATAGTACAGGGTGTTGTAGTTATGAGTTTCACTTCATCCTTAATGTACATATGGCGAAGATACACAAAAGGAAATCTGACCTTTGTCCCACTATCCATCTCTCTCTTTGTGCTGCTCCAGTACTTCCCAACACCCTGCTGAGCCACTTCAGCAAACTAACTGAATATTTTGAGATGGTTTTCTGATGGATTAACACAGGTAAAAGGCTCTATAAAGGACCAGGCAGGACTTGAACCAGCAGTGAAAGAAAAGAAATTGTACAGTTAATAGTTAAACAGGTAGAGGTCACACAGTAACCTAAGTCAAACTCTCACCTTCCATCTGAAAAGGTGTTTCTGTCCTATCTCATTTCCAGTCACACATTCCTAGCACTTCACCTGTGTGAACATGAGTTATATGCTGCAGGGCTACAGACTAATCCAGCAACATCAGCAAACAATTAATGCCCAGCCAGCTCAGTGTCCTGGTAGACATTGGCTTGGAGGACATCTGAAGGCTTGCAATATTTCTCCCCCTACTGTTGGTATGAAACGCTAAGAAAAAAGCAAGGTGAGGTCATCATAGGTTCAAAATTCAGATCTACAAGGGTGAGAACAGCTCTGTCAGCAGCAATACAGATTTAGACTCCAATTATGAAAAAAAATAACATTAGGATCAGAAAAGCCAGAGATCAAACTTAGGACTATAGTCATTGAAATGAATAGCTGACCCAGGATGAGGCCCTGGCCTAAATACAAAAACAATCTGAACCCCAGGGAGCTGCAAGACAAGGCCTTTGGATTTTGCTGCAAATTTATGCACAGTGAAGGTACAGGTATGCATGATTCACCCATTGAGAATAACTGTCTAAACCAGATTTTGCATTTAGTCCATAATAAGCTGCCTGTTAGAGTATCAATCAAGAGAACAGATGTTTTGCATTTCAGTCATTTGTTCCATCTTTCAGTTTTGGCCTAACAACCTGTGTGTACATGTACATCATCCTCTGACCTCCAGTCGCAGGGAGGCAAATCACTGACTAGTGTCAATTGGATGCTAGAACTTTATTTCCATGCAAAATTCAGATGTTTTTATATTTATTTTCATCCCTTATTGGGATATGAAGTGATAAATTACTCATGACTTTAACAAAAAAAACACTCCAAAACTTCACTTTGAAAATCCTGAAATGATCCTTTGTTTCAAATGAAATTTCTCAGAGTTGCTGCTTCAAATGCTTTTTTCAGTTTTGTCAAGCCAACTAAGAATGATTCATGACTTACATCAAAAATCTGCACTTGAAATATTTTAGCTTACAAAGAGGAGCCTGAGGGAGGATGTGATAACAATTTTCAAAGATAGAAAAGGTTACTGAAAGGGCAAAGAAGAACCGGTGCTCCATGACCATAGTAGGCAAGACAAGAAGTAATGGACTAAAACAGCAGGAAAACTGAAGTAATGTCATAGGACTAGGTCTTATTTCTAGAATTGGGTTGAATATGAACTGAGCTGCTTGGGAAAACTTGAGGTTCTTTAAGAACAGAGGAAATTAACTTCTATCAGTAAGTATCACTGATGTGCCTTATGGCAGAGGGATTGCACTAGCTGGACCAGTGAAGTCTCTTCTGGACATACTGAATTTGTTCAGCACCAAACTGAACCCATCTGAGCTGCCTGCTGCCCAGCAGCAGTTAGTGCTCTGTGTGGTGCTGGAACAATGGGCAGGGTCCCTGATTGCCCAGAATTTACAACACCATGATGCAAATCCATTGAGGGAAGCATTGGGGTGGACAGCAGGAGAGGTGTGATGCATCCTAAGTGACATAATTCAATGGAATTGCTGTCTCCCTTCAAAACCAAACACCTTCAGAACAGTGAGTTCTCACCCAGCTTTATATCTCTTCAGCCTAAACTGCTAGTAGTTGGGGTTTTGTTTTGTTTTGCTTTGCTTTACTTTGTTTTTTTCTACAATAAGGTCCAAAGGTTAAACCATTTACTTTTGTATTTACCAGTATCCCACAATGGCATCAATGAATGCTGAGAGAGATGCTTTGTTCTAGCAGAAAGGCAGATAACAACACACACTCTGCTACTGGTGCAAGTCCTGGAAACATTCCGTTTTTGAAAGTCATTGAAATATTTTTTTCGAAAGTGAATAGGAGTGCAGTCTTGTTTAAAGAAGTCTTTCCAACTGAGAGATTACGTCATTCTTGTGAAAGATGGTGGGTTGCTCTGACAACATATACTTTCAGGAATAAGCTGGGAATCACAGCAAAAGAGAGCTCATCAGAGCCTCTTATCTCTGCAGAGGTGTCAATGTAGTTTAGGAACAGTTTGAGTAGCTTGGTTTCTCCTGCTGTTCCCCAGGGAAGGGCACATAGCTACAGGAACAGCTATATAAAAGAGCAAAAAAGACCATAGTGACTTTACGCTCTTCAGGGAGAAGAGCTTTCCAAATTTGTTACCCAGCAAATCAGCTGGTCTGTTGGTTGAGTTGACACAACATCACAATTGAGATTAGCATTTTGCATTGGCATGAATCTGGGGCATGTGTTGCCTTTGGGTGTCTCTGGGAGAGAGAAGAGAAAGATTTCTGCTGCTGGGAATGCTGTGGGCAGTGGAAAGATGAAAAACAAACAAACAAACAAACAAAAGCTATTTTCCTACACTTGTTATTTCCATTACTATAAGGCTGGAGTGAAGGGATGTGTCCTGTTTTCCATCATTAACTTCAGCTAGCTAATATGAATTAACTGATTTTCAACACTTTCTGCACTCCTTTCACTTGAAATAGGCCTCTGACTAACTCCTACCTTCACATTCATCATCTTTGAAGGAAGATGTTTTCCTTCAAAAGGAGATGCATTTCCTTGCTGCAGTTTGAGGTAGGAAATTCAAATAGCAGAGCAAGACTGTCAGTCTTTCAGCTGAGAAGCTCCTGAGAAGTGCCCTTGAACTGACAGATAAGAATATTATTTTCTTCTTCAGAAGATGTATGTAAGAAGCTTATGTTGTTCTTTTGCAACATACTTTCCCTTTTATTTTCCACACCACCCTTAATGTTGTTTGTTTAATTGTGGTCGTGTATGTCCAGCTGCACAAAGATTTAGGGGCAACATATTTCATTATTATTTTGATTCATGGCCCCTTCTTCCTTCAGCGTTCTCTGTGTCTATAATAAGTTTTTTCTCATTCAGAATGCAGGAGCGCTGAACTTAATTGAGGGTAACAGGTGGTTCATTCAGTGACTAACTCCTAAAAGTCTACCAGCTGTAAAAGTGGCCCTTGTTATGCTAATATGAGTGTTGCAGGTAGGAGAATCTGTTTCTTTTTAAGAAAGGCGGATTTAAATCCAAATCCTTTTGGGAGGTTTCCAAAGTTTATACAAGAAGTTGTGTGCAGAGAATAAAAGGAAATTGATGCCCTAGCCAAAAGTGTCCAGAAATATGGCAAACTTTGTTGCCTTATTTATTGACACTTTCAGAAAGATCACTGATCTAGAAGACTGTTTCCCTTTCCTGAAGCAGTGCTGCTTTTCAGCAGACTGACTTTCTATCAATCTGGTGCTTTCTGTCCTAGAATCCCTAGGATTACCCTCAGAAGTATTTCTAAAGAGGCAGGCTCCTTATGTGGCAACCAGATTTAATAAGGTGTCATGGTTGGGAGAACATGAAAGCAGTTCCAATTTCTTCCCTCTTTTTTCTGTTCTGTGATTTTATCAGTGGCACAAGCAATACAGATACATAAAACCAAAGATATCTTGATTATTATTTCAAAATTATTTCAAAAACAGATTTAAGTCACCTGTTTTATAATATTGCAAACACTTTGCACAAATCTCATGTCAAAATATTAATTATATTTGCCAATTCCTGAAAGCCCATGAACTGAAAATAGAAAGGAATGAAAATATTCACAGATAAGATAAATTCCACTTACTGATTGAGTACATTGTTTTATTTTGGACAAAATTGCAGGTGAAGGTGGCGCTTATGAAAATGAAATGTTATCAATCAAGGCATAGTGCCAGCAAGTTGTGGAAGAGCTGTAGGGGAAATCTTGCTTAAGTGACTAACAGCCTGATTTCCTAAAGCCTTTGTATTTCAGTCCCGGCTCTCTTTATCACAAAGTGCCTAGTTAATTGTCCTGGTTTTGTTAAAAA
Organism: Streptopelia decaocto; assembly: GCF_964273445.1. Classification (NCBI taxonomy): domain Eukaryota; kingdom Metazoa; phylum Chordata; class Aves; order Columbiformes; family Columbidae; genus Streptopelia; species Streptopelia decaocto. Next base: position 147,749,776 of record NC_138663.1, read on the forward strand.
CAAGTTTCTCTTTCAGTGAATTTTGCCTGTCAGCTAAAGCCTTCATATTAACTGCATTTTCCTGGAGAACCAGACACATGTTTTGGTAAACCTAGCAATGGAATGCAAACTTATTGATAAGCATGGATGGACATCTCGCGAGAGGGGCGACGAGAAACAAGTGACTAAGAAACTGACCAACTGTGTATAACATTCCATTCACGTGAATACTTCATATAAAAGTGGGAGATCACGAGGATCTCGTCCCTTTTCTTCCCTTTTTCCTTATGGCTGACATTAGGAGAGGACCTTGCTACTCATCCCTGTGAACTGAGGCCTAGTGAGAGACTGAATCCAGCTCCGGTTGGCTGCAGAGTCTAATCCAGGACTTCGGGTGCCGGCTCTGCAGTTGCTGAGACTTTCAAGATTGGTTTTGTATATTTTGTATTATTTTCTCTATTCTTATTAGTAGCATTAGTAAAACATCTTTAATTTTTCCAGCTCTCTTCTCTCTGTTCTTCTTTTCCTCCCGATCGCCTGTCCTTAGTGGGAAGGGGGGAGAGGGAGGAGCAAAAAAGGGGAAGTGGGGGGGAGAGGGGGTTACCAATACATCTGCCAGGGTTTTATTGTCACCCCGCAATCTTAACCCTCGACATTAATGAATTATGATCACATTTATGGTAATCTGGTAACATGAATGAGGATTAGGATGACATCACCAAAACCAGACCCAAATATCGGAAGGATTTTTAATGATTCTTAAATTCCTATCAAACTTTAAAGAAAATTATTAGGAAATTAAATACGTACAGTGTTACCCATCTTAACAAATAAATACCATGAGTGTCTTCTTTCTTTCCTCAGCTGGAAATCACATGGCACTGACTGAAAGCTATGAAAAATGCTCTTCTTCTCACGGCATCTGGCTTCTTGGCAGCCTTGACTGGCTGGTTTCATTGGCTATTTCCGCACTGCCTGCAAATCTCTCATGCTGTTGTTTGACTTCTTGGTTTACTTTGTACTCTTGGATTTTATTTTATTTTTTTTTTAATTCAATTCTGTTTGAATTTTGATAATTTCTGGACTTTAATTATATTGAAAAAATCATATAGTGCATGAATTACTCATCCTTGACTGCCAAGTGGAAGAGAGAGTTAAAGCATGAATGAGGGCTGCTTTAAGGCAGAATTTAAAGAGTAGAGAGGACAGACTAAGATGCAAAAAACCCCATCCTTCTCCATCAACATTTGATGTGTGGACTTATTTCTCTATGGCTCTTTGACCCATCTTGGTCTAATCCCCACATTCATAAAAAACGATCACTGAATTCAGTCACTAATGTAGGGCCTGCCTATTACCAGATTTTCTGACAGCACAAAGCACTTCTCATACAATATGTAGTAGGGTTTCTGAAAACCATTTTCCTTAAAAATATAAAAATACTTTAGTCTTTTTATTAGTGTTTTATCTCTTTGTAATCTCTTCATAAGCAGTGTGAACTAATAGTTGTATTTAGATTCAGGGTAAAAAAATGACTTCATGTTTCTTAGCTAATTAAAAAAAAAACACATTAAATCTTCTGTCCAAAAAGGAAAACATTGTTCTACAGTTATTTGCCAGTCCTCTGATTTACTCTAAGACATTTGATCTGTTCTATAGTGAACAAAATGTTTGAGCATGGGCATCAAACTCTCATATTTAGGCACCTAAAGCTGGAATGACTTTTAAAGATGGTGAACCTATGTCATTGATGAAAGAGAGATCAAAATCTTCAGTAAAGAAGTAAGTTAAATGTATATATACAGAAAACACAGAATATTTTGCACTATGGTGCAAAATACTGATCTTATTTTTATTGGTTTTGGAATGTTGTGATTGGAATTGGCTAGATTTAAGCATTCAAAAATGTGTCTCTCTCCTTCCATCCTGCTATTTTGGAGTGACTAACATTATATATGCATGCAGACACATATATTAAGCTTCTCAGCCAACAGAAACTGTTTAACATTCAAATATCTGTCATGATATTGCATTTCCAAACAAAGTCATTTTGTATTTCCAAATATGAAACATGATCCCCATAATCCAATAGCTACTGAGAAGCCTGGTGAGATTCTGGTGGCTTTTGGTTTCACTGTTGAATAGTGAGAAGCTGTGTAACTTACTCAGGATCCATGGGTCAAAATCTCCTTCAGCCCAGGTTGTCCCAGGACAAAGTCTGCCTTGCATCATGGTTACCAAAACACCAAGTTGTGGTGCCAGCTGGCTGCCTGGACTGTCTGATGTGTGAGCTTAGTAAGCCCTGCACATGTAGCATAATTGATTATGCTTGGAAGTCTCTGCAAAATACAAAGCTAGGGCTTTATTCCTGAAACTGGAGTTTGCTGTTGGCTGCAGAATTTGGAAACCATTGCCCTCGAGTGATAGAGTCAATTAAGTCCTCATTCTGTATTAACTTCTGTCCTGCAAGCCCACAGCCCCATCACTACAGGAGGTTTCCCATATCCTGCCTGCAACATCTCCAGTCTCCACCAGAACTCCTCATCCCTTCATCCTCTCACAACTCCACCTTTTCTGCCACCTTTCTCTTTTAACTGTAAAATAAATAACACATGTTACAATCAGATTGATGCTGTCTGGACAACAGGACAAAAGGAGCTTACCACTTTCAAACTCATGGTGGAATGTTTCCCTCTGTGACACGTTATTTTAGGATTCTCACTCTTTCATACAACCACTTTCCATTAAATGTGTCAGATTTAACTATCTTTGAGATGTCTTAGTGAAAGGTAATTGAAATTATGCCAGCAGATTTGAAAGATATTAGGAGGGGAGAAGCAGACAGATGGATGGAGAAAATGATGCTTAAGCCTTGTTTCTTAAGGAAATTAGGCTAAAAACAGGCTCTTCTCTCTAATTTAGCAGAAGGAGGTTATTTTAATGTCAATAACTACTTTAGAAAAACTTGGCAAACCCTGAAATGTCCGTGCAGACTTATCTTCATGTGATAGTGCTTGGAGTCGTGACTACTGTCTATGTAAGGATCTGTCTCACTGTGTGTAAAAGTTACCATGGCAACAGCACTTTGCAAAGTGTGCATATTTGGTGTGCATATTTATTTGCCCTCCTCAAGGAAGTAAAGCATTTGCTTTAAGAGGTGAATACTAAAAATTATTAATCCAGAAGACACATACTGGCCAAACCCCAGTTGAGAGATAATACATTTTAAGTTCCTTAAAGCTAGAGGTGAGAAGCACAGATTTTGAGCCTTTCCCAAAACTGTGAAGCAAATTTAAAACTGTCTGAACAAGACTCCTGGGACTCCACCTGTACAGAAAAATTCCCAGCAGGTGAAGAACCACTGGAGACCTGCTTCAGTGTTTTTCCTTACACCCCAGACAGAAGCTGTGACCATGCAAAATGTTCATAATTAATATATCTGGCCTCTTTCCATCTCTGGCTATCTTAATCCAGACAATTTTGGCTAGAGGTAGTATAAATTAGCCTGCTCTCTACCCTTTTCTGGTCTTTCTTTAAGTACACACTTCTGTTCTTACAAGACAGCATCTAAGTAATCATCCATATAAATTTCACATGTTGTCAGTGCTGTGTCCTGCAGCAATTGCCCCTACAGAGTTCTAGTTGAATACATGCAGAGTTGTCTACACAAAGTACTGGAGAATTGGTGTTGAATATTTTCATCAGAAGGTATTGAAGTGTTGTCATTCAAACTATGTTTCTTTGTGTGAAGGAGTGTTCTTTAAAACTGAGAAATGGAATTGGTGCTTTGGCAGGAGGGGCAGAGGTATAACTATTGTTCATCACTTAAAACTAGTCAGGAAGAAAATGTGCATATGTTTATCAGATGGAATCATCAGTGATGACTGCTATTTTCAGCAGCCTTGGTGAATCAGGAGGCAATATTTACATGTGCAGCCTTATCAGCTAATGTTAGTCTATATTATCCTCAATATTTTGGATTAATGAAGTGCTAAACATGATGTTAGACTCATCAGTTCAACGTTTCAGACAATTTTGAACCATGCTTTTCCTAATCGTTTCTTTGTATGTATATATATATTTATATTTTATATATGTATATAACGTTCTTATAGAAAATATATAAAATGTACAGCTAATAGAAACAAAGACTAATACAGCCAGCCCCAGTTCTGAACTTCAAGTCATTTGGATGAAGATATCTTCTGCTAACATTTTGTGACTTTTCAGACTCCTCTCAGTAGAAATAAAGATCCACTTTTCAACGTGGCTTTAAGGTCTAAATATGTGCTTTTTTTGGACTAAAGCTGAAAGTTACTTCAGAGCCAGGATTTTCATAAGCGTTGTCCTAAAACCAGTTCCTTGTTTTTTTAAGCCAGGAGACCAACAGCCTAAATATCACCATAAAATAGATTTGGCTGTCTGTCAGATAAACGAGTCTCAGATTCTTTAGTGCAGGAAGCCTGAATCCAGCAATGTGTGTAATTTGAACACGAGTAATCGCACTGACCTTATATTGTTAGTCTAAACAAATACATGACAGTCCTTCCAAAAATGAGCAGATCAGTCCAGACTATAAAGCACTGCTGTGATAACCCCACAAAGAAAATGGTAGATCAATTGCTTTTCTAGTTCAGGCTTTTGAATTAAGGACTTTAGGTGATCCACCAAGACAGAAAATCATAGCTGACAGTAGTAAAGTCTGTATTTTAAACAAAGATATGTACCTGGTTAAATATAACGTGTGAAGCCCTGTTAATTCAGGTGAGCAGCATCCATAAGTCAGAACCCTTTTAAGTTCATCATCTTTTAATTTCCTGTGGATGATTCTCAATATGTTCCACCAATGATGGGCCTAATTCTGTTTGTCAAGTTCAGTTTGCTGTGTCATATGACAGTAAGGGACCACTTGGATAAACATGATCCAGGTGTCCTCAAACCAAAAGACATAAAATTCTCCCTGACTCCATATAACAATCTTCAAACCTTTAGCACAATGACTGGAATTTCAAAAAACAACTTCCTGCAGGAAAAAAGGACTTAAAATTGAAAAACATAGAGACATTTCTGGAGTGAAAATGACCAGCCAAAACTAAGAAGTGGACCATGCACCACATGACAGAAGGCAAAAAAACATAATCAAAGGTCCCTGACAGTATAATTGCGGAAAAAATTCCTTCCTGTGTCCAATCACACAACTGGTTTAGCACTGAATGTTTATACAAGACACGCCACCAGCCAAAAGACAGAGTTTACTATCACTAAGAGCAGATGCCCATGAATCATCACTTTGCTAGCTGCAACTGGTCTTCAGTCCTGCAAAGAAAGCAAAAAGCCATATACTCCCCCACTCTACCTTAAAGTCAAGTTATACATCTGCAGTCAATAAATAAATAAATATAAAAATTATTCGTCTTGTCACTTGAAGGTAATCAAGAACTATAAAATACAGGGAGGTATTGAAAAACACATTAATGACAACACAGTCATTGGTCCCAGCCAACACAGTTTCATGAGAGGAAAGTCCTGCTTGACCAACTTAATTTCTTTCTACAACAAGGTTACCCACCTAGTTGATGAAAGGAAGTCTGTCGATGTGATCTTTTTGAATTTCAATAAAACTTTTGATACTGTCTCTCACAGTATTCTCCTGGACAAGATGTCCAGCATACAGCTGGATAAACACACTATGCAGTGGTTGAGCAATGGGCTGATGGGCCAGGCTCAAAGGATTCTAGTAAATGGGGTTGTGTTGGGCTGGCAACCAGTCACTAGTAGGGTTCTGCACGGATCCATCTTAGGGCCAGTGATCTTCAATGTCTTTATAAATCACTTAGACTCAGGACTTCAGGCAATACTAAGTTCATTCTTCTGTGACACAAAATTGGGAGGAACTGTTGACAGTATCAAGGGCAGAGAGGCCCTGCAGAAGGATCTAGAGAACTGGGCAATCACCAGCAGCATGAAGTTTAACAAGGACCAGTGCCAGATTTTGCACCTGGGACATGGCAACCCTGGCTGTACATACAGACTGGAGGATGAGATGCTGGAAAGCAGCTCTGCAGAGAGAGATCTGGGGGTTCTGGTCCATGGCAAGTTGAACACAAGCCAAGAGGGCCATGTGTGTCCTGGGGTGCATCCAGCACAGCATTGCCAGCCAGGCGAGGGAGGTGATTGTCCTGCTCTGTTCTGCACTGGTGCAGCCCCACCTGGAGCCCTGTGTGCAGTTCTGGGCAACACAGGATAAAAGGGATATAAAACTACTGGAGAGCATCCAAAAGAGGGACACAAAGTTGGTGAAGGTTTTGGAGAGGAAGCCGTATGAGGAGCAACTAAAGTCTCTTGGTTTGTTCAGCCTGGAGAAGAGGAGGCTGAGGGGAGACCTCACGGCGGCTACAGCTTCCCCACAAGGGGAGGAGGAAGGGCAGGCGCTGATCTCTTCTCTCTGGTGACCAGTGACAGGACCCGAGGGAATGATAGAAAGATGTGCCAGGGGAGGTTTAGGTTGGACATTAGGAAAAGGTTCTTCCCCCAGAGGGTGTTGGAGCACTGGAACAGGCTCCCCAGGGAGGTGTCACAGCCCCAAGCCTGACCGTGTTGAAGAAGAGACTGGACAACGCCCTGAGACACATGGTGTGAATTTTGGTATTGTCCTATGGAGAGACAGGAGTTGGACTCAATGATCCTTGTGTGTCCCTTCCAACTCAGGACATTGTATGATTCTATGATATAGTATTCATTAAAAACAGTAGCAATATGTGAAACAAGCATACATGACCAAATCTCTTCCAGCCTCACATGCAACTACCAACAAAGTTAGCATTCGAAATCTTAATTGGAGTCTTGAATTACAGGCTCCAGAATTACTCTTACCTTGTCGTAGAAATACTGTCAGCAAGGTATCAAGTTTTATAATTAAGCCTTTTCAGATCTTGGCCCCTTTCTCTTCCAATTGGAAGGCTGTCCCAGAAGCATTCTCCTTCAGCCTTTAGAACACTTCTTAATCTTTGCCTGTCTTTCCTTGGCAAGAATCTGCTAGATCCACAGGAAAGCCTAATATGGTGATTGATGTGTAGCAAGGCACAAAGCAAACACACCAAGTCCTGACTGAATAGTGATTTGTGTCTTTTTATACCATGCAGAAGTGGCTGTTTGGGAGGTTACGGCAGCAGGTGAAACTTCAGCATGCTGTTTCCCCAGCTAAATCTGTTGGGTTGGCCTAGCTTGCCATACAATACATAGCAAAAAAAAAAAACCAAAAGTGCAAATTCTATCAGTACATTCCCTAGAAACACCATGTTGAGGGCTGAAATATGCAAACTTCAGAATGAAAAGCCCTGGAGATCTTTTTAACATAAAAATTGCTTTCAGATCCTTTGTTTTATTTCAGCTGCTGTAAACTCTACTAAAATATTGTTGTGCAAGCAGAGGTCATAACCTCTGCTAACTGACAGCTCACTTGTCCTCTGGAGAAAGGAAAATGTGGATGTTACACATAAGAAGGAAAACAAAATATAACCTGGAGTCCAGAGTAGCTTAAATTTCAGCAAATCCATGAGGAAAGAAACTTAAATACAATACTGAGGTGCTGGACTAGGTCTTTTGTGCTTCTTCTGACTTTTTCTTAAACTAATCTAATGTCTTTACATTTGACAGCTTACTCTGTCTAGCACTTTTCCTCATCTATTACCAGTTCACATACCTTTTATTCCCCAATGCAAATAAAGATCCTAATACTCTGCTTGGGATGAAACAACTTAGATTACTTTTCCAAAAGAAGTCTTAAAGAGAATCTAGCACAATGAATGACAACACTAAATAATTTGTTGCTTCAGATTTTCTTTTTATTTATGGTGGTCCAACTCATTGCCTACATCATAACACTGATTCCAGCAACAGTCTGTTAACAGCACTCATGAAAACCACACAGATTAGATAAATTTGTTCAGGTCTAGTTCAAACCATATTAGAATATCGAATGACATTCTAAAAAGAAACGGCATATATGGTAGGTTTTTTTATTTTCCTTTTGCTCATTAGAAAAGTATATACAAGCTGGCTAAATGAGCTGACAAATTCAAATTTCATATGTATGCAGCAATCCAACAATAAACATTTATGTACATTTTCAGTTTATTGGATAGTAACACATGGTTAAATTGTTTCCAAGTGTCTTTACATTTCTCCTTCACACATCAGTTTTCCTGGCAGTTGTGTTTTTCTGTTTTTCCACAGAGCTGGGTCTGGCCCTGGGACTCTGGTCATTGCTGTCCCTTGAAAGCATGATAATAAGCTTGAGGTATTATATGTCTGAATTACTGTAACAAAAACACCCCAAATCCAGACATTTTTTTGCTGTCATACATGCTGCACATTTCTAATGCTGTATTTAAAACCAAATCTTCTTATTTTCTAAAGTCAAGCCAGGTTTATTTCCATCCCTTTCAGTATTTATAGGTTTGGATTAAAATCATGTAACCATATCCATTAGAGAGTGTGCACATTTTGAGGATATTTCTGCCAGAGCATCTATTCAGCATTTGGGCAGGAGCAGCCAGTTTTGACAGGGCTCATGCCAAAAAAAAGATTCTTCCATGGAATATATAATGCTTACAGTCATTTTGGATATTTATCTTATTGAGTTTCTGGTTTTCAATAACTGATGCCACATACCCTGTATTTTCCCATTAAGACCTTGCTAAGGCTGGCTCCCTTTCAAGGTACACCAGGCACTCTGCATTACTACAACACTTCTGCCACTTGGATTCCCATAAAACTCATGCATCTGCCTCCACCATCACATGTCAGTTTGCTTGCAAGCACCCTGTGCCTGAGAGAAAGGTCCAGAAACTTGGTCTTCTGAAAGTGCAACCTGGGAAGAAACCCTTGCATGTGCACACCAAGACTAATCAATCCAGCCCTTTGGGGAATCACCAGACCCCTGGTGAACTCCCTGCCCAGCTTCCCTGTGGATGCTTTCAAAACACATTAGTGGCAGTGAATGCACAGCCCATATTCAGTGGGTTCACTCCTAATCTGTCCAAATCTGCTGCCTTTGATGAGCATGACTGTCTAGTGCATCTTCTTTCCCAAAAGTACTGGACTTTGTCTCTGCATAGCACAATCCATCTGCACCATGGTTCCAGCTGGGCTCCATGCTGCAGTCATATCCAGAATACAAATGTTGAGTAGACAGGTGACAGACACCCAACTTATAACAGCTACCAGATTTTGGGAAAGTCTGAACTAAAATGCAGCATCCTTAAAGTCCTCTAGGACCTCTAACAGAATGAAGAGGAGATGCCATGTGAAAAAGTTGAAATGTTTATTTTTCACTTACAGTCTTAAATTTTTCTGGCCCTGGAATTCTGGAGAAACCCTGCTGAAGGAACAGAGCTCTATGGCATGTGTCACAGAGACACAGCCACAACTAAATTCATAAATATAGCTTCTTGGGAGCTAATGGGAGTCACTGCTTCATCAGTCAGTTGCAGGTATCATGACCGTAGTCACAGGTGTACTCTTCAGTGACTCTCAAACAACACGCTTCCTTCTGCGGTTTGAGTTTTGCATGTAGTTGCTATCCTGGCGTTTTCTGTACTAGAGAAGTTTCACCAGGGGAACTGAGTAGATGCGAGAAATCAAAGCACACATGCCTGAAAATTAATTTATGTGGACATATGGGTAGTATTCTAAGATGCTATTTCTCCAAATTTTGAATGGTCTCATCCAGCATCTCCTGCAGAGTCTTCACTGAGTTCGGAGTTTTGCCAGCCTCTTCTGCTTCATTACTTGTTTCATTATGATTCCTAAATACAGAAGGGCATAATTTGTAAACCTTAGAGAATTTATTATTATTATTTTGGGGATTGATTTATGCAGCCTGAATTAATTCCTTGCATGTGAAAATAAAAATCACTACTCAGAAAAAAAAAAAAAAAAACACAAACAAACAAAAAAACCCACCAACTAAAAGACTGGCAAAGAATTCTAAAAGTGACAAAACAGGATTTCAGTCTTTAATTCATTCTTGAATATCCCAAATCACAAATAAGACAGCTATGTGGAGCAGGATCTTTGGGCAGTATTAATCACTGCAGTACCAGTGAAACTGTGGATCTCATGGATAGTCTTTAGAACTACAAATAAATTACATATAAAGACAAGAGCCTTAAGGCACATTTTTTTCCTCATGTAACTGTGAAGTCCTAAATCAAGGAAACCATGTTTTTTTTTCTGGAGCAGCTGGTGACAGATAATAAACCCATGCATGGAAACACAGGAACAAAGATGAAATCTCAGTGAAAATTTAAAAAAAAAAAAAAGAAAAAAAAAAGGAAGAAAAAATGCCTGTGGAGAATTTCCTGAATTGTGTGATATTATAGACTGAACTCTGTCCTTGCAGTATTACATTTCAGAAGATATAAAATCCAAAAGTAGGAAAAGCTCATTCTGTATAATAATTTCTACCCCCTTCTGTGGGTATCTAAATGTGTCTTTTTCTACACCTTCAGACCACTATGCATTATACCAATTTTGATGCTACTGACGGAGATGAGGGAAATATAGAATAGTGAATTTGTCAAGTGTAAAAGATGGAATGTGCACTTTTCATTTTATAATTGTTGGAACTACAGGTGCTGAGAAAATTACCAACTTTAGGACTTACACACCATCCACAGTAAAATCAGTCGTCTTTCCCAAATGAGGCAGTTGGCAAGATACTCCAGCATGGAATTGACCCAAATACCTGGCTTGTGAGCTCTTCCTGGGGACAAGCAGAGTCAGAGACACCCTTCCATCAGAGCCCCATGCAGAGGGGCAGCTCCAGACCCATACTGGGACAGTGCAACTCCATTTGCTTTCTGTGACGACAGCACCCAAGCAAATCAGCTTTGGGACTCTCCCCACAGCTGAAGTTTGTGTCCTGTTTGAGGACAGAATCTGATCCGTGCTGGCTTGGATTTGTAAAAAATTATTTGTAAGGCTCCTTTTAATACACCTCTCTTTTTCTTTTCTCTACAGCTCAGTGTTTGAGGCTTCTGGAACATCGAAGGGATACAGATGATGAGAGATGCTACTTCATCTTCTCAAAACAGCCACTGGAATCGTGAGCTGATTAAACAGCCAAAAATATACTCAGTGTCAAAGGCAATGCATTTGCATGGGCTGTACTAGCTCGATAACCATGGTTGTCCTGTTTTGGAGTATTTGTGCAACCAAAGCACACTTTCCAAAAGTCGTAAGTATTCTGGAAACCAGCTGAAGAGCCAGGGATGAGCCTCACTTCTGAAAATCAGGCTTTATTTAAGCCTTCATCCTCCATTTAGCACCTGTTTCTGATCCACGCCTCATCTTTACACTGAAATGATAGTGCATGTAATCTGCAGATACAGACTTTAAATGAGCTTCTGTGATAGCATGGAAGGTGATTTACTTGAAATGAGTCAGCGTGTGTTTGAAAGTCTACAGTGCACGCTGAGCCCGTATCTTTTATTCCTTAGACTTCCATGAGGTGTTTAGTCTGTGCCAGGCACAAGGCATGTGGGTGACTTGAATAATACCGAGAGAGAAGATAACAGGTATATCTCTGGCCTGGGCTAAACTGCCACCTGGAGAATTTCTCATCACCACAATTAAAACCTATCTCTAATCAAAGAGTCACAACACACACGTGCAGCCACACCACAAGAGTCTGTGCAACGTCAGCAGGAATCCACAAACATCCCGTGGTTAGAGAGAAAAAGTTCCCCAGAGGTACCAGTTATGTAGCTATTGCTGTCTCCTCACCCCTCCTGTCCTGCCAGGGGCTGCAGATCAGATGGAAATCCTCAATCAAGGCTTCTGTCCCAGCCTCCTGTTGTTGGGCTGCACAGTAAATGAGGTGCTGAGGATGCTATTAGGCAGGAGCTGCCCTACCTTCTTGTCTCGGTGACTGGAAGGGGACTCCCTGTTCTCTCTGCCCCTGGCTACTCACAGTGGGCTGCTTGCTTGAGCACAAGTATATGGACTTAACTCCAGGCAGCTCAAGAAAGGTGAGACAATTTATACCAGTGGAGGATCTTACCCTGTTTTTACAACTGATGCAATTTCAAACATAGTGCATGTTAATAAGGCAGGAAGAAATCTGAAGGAGGGCAATAGATCTTACCTGCGCTCCTGAAATATTAGTTCTGTGAGTTATGCCAAGGACAGCACAGAAGCTCAATAACTGATTGAAAATATATGTAAGCCAATTTGTCCCCAAAAGCCCCAGAATAAATTGAGTGTGCTTCTCCATTGCAATAAAATGAGAGCTGGGGCTCACTGTTATTTAAGACAAAGATGGTGATTTATCTGTGCAGCCTTGGATTGGGTTTTCTTTATTGGCAGAAGTGACAGCTAGCAGCAGTGTTTGGGTGCTGGTGAAGGAGAGGGAAATGTGGGCTCTTACCTTCCTGACAATGAAAACATCTTTTCAAGATTTACTAACACTGCCTGTCCTGAACCATAATCCAAATGTGAGAACCCGTGTTGCCGTTGAAAACACAACACCTGTTTCCAGCACACACCACTGAGGGGAAGCTTAAGCTAACATACCTTCTGATCAGTTGCTGCTTTTTCTCCAAAGCTGACCATTCAGGTTTTCCTGCCCTGTTAGGGCAGGTCAAATGAGAAAAAGAAAGTCTTAATTTGCTTGTCAATGGATGGGACTTTTCCTGAGTGTTTCCTGACTGGTCCTCTGCCAGATCGTCCTGAGAGTTGGGGCCTGACTCTGCAGCAGGAAGCCTGACAACTTCCAAGCTTCCATCAACCTGGGAAGAAAATCAAGGCAGATGAAGGCTTCCAGATGCTGAGCTTCTTAATAGCTCTTTAGCCAGCCAGCTGGAAAACCCCAAACAGATCAGGGAATCTTGTCAATTATGGTCAGGATTTTTTTAACAGGGTATAGCATTTTCATATACTGAGACAAATTGTAGATCTCTTAGGTGTTGATGCCCTAATTTTAAAAGTATGAGTATCTGATCATGAAAAATAGGAATATTTATTCTTTAAGCCACCAGAAAATATACCTTTAAAAGTTTGAGCCTGAATTCCTACACTTAGGCTATTCTCACTGCTATATTGTGCCATTGGAACGAATTCATTTTTCCTCTCCTTGAAAACGCACAGCCCCATGCTGACTTGCATATTGTTTAGACAAGCCTAATGCTCTACCCCTCATCTGGTCTATTTAAAGAAAATCAATCAACATTCCTCTGATGAACTTCATGGGCACTGCTGTTTGACACTCGCTTAGACTTGCCAGCTTAATGGAACACATTCTTATTCCAAGCACCTTTTTTTTTAAGTAATAATGAGACAGCTATGAGTTTACCAAAAAGGGGTCATAGGTGAACGACAGTTATTGGGCAAGAGCAAAATCCTTCTTAGGCAGTCACTGACTGCAGGTAGAAATTCCTTTCAAGGCTGAGCAATTGCCTTAAGCACCTACACTTGTATACACACTGGATTAGCTGTGCACCAAATAAAGAAAAGGAAACTGATGCCAAAAAATATTGAGGAAAAGAGGAGGGGCAGGCAAAAAAGCTGCCCAAACAATGAACATCACTCTTAAATGTTTGGGAAATGATTGGGTTAAAAGCAATTTCTTACTTCACTTTTTGAACTTGTGCTGAGCTATATACCTCCTAGCTTCCCCTCCTTAGCTTTCTGTCCACCTGTCCACCTTTTGATGGTAACTTCTGTGGGGGAGGAATCTACCTTCTTATCTGTCTGTAAACTTCCTGGATTTAATTTAATCCCTAAAACCCACCATGTCTGGACAAAGTAAATCTATGCAGGTAATCTGAGGTCTCAGACCTTTTAGATTAAGAAAGACGCTTCTTGTAAATTGGCTCATTGAAACAAAACAGTAAAGTGGCAGCATGCCTCTGTCTGTCTGTTGTTTAGGAGTGTTTTCTGGCACACACAGCATGGAATGTGCTGTGTATGATGTTCTGTATGCATCTAAGTACTACTATACTTTAACACTATCTGATAATTGCATGAATTTCCAAAGGAGAATCATTTCTGCTTTGAAGTCAGAGGGAATTTATTTTGCCTATATCTTACTTTCATTCCACTTGTTTTCAACTGAAAAAGAAACAAACAAACAAACAAACAAAACTAAAAAATAACCTGTCAGCAATACCCACACACACACCACCTTGACAATGACATCAAAATTTCTGTCATAAGGTTTCTGCATTCCCTTTGGCAGTTCACTCTGTGTTCCTAGCGGTATTTTAAAGCCCTCTCGCTATGCCAGCTACCTTCCCATCTGCCAGTTGTGCTAGAACCAGGAGGTTACAAAATTGTTTGGGGATAGCACTCGAGCTGTGGTACACTCTGAACCATCACACCCTCCTGTCCAGAAGGACGGTGACACAGCCAGTCGACCCACAGTGCCCACTGCTCCCACCACAGCTCAGCTGCAGCCAGGAATCAGGATCAATCTCCTCACATCACTGGAGGTGAAGATAAATCTTTATGGGCAGAGACATTCAGTTCCGTTAATCCAATCATAGAGTCATATAGCATCATAGAACAGTCTGGGTTGGAAGGGATTTTTCAAGGCCATCTGGTCCAACCCCCCTGCAATGAGCAGGGACATCTGCAACTAGATCAGGTTGCTCAGAGCCCCATCCAGACTGGCCCTGAATATTTCCAGGGATGGGGCATTTACCACCTCTCTGGGAAACTTGGGCCAGTGTTTCACCAGCCCTATTGTAAAAAATTTCTTCCTCCTGTCTAGCCTGAATCTCCCCTCCTTCAGCTTAAAACCATTACCCCTTGTCCTGTCACAACAGGCCCTGCTAAAAAGTCTGTCCCCATCTCTTTTACAGGTCACTTCTAAGTATGGAAAGGCTGTAATAATGTCTTCCCAGAGCCTTCTTTTCTTCAGACTGAACAACCCCAACTCTCCCAACCTGTCCTCACAGCAGACCTGTTTCAGCCTTCTGATCGTTTTTGTGGCCTCCTCTGGATCCTCTTCAACAAACCCATGTTTTTCCTGCACTCAGGGCTCCAGAGCTGGATGCAGTGCTCCAGGTGGGGAGACTGTCCCTCTCACAGACCCACAACCACCATATCACACACACTGTGTGAAAGGGAGTTGATAAGGCACCAGTGAGAGGCTTCCCATCTCTAATACTTGCATCCTCTACACCCTGCAAGTTGCTTGAACTAAGCTGTCAATAAATGAGAAGACTATTATCTCAACTGCCTCTCTCTTCTAGAAGATCTTCATAGGTTTTGCTTTTGGAGAGGAAATGACAATAAAATTGTGATTTTGCTTTCAGGTTGAATATTAAAGAAAGGAAATTAATATTAAGGGAGCTGCTGTTTGAAAAAGGCTACATATCTCTGAAACACCATTGGGCCAGTAAGTGATAGCCCACAAAAAAAAAGAGGAGTTTGCCACCATTAGGTGAGTCACTAATTAAATACCAGGAAATAGGGAACTAAATGATCACCTGAGAAGTTTTAGTAGATTATCTTTGGGGATACTGCCATGAGATGATCCAATTGATCCACATGACCTGAAAATAGAAGAGTCACAGTGCACTACATTTCTCTAAGAGTAAAAGTCCAGCAGTGAGAGAAAGTCTAGTGGTTCATTGCTTCAGGCTGTTCCTGACATCTAGCCATAATATGTTTGCTTGGACATGTTACTAGGTTGTTCTTCCGTGTACAAGAAACATGAAAACAAACAACAACAAAAATGTAAAAATAAACTGCTCTGTGTTGAGTGAGACAAATACAGAGCATGAGAAGGATGTAGGGACAAAAAATGCTGGGAGAGGTCAAAATGTCATGAGTGGACTGGGAGAAACAGGTTGAATGTGAAAGTGCTGTAGGAGAAGAAATAAAAAGCAGGGAAAAAAAATAAAAGAAAAAAGTAGGGATGTAAAATGAAAACCTTGGGAGGAGTAAAAGATTTAAAACATGCATGCAAGAAAAAGGATGAGAAAGCTCTGTGAACAGGTCAATTTCAACCTGCCCTCAGCAAGCAGGTATTCCTGATCAATATTCTGTGCCTGCCAGCAGCTGAGGGCAAAGGCTTTAAGCCAAGGTGAAAGCCACCTGTAATGAACTATTTCACTATAATACTATTAAGGGGAAGTTTCTTCTTCACTTCAGGGAGCTATTTGCCTACATATGGCTTGGTTTCTTTATAAATTTGATCTTAACAAGTGTAACTGAATGATATTCATCTTGTTCACCTAGCTGTGTCTCATCATTTTCAGCCTTCTGCAAAGTGCTTTTCTTGAGTGATATCTGTCATGGGGCTACAGAACTGAATTATGTATTCTGGTTTTAAGTGTTAGTTTGTAAATGTTTCCTTTTCCAACTGATTTTTTTTCTTTCCACTCCTGCATCCAACCCATATCTTCTCATTCATTTTAGATGACAGTTTAATATCACCTTACACATTTCCTCTCTAGACTAGTCATAACAGCAGCTAGCCAGAAAAGTTTACATAAGAAGTAACTGTTAAAATATTAATCTTTTCAGAAAAAGAAAAAAAAAATTATATAGATATATATTTTTTTTTTTTTTCATTCTCATCCTAAATCACATTGAAAGTTTTCACATCAGCAATCACTTCATTACTTCATCTGGACCACGATTTTACCTTTTAGTGACAAGGATGAGCAAAGCTGCATATGCTGTAAAATGTGGAGAGAGCACTGACTCACAGATTCTTTCCAAACCCTGATATATGCAATATCTTCTAGCTACCTGATCTTATATTAATATCACTTATCTGCAGGGAGAAGATATTTTCCTGATAACGTAAAGACATACTTTTTCCTTTCTATTTCAAAGGTAAACTAAAAAACACTTGATGAAAAATTTTAATATTTGCTTTCAATATAAGCTACCTTCTACTCCAGCTCACATTTCTCACTATTCCAGCTGCTTATCTAACTTTGGTAGGTCCTCCCAAATTTCATCTGAAACTTCTATTTTGGACATTACTAGCATTGATGACACTGTCACCCAATGGTTAATTACAATCAAGACAAGAAGATGACAGCTATTTTAGCAGAGTGACTATAACATTTTTTATTTTCATTAAGAGGGGAGAAGCAAGACTATATCTTTTGCGAAAGATTCTACATTCTGGAGAAAAAAAAATATTAAATCAGTAGAATCTGCAAGGAGGATTAGCTATGAGAGCAAATATGTCCTATCAGGAAATATTTGTAGCAAATGCAACCTGAGACAGGAAAAAATGCAGAGAGACAAAATCTCGGAGCAGGTAGCCTTGGGAATGTCTAAAGCAAATCAGCCAACAGAGAAGTGAGAGAAAACCCTTGGAAAACCCCTCACCATTTTACCTTAATTTGGGTTGAATTAAGAGCAATTTTATCTGACAGCAAAGCATTCCTTCCCTGGGGGTTTGCACAGACCTACAAACCAAGGTGATGGGACACCTTAACCACACACCTTACCTCCCCAGAGCATTTCCCAGCCTACCCAGTGGGTCATGTACCCCCCAAACTGTAGACTAGGACACAACCTGGTCTCATGGGGTCAGGAGGGTGGACAGCCAGTAACAGGGTTAAGCCAAGAGGCCTTTGTAGCATGCAGCAAGGCATTAAAGAACATGCAAAAACCGAGCCAGGTGTGTGTAATATCTGTGTAAGCTTGAAGTGGGACATTTAGTGCCACTATCAGTTCCTTAAATTCATATTTAAGTGCTTGAAAGGATATACTTCAACACTAGAGCATCCAAATTCAGAACAGAGCACTCACTGGGAAATTATCCAGAATCTGACCCTAGATATGTGCAAGAGCAATTATAGCCTTTCTTCTTACCAAAGACACCCACAAATATTTAACGGGAGCACACAGGGCTGTAAGGAAATAGCTTTTTTTTTTTTTTTTAGACAAGTAACTGTAAGTCATTTATTAAACACAGTCTTAGACAGACTTGTGTTTCAGATCTGTGAAAGGGACTGTGTGCTCAAAATGTATTTGTGCTGCCCAGCCTGGTTCACTGATCTAATCAAAGCTATTATATCTCACTACAAAATTGCACTCACACATATCCTGAGATCATTACAGCTATTGAAACACTGTAATTCTTAGCTGCCTACAGGCAGACTAGGAACTTATATGTTTAGATTAGAGCAGAGAAAAAACTCCATTTTTAGGAGAAAATGCATGTTTTGTTTTGATTCCAATTTGAACAAAAAACTTGGCTGTTTAAAGAAAAAAAATTACCTGGGAGAATAAATTACTGTTCCCTATATAGCTCCGGGAACCACATCTCAGCTGGCTGGCCTTCTCGAAGTCCTTCTCAGGTCATGGGCACTGGCATCTCAGGCTGCCCAATGCTCAGGCATCCACCTCCCCTCTGAGGTGGAGAAAACCTGGCCATTGAGCTGGAAGGCAGCTGGCACACTCCTGGTCAAGTCCAACTGGATGTCTGCTAAATCATTGTCAAAACTCAACAACATTGCATTTTGTCTAAAAATAAACCTTTCATTTTTTGTTGTGTCTGACCAGGTTATATCATATAGGCTAGATAAAGATAAATCTTTGCAATACATCAGTTTGAATAATGCTCTGAAGCCAAACATCTGGAAATACATATTTTATCAGTGTAGCCTATGTCAGACAAGTTAATGTTGATACTTTAACTGTTCCTACCCTCATTTCCAAGACCTGGATCATGTTATGGGAATTGCAGTGCTCATGGCAAAATGACTGATATGAAACTGCAGGAATTTTAAGCCCTTGGGGGGTAATGGTATGCTTTAGTAATCTGATGCAGAACTGAACTTCATGCTGATTAAGCAGAGTGGCCATCTTAAAATGATTTCCAGAAAACATTTAACTTCTAAAATGCTTTTGGTTATGAGAACTTTGTGGCGGGAGCACAGACTGTGCTTCTGGCATGAATTAAATAGTGAATTGGTCATGTGTTTACAAAGGCACCCTTGTCCTCTTTGTTCCTCCCTTTGGGCATCCCTAATACAAATGCATCACTAGCTAGGCCACTCTTTCTGACAACATAAAGAGGTTCTAACATTAAATTATTTTGCTTTTCACTGTTACCATCCCTTGTCTTCTGTCTTTCCGGGTAGATGATTATCACTGATGTTACAGCTCGACACACAGAAGGATGTTTTGACTATTTCTGTTCAAGGTAGAAGACTAAATCTTCCACTGCGGGGATGGGGAGTAGATAAGGACCAGATGCCTCTCTTGACAGCAGCCCATTCAAACGTCATGAACATGCCTCCTATGCCACCACACATACAGTATGTCCTGCAGTTCAGGGGATATAGAGACAAATGAGAATTTTAGTAATTCCTGTATGTATCAAGTTAAATGACCCAAGGAACATGTACCAGTCTCGTAGACAGGAAGATGTACTTTCTCCTACATTGAAAGTACTGCTAATGTCTTTGCTAAGCAGAACATGATTTTCTAATACTAATCTGATAGCCCACTCCTTGAGAACATTTTATGATTATGTATTTCAAATCTTGATCAGTGGGAAAGCCCAAGTCTTGGCACGGACATAAACAGTGACGATAAATTAGACACGAGCAGGGTGTAACTTTTCAGGATCCCAGGCTCTGTTTAAATTTACTGGCTGTTTGCTGAGGCTTTGTGACTAATGGTAGCATAAAATATTTTAGTCAACTGGCAAAGTGAGAATTCAGAATGATTGAGAAGTACTGTAGCTGGCTGCTCTGTTTAACTGTGGGTAAATTACTGTTAATGCCGGTAATAAATGCCATTAGCAGTAATTCACTGAATAGCAGCTCTATAGGCTCTGGTCATGTCAAAGTTTAGCTAGAAACAATGACTGACTAATTTTGGCAAGTTCCAGATATTGCTGTGCTTCCTCTCATCTGCTTGAAGACATTGCATGTTGCAGTGGGTTGTGCACACTCATGCTTTGTGAAAGATTGGAATGGTTTTTTTTGTCAGCTATTGCTCTTCAGCTGGAATGACATGTGCAATATATTTATGTTTGAAAGCAAGCAATGCTCCTCTTCTGCCTTCAGAGAAATGAGTTGCTGCAGGACTTGGGGATCCAGCACTACAGCAAACTTCAGTGCTATGCTGTGAATTTGACTCTTCAGGTGCAAAACAGCATGGAGTCTGCTGGAATCTTTTGCACTCCCAAAAGGCTTACCTTCTCTTCTCCTGCCCCCTGCCCTTTGTGAGGCATCTTCTTCACATTTCCACCAGTGTAACAATATACACTCTTGTAACTGAGTACACCAGACTCTAGTAGTGAATCAATCCATCTTATTACCCTATCTAATATGATCTTATATGAAGCACAAATATAATGGTATCATGTTCTATTGTAAGAACAGTAATTTTTCCCTGACTTATGATGAGTGATATTATGCAGTAAATTTGCACCTTTAATTATTATATTTAACAATCCATAGTGACATAAACTATTACACAAGTCACTATACATTAATAGCATCTTCACCAGAACCTCAGGTTTTCATTTAAAATAATTCCATCATACTTTCTCACAGCACTGTGATAAAATGCTATTACCTTCCCATATGCATATGAATTCGGGGTGAATTTCACAATAAAGTGTTGCTTCATTTCAGCATTTCTGGCACTGAACTTCAATTACAGAATGTTGTTTTACTGCTTTCCTAGTCTTGGGCACATATTCTATAACATATTTTGCCACATGATTTGATACAACTCCTTTTCAATGCTTCAAGATGCGTGTGGGCTACACATGCTGTACTTAACTCATTGGCTCGTTTCACTTGTTTCAGTCTCATTGGGGATGGAACATGCCAATGTGCACACAAAAGTTGTGTGACTTTTTCATCGGAGAACAAAGCTGTGTCCAACGGGAGGAAATGGTCAAGTGCGATTTCCCCTTGGCAAAATGAGGTGATTGTTTGCTCAGCCAACATAATGAACTGCTGGTTGCACCTACCTAGCCACACACAACCAGAGTTTTCTACATATGTGGCTTTGGTCAAGCAGCACATGAAAAGTCAGATGTTCGAATAAGTAATTTCTGGAACTGGCACATTGTTCTTTCAGAATACCCTGGAGAAAAGGAGGCTGAGGGGAGACTTAATCGTTCTCTGCAACTACCTGAAAGGAGGTTGTAGCATGGAGGGGGTTGGTCTCTTCTCCCAAGTAGCAAGTGATGGGACGAGAGGAAATGGCCTCAAGTTGTGCCAGGGGAGGTTCAGTTTGGATATTAGGAAAAAATTCTTCACAGAAAGTGTTGTCAGGAATTGGAACAGGCTGCTCAGGGAAGTGGTGGAGTCACCATCCCTGGAGATGTGGTTCTCAGAGACATGGTTCAGTGACAGTGTTAGGTTAGCAGTTGGACTAAATTATCTTGAGGGTCTCTTCCAACCAAAATGATTCTATGATTCTAATATTCGGCTATTGAATAGCACTGAGCTGTCAGTTAAAGCTGCAGGATAACAGTGACAAGGAATCAACTTGGGAGAGAGGGCAGAGTTGTTTCACAGAGAGGAGATGCAAGAATAATGGCACCACTCTATGCATAAATGTTGAAACAAGAGAAAGGGGAATATTTAAAACAGCACATGTGATACTGGAAAAATAACATACTCATTATTTGAACCTATTAGACATACATTCCAACAAAAGTAAAATGGTTTTTATTCCCCAACTGGTAGCAATGTATTCATACATGCTCATTATATTTCCTGTTTTTATTAGAGGAGAACCATTCTGCATGCAAGTCATTGCAAACAAAATTTTAGTCTTATCTCACAAGAAACTGCTGTTAGATAGTTTAGTCTAAGTACGCTATAAGTGAAATAAATACAATACATTCTTAATTTGATAGTTTGCCATGTGATGCATTTTTAATACCACATTTTCATTAAATTTTACTGTTTCTGCTATGTGAAATAAGCATGCAGATATGAGACATATGATGTCAGAACTGAATGAAAAAAAAAAAAAGTTATTTTGTATAGGTCTTGAAATGGTATTTTGAAAATATATTAGAGACTCCAGCTTGCACCTCTCCCTAAAACTCATTCTTTAGAGGAATGTTCACATCTCTCTCACATTTACACATCCCTTTGCCTGCCTCACTTATCCACCCTCAAACCTTTAATGAACTTTCTTTCTTCCCAGACAGCCTCTTAATAAGACTGCCCCACATTGCTTCACAGCATCCCTGACACAAAGACTTTTTCTGTGTGCAGCCAAATCTGTCTGTCCTCATTCCCAAACAATTTGGAAAGCACATTTGGACTCATTGGGATTGAATCATAGTTTGTCATGTTCTTGAGCTTAACCTCAGAAAAGTACCTTATATGTCTAAAGCTAATATTCATTGTTTTACAGGTGCATGTCAGATGATTGTATGGAATAAAAGCTGCACTTTCATACTAAGTCCACCTCAGTATTCACACAAGTTACATCCTATTTTAATGCTCAGTTGTAGCTAAGAAATGGCAGCACACTAGCAGCTAATGTGAAGCTTTCTCATTTCTGTTTGCAAAACAGTTAGAATGGTTGTGTCTGTTTGTTGGTGTAGTGGGGGGTTGGTGGGGTTTTTTTGTTTGTTTGTTTGGCTTGGATTGGTTTTTAATGTTGTTTAAAATACCTTTTTCTTTACTGTAAAGCTACAGTGAAGCATAAAGAAAGTCATAGATGAGAAATAACAGTTCCACAGAGAAATAAGCTCTTACAAAAAAGGTTTTACTGGCATAACACTTTTTGCTTTAAAGGTTGCTGCGAGGTATCTCACATTCCTTCAGCAAATGGGAGGCAAAATTCTCATACAGTGCGATTAAAGTTGTCACAGACCCACATAACCAAATGAGTATCTCATGGTCCAAGCACTCTTTTGGAATGGGAGGTCATTAGGTAGACATGGGGAGGGAAGGAGGGCAGAGAAGGCTAGAGCCTTGCCTACTTCTGTTGCCAGAAAGCTATACTGTGTATAATCCCAAGAGCGACACTATTATATTTTGGGTTTCTTCAGTTGTCATTTAGATGTATCATCTGATTTATAGACTGCCTCTCTGTTGCAAGAAGTAAACTAACATCTTGTGCTTGGAGCAGTAAGTGGATCTGGTTTGGGGTCCCTTAAATATGCAGGTTATAAAATGCCGTTATGGATATAAGGTGGATTTTTGGAGCATTTTTAAAAATTTAGACTAAATCTATTTTCAGGATGATATTTTGTTGGACACAATTAAACAGCTTTGTATGGTATTGCTTGATCTCTTCTGTAAATGCAGTTTTAATGGAAGAAAAATGCAGAGCAGCTGAATGGAAGGCATAAAGTTTACAGCTCCTGTTTTCATGGACTTCCATTTAGGAGCATGCTAATATGGCTATTAAAATAGGATGCTAAATGGGTCAGTAAAATTTTATAATGTTTCATTTAAGATTTTTTTTCCAGGATTTTTTCCAGGAAAAAAATGAAGGGAAAGTAAATATCTAAATAGCGTGACTTTTGGATAGAAGAAAATTAAGAATCAGCATCTTCACTTTTAAGGTCTTCTCAGTAATTATAATCAATGCAACTTGGAAGACAAGATTTGAGGGGTAGTTTTTAAAAATCAAAGGGAAAATAGATTTTTCGACTTATTACTCTCTACTGTTCTGCTAATGTGTGAGAACAAAGTTAATAGCATAGGCTGGGAAATGTATTGCTTGAATGTAAAGTCCTTTTTGAATGAAGTTAATATTAGGGCTTTCACTCTTCATTGCCCTGAGTACTGTGTGTTCAGATACTCTTAAAACAAGTGGGTGTAAAATGCCACTACTGTCAATGTGTGTCCTGACTGGGTACACAAATTAGACATTGATTTGAGGCAGTTGTAGGCATCAAAGGATGCTGTGTGCTCAGATCTTATCAGCGCATGTATGTATGTTTATTTCATAGAATCATAGACTCATAGAATACCAGGTTGGAAGCAAACACAAGGATCATATGGTCCAACCTTTTTGGAAAAAGCACAGTCTAGACAAGATAGCCCAGCACCCTGTCCAGCTGTATCCTGAAAGAGGCCAGTGTTGGGGAATCCACCACTTCCCGGGGGAGATTATTCTAATGGCTGGTTATTCTCATCATTAAATGTTTCCCACTTCTGTCCAATCTGAATCTCTCCAGGAGTAACTTATACTCATTACCCTTTGTTTTTCCCATGTGTCTTCTTGTAAAATTCGATGCATATTACCTAAAACATTAGCATGACTGATATATATTAGCTACAACATTAGTATGCCATCTTGTGTAAAGTACCTGCAGGAAGTGGGTTGAATTGAAGAGTTAACAAGAACTCAGGTACAGATATTTCCAAAATCAGAAGTCAGAAGGGATGTAAACAATGCAATGTCCTGTAAAACCTCACATTTTCTCTCTTGAAAGCATCTGTTTTGAAAAGAGATACTTTCCAGGCTGTTTGCCTGAAAGGAAAAGCAAAAAAGAAATTAGCAGAAATAAAGTAATCCTTTAATATGTTTCTCTGCTTGTACCTAAAAATGCAGGTGACAATCTCACCCCTCAGTTAGTGTCCATAGTAATGTAAATACAAAAGCCACCCCCAAAAAGAGAGGTGAAGCATGAATATGCAACTGCTTCTACTTATCTCTCGTGTACAGCCACCGTGGCCTTTCATTTCATGCTTAGCTAATACAAATCTGCATTTCAAAGGAACCAATAAAATTTCATAAAACACAGAATTTGCTTTATTTAAAATCAACTCAGTTGCCTTTTTATAGTCTCAGCTAAATCTATTAAAATCACACAGAATGGCCTCTCACAAAGAAAGCAATGACTTGAAAAAGTAACTTAACATGACAATACATAGCTGTACACAATCTGCAAAAGTGTCACTTTTTCAGGCAGAATGCACACATCATTTCAAAATAACTGTTATCAAATAATCTGCTATGGACTTCTTAACACAGAAAGGGAGCCAGAAACCTTTCCACTTGCTCTTTGGCAACAGCTGGTTTGCAGGGGACAGATTGTGGCTTCCCAGCTCTTACGATGAATATTCTTTCCTTTTGCAAAAGGTTGCCTAGGCCAGCTACAGCCCTCAGCAATCTCACCAGCAAAAATCACACTCAGAAGAACCCGTGCTACATTTTCACAGTGTGGATTTCCTTCTCTGGAAATCTAAACCTCTAACCAGTTTGCATAATATCCCAGGAGGCAGGCTGATACAGAGAGAAATAAATTAGCAACTCCACCTGAGACTGAAGTCTAAGTTTCACCCTCCCTGGTTATTCACTGGTTTTGGCTGAGCTTTGTGTAGTCATGTCCATGCCTCCTGAGTGGGAGTGAAATACTACTGATTTAAACCTCCCAATTCTTTTCCACTACTTGCAGTTTCTTTCTATATCTACTTTACAAAAGTAGAATTGGCTGCACAAGAGACACTTCGTGTCACCTGACACGTGGGTGGTGATTGCTGGGCTACCTGTGTATTTCCTATGAGTTTCCATATTTGCGTGCTGGACTTATCATTTCCCCTACTCCAGAAAAGCAGGCTGTTGGTGAAAGTGGTTGGCCATGCCCAGTCACTTCACGTTGCTTCAGAGATATTGGCAGTTTCCTTACTGAAGAAAGAGGCATAATTCCTTCAATTACCATGTGGGGTGGACTTGATGCCTACTGAGTACTGCTTTGGAGAGCAGAAAATAATCTACATCAGAGTTACGTGGCAGGCACTTTAAGTACCAGTTGATTCATTCTAACGTAAATTTTCCACTCTGTTTTTCTATCCTTACACTGTGCTCTGTGGATGGTAGTTATGGGAGGACATCAGTGCTTCTCCTTGAATGAAGAAGCAGCACTCCTGCTCAGGAAGCTTCTAAGCACTCAGCTGGAAGCTGGTGATATCCAGCTTCATACTGAGATGATTTACCAAACAGTCCTGCTTCCAGGGGAACATCAAATAGAAGACATCAGTAACATGATCAGGGCCATCTTCAAGAATGAGCCAGCAGGACTGAGGCCTTGCACCAGTCCTTGCTCCAAAGCAGTACTCAGAAGACACCATTCTGGCTGCAACAGGACTGTTGTATGGGGCTGAGATGAGTCTGATGCAGAGTACTGAACAGCACGTATGCAGCAAGATCAGACCCACTGTCCCTGTTTGTGCACTGTGCCACAAGGCTCCCTGTGACATCCCTCCCAGTTCTTGAAAGGGACCAGCATACACTGATCTGACATGCTGCCACATCAGATGTGGATATACAAGCATTTTTTGCTAGAGAAAAGTGAAGCAGAATATGGAACATGCCTTATTGCTTCTAAATTCCCACTTCTATTCATGCATATTTATACAATAATAAATAGATACAATCAGAAAAGAAGCTCTGCCAGTTAAGTTCCCATCCATTTTTGTCAGATCTTTTAGAGCTGTATGATTAACTTATAGAGTCTTGAATATGCATGGATGGCTGTTGGGTTTTTGGCAAAGGTAGGACTTTCCTGGGTGTTCAACTATCTGTGCAAATGTTCTTGAGTTTATATTGCCTAACTGCAGTTTGCTACACTGTGGCGAAACAAGTGTTAAATCTTCCATATGACCACTGACAGAATCTATTTTATTGAGTCTGCTATGCTCTCTGAAAAAAAGACTTTAGTACCAAAGCTGTAGCCTTGTACTGTCAATTTACCAGTGAGCAGCAAGACTATTTGCATTTATTACTTGAAATACTGAGACTGAAAATCAGTTGTAATACGGTCAGTATCAGGTTAGTCTAGAATCTGTCTACCATTCGCTGATTTGGTTCTACCTGCTTAATGCTAAGCCATCCTAAGGAAGGAAACCTTCACACGAGTCCATTAGGAATGTTGCACAACATCACAGCATACTGTCTGAATATCCCAACTCATCCAGGGGAATGAGTTTATCTAGGATATTGCAGAAGACTGAGGTGAGATGATTGTTATACCAGCAAAGTTTCTGTCCAGCTAGCTATCACTTCTCATTTACAAATTCCTAGAGCAACAAACATTTCAAAGAGCTGTACCTCAGTATTCCTTTCTCTATAGTGACTTTATTGTCTTCACAGAAAAGAGACCCCATTTTCTTCCAGTTTTATAGCTGGCAATGACAATGGCCATTTTTCTTTACTTGACAGCAGCATACATTGCTACCTGGTGCATTGCCCTACTGACCGAAATTGTAAAGATGCTATTTTGATGGGTCACTATAGAAATTATGCTTTCAGACAGACATTGCCATAGCAGTGCGAGTCAATAAACTGAATGAACACAATTTGCAGATGAAAGGACTCCCCCATGAATCTGTTCTTGCCCCAGTTTTTTTAAAAATTATTACAAAGGTTCTGCCTCCAACAAACTTCAAGCCATTCAAATAAGGCTAGAGACAGATTTAGGAAAAACTGAAGACATCTTGCACCAGGACACACAGTCACCAGTGAGAGTAGCAGGAGGTAGAAACTCCGTGGTGGTATAGTGAGGACAGTGTCACCATGTTTCTGCTTCAAGCACACCAGAAATTCACAAGAACACTGCCACTTCTCAAATGGCTTACAACCAGCACAAGCTGAGTCGGGATGTCAAGGCATGACTCTACACAATGTGTCATGGTTGAGACAGACAAATGACATAGAACAAGTTCTTAAGTACAAACAGCAGTCTCCATTTATTGCCACAAACGCCTTTTTATATAGTCTTTACCAGCTCATGTGTCTTTTTGCAATTAGTTACAGGCTGCAATAGTAATGTATCATTGGTTAATTTTGCTAATGACAATGTTACTCTTTTACTCCCTTCTTTCTCATGGGTACACCTTAATATCTCCAGATACTCCTTTACTCCCATCTTTCTCATGGGTAGGCCTTAATATCTTCAAGGCTAATTTCTGTTCCCATACCATCTGTCATGGAATCCACGTACCGCCATAGTTTCCCACAACGATGTCACTCCTGTAAGCACTCCCATCCCCCACCAGCTGAGAACATTAAGAGCAAAAACAGCCTTAAAAATGGACATGCAAGCCCAGGTAATGTGCAAACAATGAGCAAGTTAGTAATAGCCCTCTACTACTTAGCTGGTAAAAGCTATGCTCCTGGTAAGTGAAATGCTTCCCACACAAAAGCAGCTGATGAGCAAATGGATAAAAAATGAGACTAATAACAGTGTTTAAGAGACTAACAACGAACTAGTAGCTGCCTTCTTACTGTTTTGCCCTTTAGCATCAGAACCACTTCCTTGCTAAAACTGGTGACCCAGAGTTGCCACTTTTCAAAATGCATTTGAAGGCAAGGTGTCTCTGGTTTATATGCAGATGCATGACTGGACCAGTCCCCTGCATTGTTGAGACTGCCATGATGAAGTGGGCAGACTGGTAGAGGCTTTTCTCAGGCTGTCGTGGGAATCTCACGAGTGTAACCTCATGGGAAATTACTTGGGTTCAAGCTGCCATGGCACCACCAACTATCTCAGATGCAGTGTAAAAAATTTGCAGTGGTCAGAGTTCTGCATGAAAGTAACTGCAGCATCACTGAGGATGCCAGTTATCAACCAAAACAGCTGCTTATCCTGTGCTGGATAATCAAGAAGGCATATTTTGTGGTTGACATTGGGTTTGAGTAGCTGAAATGTGTACAATATTTATTCAAGTGTCTTCCAATATCTTTTCACTTGTATACCTCCTCTTTGATTTTCTTATCCTGTACTTTTCTGACCTACATTTTCTCCAGTTTTAGTTGAATCACATGCACGTGTATCATAAGTAAGAGTAACTGCACAGGGCAAAGTCAGTACTGTCCAGATTCCATAGAAAGAGGAATCTGTATCCAGAAAGACATGGCAACTAAACTCCAGATTCAGCACTGAGTACATCACAGAGCATGACACTTTGGTGGATTTGCTGAAAAAGGGTGTTGCAACACTTCCTGTTGTCTGCTTGTTTGTTTTATCTTTTATGTGACATTCTTCCTCTCATCAAAGTCTTTTTCATATTAAAAAAAAAAAAAAAGAAAAAAAAAGGAAAGAAAAGATAAAATGGAGATTTCTTGCACAAAGTGAAATAAAGAGATGCAGTTTGCAGGGCATGAAGTACACATTTGAGTGAAAGGGGAGATAGGGAGGTGTAATTCTTTTCAGCACCTGAGACAGGATAGTGGACGACAACAATGTAGATCAGATAATAGTGTTTTATTTCATTAGTCCCTATCTAAACTATTAAATACTTCCAAGGAAAAGACTGGCTATTAAATTTGAGATCTAACGAGGGTATGATCAGATTTTAATAATGCGCTTTAACCCAGACACAGAGTCACAGAGTGAGGCTAAAACACTTTTAAAACTGCTTAGAACTTGGCCTGACCCCATCAACAAACATCATTTCTCAGTGCACTGGTGCTGTTTGAGCTATGGCTTGGGAGCAGGCAGGAGAAGCCATGCTATTGAGTTTAGTATGCAAATCTTTAAGCAGGTGAAATTTCAGGTATCTAATTGAATCCTTAGAGGGATTTTCTTGCAAAATATATTATTCTCTCTAACTTGCTAGGGTAATTATTAGTTCATATTTCACTCTGGGATATTCCTTTCTGCTGTGCATGTATATACTAGCTCTGCAAATATTAAATCATATTCATATTTGAAAGTTCATGACTTTTTTCACTAAGAAACAATAAATACTGCATGCTTTCTAGAGAGAATTCTTATACAGTATGCTGGTTTTGCTTATAACACCTGTTTTACAAAATTCATTTTTATTATGAGACATCAAGTATACAGAAGTCAAGATACAGCGTAGTTACTGAACATATTAACACAATTTTTATTCTTACCAGCTGCATTGACAGACTGTCTCTACAGAAAAGCTGCAGTCATTGTCACTGCCAAAAAGCCAGATGCTCAGATATCCTCTTTGCACCCTGATGGTCACTGTGTGACCACTAAAATACCCAACATTATGCCCCTCCCTCCATTAACTTGTGAAATGTTGTCTTTATTTTTGCTCAGACCTTACCAAAAGAGATTTATCTGTGTATTCGTGAAAGTGAAAGCAAAAACATCTAGAAAAAAATTATCTGTCTCTGAAGTTTTGAATACAGTCCATATGTCACAGAGACTTAGTGAGAGATCCAGTTTGAGACACACTGATAGGGTGTCACTGTCAATATAACTTCCCAAGGTCACCGAGTTGGTGCTTCACAGAGTGCAGAGCCCTGCTGTTGTGTTGGAAAGAAAGCATCAGTCTATTGGAAATAAATGTTAAACATGGCAGCAGCTTATAGAAACAAGAAAGCCTCTCAGTACATTTTCAAATTCTGTAAGCAGTCTGAAGACAGATCAGTATTTAGGAACCATTGTCATCTGTTCTACAGTTTATTAGGAAAGTCAAACTAAATGCGTTAAAACTGTTGAAAATAATACTAATAGCTTTGCTTACAACAATAATTGTTAGAGAATACCATGGTATCATTATGAAGTGCACTAGATTTCTTTTCAAACTGTAGCAAGCTGAAAATTCAAGATTCCTGGTACAGAAAACATCACAGCATTGGCTTCTTTAGTCACTAGGTCAATTTTCCATTTAATGTGGAATAACTTAAGTCACTTGATGGTCTTCAGGGACCTTTTCACAATAATCCACTTGGCAAGTGAGGCAGGTAAGTTTTGCAAGACTTATAATTGATCACTGGTGCTGTTGTAGACATGATGGAAACACCATATATAACACAAATACTTTTTAGCAAAAAATATTATTCCTTCATAATCAGGTGTAGGTGTTAGTCTCTGATTTGGCATCACTTTGACATAATGCGCCTATGGTTCTGCATATATGGAATATAAATATAATGATGTTTTTATAAGGGTTCCAGACGTCTTGCCTGTATATGAAATGTAAATACTGCGTCCAATCTTTAACCCTTGAAATTGGGTGTGAAGGAGGGATTCTGTTTGGGCCTAAATACAGGCAAGCTTTATTTGGGGGCTATATTCCTGTGGCAGTGCAGCTGTTCAAATGCTCTTAACACCCAACAAAGACATCATTGTTCCAGGGAAATGCATTTGCTGGAGCTGGTGGGGGTCTGGCCAGCTGTAGGTGGGATGACTGCTACAGCAAAAGCCTGTAACTCAGCAGTCCACTGAACCAGGCCTGGTGGTTTCTCACAGCAATGATGGACTGCATCTGGCCAGGGCAACGAACAACAGGGAAACAAAGACCTTACTCAGACATGGTGTGTCTCCTGCAGTCGGCAGGGGAAAGCTTGTAATTATTCTAGCTGGCATGGGTGGCTGGTGTGGCCTTTGCAACTTCACCAGCATGACTGTAGCAGTAATACTATTATTCTAATTGTTGAATCAAGGCAACGAACAAAGTTCTTGAGCAACTAGACTTAGATGCCCATAAAAGAATACTGGTACACTGACCCTTATTTAGACACAATTTTCTCAGACACTTCTGCAATGACCTTCACCCAGTTACAAAATGGCAGGATTTGTGGACAATACATTGATTTAGCAAGAAGGAAAAGTCAGTGGCATGGAGTACAAGATATAACCCATCTTGCTGTGTTTGTATGCATACATGAATTCCATAAAACAAACCACAAGAAAGAAAACTTCTTGTAGGAGTCTCAAGCCAGCCAGCAAATCCTGGTCCCCAGGAAGATGCTCTGTCTGGAGTTGCCTATAGATAGAAATACAGAAAACCAAACTGACAGAAAATTTCATCTGTTGCGTGTCATTGCACCATAAAATTGGTAACTGTGCAATATTTTCTGAAATATTAAAATCCTGCTAAAATACTAAGAAGAACATAGAAGAGGCTGTGCAACAATATTATCTGGTGACACTTGCTATAACAGTTAGAAATCTCACTAGAGAACTAGAAATCCTCCTGTTTGGAGTCATAGGGCTAGTACTAATCAAGGGAAATGAATAGGTTATTGTAAAATGCTAACAAGAACTTCTTGACTATTTGTTGGAAATATTTGGCATTGTATGGGAAGCAATATCAGGCCAGATGGATCACTCATACAATTTGTGGTGGTAACAGTCATGTATTTGCAGAAGAAAAAGCTTTGTTTGAGGATTGACCTGATTGCCAAGGAGGTCATTCCTTGTGTCAATTTTTATAGTTACTGAGTTTACACCAGGAGAATGTCAACTTTAAGAGAGTTTTCCTGCAGCTCAGCTAAGGCTATTTACAGCACAGTTACCAACAGTCCATAAGAATGTTAGTTGAGGGGTTTCGTTCATTTGTTTGTTTGTTTTCCAGAGACACTGGAGTAATGCATGTTGACACACCCCCTCTGTCTTTCTTCTGGAGTGGCTAGATTTCACCTGGAGTTTGGGATCTGCTACTGCCTTTGAAGTAATGAATTTCTTCTTTGAGTTCAGTTGGCTCAGAATCTCACCTTGAGGTTCTGGGTGCAGTCCCTGTCTGCAGCCCAGCCAAACCTGCCATCATATTGTCAACATCAGAAAAAGAATGTGTATTAGGACAGGAGCACAGGAAAGCAAAGAAAATTAATTTGATTCCATTCTTTGAAGTCATAACACTTAAAGACAGGTATCTTATGCAAGGGATTGCATGAACATGATGCCCTTCTCAGTAGTTCACGTGTAAGTCTCTCTGGGGACTGTCTTGCTGCAGCCAAGGGCAGAGTACATATCTCCCCTTCTTGCTGCCGTTATCCCAAATAACACATCCAGATGCTAAGCTGTATGACTCAGCTCCCTCCTCTACATTTTTGGTTTTCTCTTTCCTATCACACTTTCATTACAGAAAATGAAAAGGTGGCACTGTAAGGAGAGTCCTCCCTGCTGACACTAGCCACAACACCTTTGGGGATGGAAATACAGAATAAGGTCTCTGATTCTTCAGTTTTATATATCTCTTATTAGTTTCAGTCAAGACCAGCCATAACACCTTAAAGAATATCAAGGTGCAAAGTTGAGCTTACATGCCAATGTTTTCAAATATGGTTTATTTTCCTAGTTTATATGGACTGTTTGTGGTTTTGCAAATTGCCTTAGTTCTTTTGGTTAATAAACCTGTAGATCAAGTACCTGGTCTTAAACTAGTCCTCTGCCAGGAATGCCTCATGTTTCACTGGAAACAATGTGACCAACCCTGTGAAACTCTCAATCTATTTCTTATTTTTTTAATTGAAATTAGATTTAGTGGCTTTAAATTTATGAGTTTGGAAGGGTGTGGTTTAGCTATTAGAAAATAAAATGAAAGATATGAGAAATAAGATTACTCACACATACACACAAGTTGATAGGACTAAAATTTCAAAAGGATTATGAATAAAAGTTAATCCCTAAGTTTCTTGAAATTTCATCTCAGCAGTTACTTGCTTCATCACTAAGACCATCTCTGATCACCTGCTTTGTACCCTGAATTTATTTCATACTGGGGCAAATCAACTTCTGTATAGTATTTTGATTTTCTTGCCAAGTGACATCCTGCCCCTCTTGCAATCAGTGAGGCTTTTATTTCTAGAGGTCTCCATTTTTGTTACGTTTATCTACCAAAACTGTTCTGGTGAGTTGACATCAACAGGGCAACGATTTGCTTGAGAGAAGGCACCTATGCGGAACTTCAGTAGGGATCCATGCTGAAAGCAGTGTCACAGAACTGGGGCACACTTAGCCAGGATTAAGAAACAAGTTCCCTTTGGATGCTCTGCAGTGGCTGCGTCTGCTGAGGCCATCCAGGGCTCCTGCTGCATCCATTAGCTCCTTGGGCCAAGGGCTTTCCTTCCTCCCTGCTCCCTGAGCTCACCCTCTGCCCTCCATTCTGCACGAACAAGGCAGAGCTCCAGAGCAGGGATCTCATCTGGGTGGAAATAAACAGGCTTTTTAGCTCAGTGAAGTTTAATCCAGAGCTGACTAGCTACTCTGGTTTGCTTTATAACCAACACAACCACACCTAAAATGTCCCACCCAAGTGAGATAGACTGTATCCCATCTTTTGTTATTTTACATTGGTTTATTTATGAAAGGAATGTATAATTAAAAAAAAAAAAAAATCTTGCTACCGCATCTTTAAGCAAGCCAACAATTACCTTGTTTTAACCTTGAGGTTCTATTCTTCGGACTTCCTAGATAATATGAGTCAATTATCAGATGAAGATTAAGGTATTTGTCACTCAGGGCTGTGCCACAAGGAACCTGGGGACACAGTGTGCCTGCATTGATGTGACCCTGGTTCCAGAATCATACACCAGTACGGCTCCATGTAAGAGCTTACCCAAGTGGAACTGATTGCAGGGTTAAAACTTAAATTCACCTATTAGAGTGCACAGCAGTGGCAAGGTCCTGATGAAGAGACTTTAGTTAAACCCCCTGTTTCTCTGAATATTCTGATTAAATAAGAATGATTTGAGTTTTGGTTGATTAAACAATTTACTGCAAAAAAAATTTTCCTGTCATGGAAAGTCAGGGTTATACTGATGATGTACATTTATACTAAGAAAGCCTTTTTTTTTTTTTCTTTTGTCTTCCAATTAGTTCTTTGAGGCTTTCAAGGACTTTCATTTTTACAAACAGAAGCCTTAAAGCTCTGAAGACTGACTAGTTTGTCACCTTCAGCAGAGCAGGGAAAATTGTGTTAGATTCATGGAGAGGCTGGTGTTCTCTCACCAGCTGCTGCATACATCAGCTCTCATATGGATTTCTCTTGTCTGGTGATATTTTGGTCTAACTGTTATTATGTTTTAATAATTTGGATAAAAATATCTCTCTGAAAAAAAGTAAACAAGGGCCACAACCAAGACCTGCAGCAAATGTGCCTGGAATGGGAAGTCGCTGCTGTGGCTAAAGGGTACAGTGGGTAGCACAAGGTGAGACGGGGCAGGAGGGGGGCAGCTTGTCTTTTGTGGTTCAGAAAACTCTCTGCAGGTGGTTTCCTCTGCAAAGAAAGAGGTAGTGCAAAGATGTAGTTTTTCCAAGCAAGCAGCAGCTGTGGTAGTTTCCCCCTGGACAGAAACACAGAGGCTGTTCTGCTGAAGTGACAGAGAGCTGCACCAGGGGAGTACCCGTGAGCTCTCCCCATGTCACAGCAGAGGGGAAGGGGTTTGATAGCAAGGGTAACAAAGCAGTCCATCCTGCAGAGATGCTGAGAATTGCAGTGTTCAGACCAGGCCTGGGTTTCAGCGCCTCACCTTGGACACAGTGACCATGACCACAGTGAGTGGTGGTGCTGTCTCCTCTCCTGTACATGAAGAACAAGTTTCAGATTTTCCTGCCACATCCTATGTTCGATGTAATAGAGGGATTTTTATTTGATACATGGACAATACTGTTGATTATCATTCCCTTTCCAGATTCATTCCATGTCCCCTTTCATTTTTCACCTCCAGTAATATTTTCTTTGTTTTATAGACTTGGTGCTTTTGCAGACTAAGCTTCGTGTTTGCTAGAAGGAAGTATTACATGACAAAAGTATTTAGGTTCCCAGGGACCTGGATGAAAAATTAATCTAATACTCTGTGGTATTTATACAAGAAAGATTCCCTAGAAAATTAAATGGGCTTTCTTTTTTTCTTGCCAGTAGCACCTGAAAAATGGGTTATAAAAGGGTTCTCCTTCTCATTCATTTCCCAATGGAAGGATACTTCATTATTGCTTTTGTTACTGTAATTATCATCATGCAATCTGAGTAATTAAAACAATATACTTTGGCACACTACAAATGCTGAAAGGATTTCAGTGTAAAAATATCTAGATAGCATTTTTTCCTTCGCATAATGTAAAAGAAATTTACATGAACCACATCTATTTACTTTTCCAAACCAGCTGCTAGTAATAGACTAAAAAATCTTGAGAAGTTGCTTCACAAGTCCTTTTCTCAGCCAATATCTAAGAGAGAAAGAAAAAAAAGGGAAGAAACAAAACCACCACCTTATTCACACAAGTGTTTTAAAACGAGCCAATCATAAAACAACTAGACTGCATGAAGTTCATTATCCAATCCACTGACTTTTTCACAAAAATCACCTTATTTATAGTATGGTTCAGCATATCAGCTGCCAAGAGTATGCATATAGTAGTGTTGAACTGTACAGCAAAAAAAACTCAAAACATTTTGTTGCACATTAGTGAGATTCCATTTGTGTGTGCTCCTGACAAATGGCTCCCCTGCAGTTGCCTCAGCATTTACTTGCCAGAAAAGACCCATTTACTGCTTCATTTATTGATATGCAATGGAAATTATAGAATAAGTATCATACCAGTGAATTTAAAGCAGTAATTCACACAGTTCTTAAAGACATAATGTCTGGAGAGTCTAAAACTAAACTAACTTCAGGAGATGTTTATGAGTATTGTGAATGAAGCCGGGTGGGGGGGTGGGAGGAAACACCCAAGAGCGATAACTTGATGATGAGATTTTAATTTAATTTGAAGTAATGCAACCAAACTGCATGAGGGAAAGGAATGGAGGGAAAAATCTAGTCTCTTAACCAACACTATCCTACCCTGCCATTAAATTGTTATAATTACCCAGTATTTGACCAGATGGCAAGTCATTTCTAAAGTCAGACCAGGTGTTCAAGATGCAGAGATAATCACAAAGCTGATGACTGTGGTGAAACTAATTAAAAAGTGTGTTGCAGAGGCACAGTGGTGTTGTGGAGAGAGAGAGTGACCAAAAATAACAGGATAGAAAAGATCTGATGTATTACAACAAAGTGGTTTGGAAAATAGTAAGCAAAACCAAACAGAATCTAATTAATTTAAATTACCAAGGTCAGAGGAGCACTCTGATAAACTATTAGATCATGCAATCCATTGGGGCTTTCTGGGGTTTTGTTCCTGTTTTCTAACACAAATGCAAAGACAGAAGTGAAAGGCAGAACTAATAAAGATGAAAACTGTCAACCCAATCAGAAGAAGGGCAAAATATGGGCACAGATGCACATCAAAATGAAATACGGGCACAAAAAATCCTTTTCATGCGGGTGAACGCTGATTACATGGCCACAGCTGGAAAATACAGAGAGCTTTATTCATTAAAGACTAACTATCTTCAATTAGGCTTTGCTTTCATAACAAAACAACAGAATAGAAATGAAATTAATTGCCACGCTGTGCCTGTAGCTTCTCCGAACACACTGCCCTGCAGCCTGCAGTCAGCACGCTGCCTGTTTATTAGACAACTTCACCTTTCTGGCACCAAAAATCAGTTCAGACAGGAGGGAAAATGCATTTAACTGGGGGAGGGTGAGAGGGAAAGCAAACTTTAAGAACAACCCCAGCAAGTAAACACTCTACCACACGGTAAGAGAAATCAAAATGTCTCATTGCCAGCATGGTGCACATTGGTCCACCCTGCCAGCTCAGTACTTTGTGATCATCTCTGGCTGTCTGCTCTAAAAATGTTAAGTGCGAATGCTCACGCTGTGCCCATGCCTCTGAGGAGATCACTAATTGGCTCTGTGCTATGCCCGTACATGAAGCCTGATGTTAAGGGGTCTTGGACACACGTAAAAGCTGGAACCTATTAAAAGGCAGCTCTCCATGAGGTTTTTCATTTAAGAAAGGGAGGTGTTCCCTGCTGTCCAACTGGTCATCTCCAGCAGAAGGGGTGCTCTTCTCTCTGCGCTTGCAGCCTGCTCCAGAGCCTGGGGACACCCACAAGAGATAGGAGTCATTACATCCGCAGGCTGAGGAGAGATTAAAAAACCTCGGTTTTAGTGAGCATTTTTGCCATTACAGAAAAATGAAAATTATGTGCACTTCGTCACCCTACAATGCCACATGGTGCTGATTAAGTGTTTTGGCACAATTGCATAAGGAGCCTTTGCTAGCAGTAGCGATGAGGATTCAGATTCGCTCTGCTGCTTGGTTTTTATCTCCAAGTTTTCAGCTGTGTGAACTGGCCACGTGTTGTGCAAGGATGCTGATAGGGTTTGCAAGTCTCATCCAGCCCCCCAACATTAGGGAGAGTTTCTTCTTGTTGCAGGTGTCTTTGCCTGTAGAAAAGCTGGAGGTTTCTTAGTGTAGTGGTGCTATGATTTGAAATAGGAACAGGTAGCAAATGGAGTTAATAAATCAGTTGATGATCCAATTAATTCTGCCAGTAGGAATTTTGCATTCACATTAGCACTAGAAATAACACCTTGTTGGTCTCTGTCTTGATTTGGGCTACAGACTGCAGGAACCTGCAATCAAATGTTTCTTCCTGTCTTCTCCAGAAAGCAAAAGGAGTCAATATGTCAATGACTGTGAAAAACTGATATCTGCTATGCCTTACTTAGTCATTGATGTCCAGAATGAGCTGAAAAACAGTCTGTTAAAACGTTAGCTCTCTACTGTTTTTATCAGTTCTCTAGGTGGCTCAAAAACTGAACATTAATTTTTAATCTATTCCTCTATTTTTTTTTGTTGACCCCAGATTTTGGAATTTGATTTTGGAACTTTTCAGTCAATTCTGGTTGTGAAATTTATGTTGAGAACCTATTTCCCTCACTGGAATGAGAAAAATAAAGAGCCATAATTGGAAACAGGAGTACAGCCCCCGGATAATGGTGCAAGTCAATGGAAAGCAGTTTACCCAGTGAAAATACAGCGCATTCATTCCAGCAGTGCTTCCTCACCACAGAACATGTGCTGCAGGCTGTGTAGCTTTCCAAATATTTTTAACCTCTTAGGCATCTGGTATTCTGGCATAAATGTCACAAGGTATTTCGTATTCAGAGTTTTGCAGTTCCAAATGGATATTTTTCTAGGGACAATTATGAGCACATAGCTCAAGGACTGCAGTTTCTCTGGAAGCTGGTGTGGGCACAATGTCTTTTTACTATTACAGTTATTTACAAGAAGTTCATAACCTCCTGCACCAGCTGTTGTTTCTACACTGTTTTCCTGCCACCATATTTGCCCATTTTTTAAAAAAGCAGAGGTTTTCCTGTGGTGTTTGTTTGGGGGTTTTTTGTTTGGTTGTTTTCTTTTGTTTTGTTTTAGCAGGCAAATAAAGATAGGTTTAAGGAATTTGGAAATAAAAGCTTGTCTATAAATTCAATAAGGACAGCACAGGCTGGAAGTAAGCACACTGCTAAGCGAAGGAATAAGAAAATTTCACGTTAATCTACAGGTTTTCAGTTTTAAAGTTAAAGCCCACATACTTGGCCCTCTATACAAGTCTACAGTGATGCCCAGAAGTTTTAAAGGACCATGCAATTGATTTTAGTATTCAAGAGATACTGCCACCTGCTCACTTTTGCAAGCAGAAGAGAGGGAAAGGCCCTTTCCGCTCTGGCCCTGCCACACACGGGTCTCTGCTGACTAGTGGCAGGTAACATTTCACAGAAAGGAGGAAGAGTAGTTTAAAGTCCGCTGTCTTTCTTACACAGGAGAAAGCAAGTATGAATGGAGCTGTCCCCAAATCAAGTGTGTGGCTTGGCTCTTAACGATAAAGAGGGAAGAAGCTAAAGAAAGAGAATAAGGAGAGAGAACAGGAATGGCAAGAAAGTGTTTCTCCTTTTGTTTTTCTTAACTGACCATTTCCTTGTATTAAGATTATGCAAAAATCTCTGGCTTTAATCTGGTGGTTGATATGCCTGCAGGAGGCCTTCTTGTTGCCTTTCACAGCCAGATTCAGCTCCAGATGGGCTTTGGCTTTCCAAATCCTATTCTTATGTAAGAACTCCGGCAGCATTTCCCCTCCTAAGGGTTTGGCTGCAGGGACTCATGGCCATCTCAGCACTGGTGTAACCAAGGGCAGCCCCCATCCAGTTTAGACAGTGTCTCTATATTCCTCATGAGTTTTCTGTCCCTGTTTCCACTTCTTGTACACTTTGAGTTTATTTCTACATTTCATTAGGCACTCCTTGTTCATCTAGGAGACCTTCTGGCAGTTTCCCTTTATTTCATTTCAGGATGGACCATGTTTGAGATTGAGGAGGTAACCCTCGAAAAGCAACCAACACTCCTGGATCCCTCTTCTCTACATACCCCATGGGATTCTTCGAATGAAGCTCTTCAGCAAGCCATAGTCAATCCCAAATAGGTCATACAGATGTCCTAAGACATCTTTGTAGTGTTCCAGATTATTGCAGGACAGATATGAGGTCACCACACATTCACTCAAATTAAATTAGCCTTGATAGTCATCTGACCCTAAGCTCACAGGCATGGTTTAAGATAATGCTTACTCCATGATGAAATTACATCATTTGTCTCAGTATCTGCTTTAGGTTTCCTCTTTCAAAATAAGCAGTTAAATAGAACTCATATTCTGAACAATACAGTTTGAGGTAAACTTTTTTCCTCATCAGGAAACCTAGAGACTCTTTGCTGATACCATGCTGGTTTCACAAAAATCTAGCCCCACTAGCTCTGCAAGGGGCATCAGTGCTGCAAACAGCAAAACACCTGCTCATGTGTGACAATTCTGTGCTATTTAAAATTTAATGTATGTTCAAGGATGTCAAAAATCCAGCCCCACGTCAGATTAAGCTCAGTCCAAGCAGATGTAACCTACTGTCATATTTACTTACGTTAATTCTGTCACAGAATAGAGAACAGAATCTCAGTAATAACTACACTCACACTAATAAAACCAAGGTGTCTAGAGAGGGTAATTACTCTATGACCTTGCTGCTTCACGGTGAATGACCTTGTAAGATTGGAGAGTAAAGATGGCTGAAAATGTTCTGGTAGAATATTTTTCCATTAGAATATCATCCCATAACTGGGACATTGCACAAGAACATATATGTTGTCCTGAAGATTTTGACACAAGATTGTCGGTGTTTTTTGTTTGAATAATTCTGCAGCTTAAGGTGTTTGTACTAGTATATCAGGATTTGAAATGCATAAGGTACAATATAAGTTCAAAGCAAGAAACTAAGAACAGAGACTTTCAGTATAGTCATGTCAGTGTTTCTCGCACTTTTTAATTTGGTCTCTGATTTTTCTTTTATTTGTCATTCCCTACATGAAGGAGGAATGAAAGGTAGAGTGCTTTTCATTTTTTAGCTACAGGTACTTAAAGGAGTTTATTACCAAGGCAAAACACAGGCCAGCATCTCCCAGATAGGCAGAAAGGTGTCAATTTAATTATTTTGAACTTATTTTTATAATTAAGGCATTGACATGATTGCAGTGTTCTCATGGTTTGGGAAGAAATACCTGCATTCTGCAGGGAAAACAGATGATTTATCAAACTCTGAAGATAATCAGCATATTTGCATACACACTTTTATGTCTAACTGCCAATTTCTGTTTCCCAATTAAAGTGGTTTATTTGACTGTTATCTTCAGCTAATTAGTACTTATTTTAGGGCCTGAATATAGTGTAGGCTTCATGAGAAAATAAACTCATTGGCTCCAAGTACGGGGAATAGTTTGATGGCTGAAAGAGAATTGCCCCAGATAATGAATTCCTACGTGTTTTGTAATGTAACCTAATGCCTCATGCAGCTACTAAACTCCCAGATGGCCCAGCAGAGGCACATACTCATCAGGTGACATATTAAGCCAATTGAAAAGATAATTAGTAAGCCCCACTTTTTCTGTATTCTTTTAGCATTAGGAAGATTCACATTCCACTCTTTTATGTACTGGCCTCCTATTCAAAACATATGGAGCAATTTTTTATTTTTTTCTTCCTAGAGGTGCTGCTCTCCTGCTGCTCCCACTGACTTCAGCACATACTGATTTGCTAAAGGAGCTGCTGTGCATTTTTGCTAATGTGGCTTTGTTTTTCCAAGCATCTTCATTTCTTAAGGAAGTCACACTGTGAAGTTACCTGCTATTGCGGATGCCTGTTCCAGGTTTCAGACTAGGTGCAATTTCATAGAATCATAGAATCATTTAGGTTGGAAAAGACCTTTAAGATTGTCAACTCCAACCATTAACCTAACACTGCCAAGTCCACCTCTAAACCATGTCCGTAAGGACCACACTTACAAGTCTTTTAAACACCTCCAGGGATGGTGACTCCATCACTTCCCTGGGCAGCCTGTTCCAATGCCTGACAACACTTTCCATGAAGAAATTTTTCCTAATAACCAGTCTAGCCCCTCACCCCCCCAGTGCAGCTTAAGATTATTATCTTTCTTGCATCAACATTCCAAATGGTCTGCTTTGACAACACAGTGAATGAGACAGGTATGATTTAATTACCAGAGAATGTCAATGCTGTGTATGTGTTGGCACTAGGACAACCCAAAAATTTGGGAACATTATTTACCAAAATCAGGAGGTAGATGGGGAAATTCCAGGAAATGGCTCCAGAGTATAGACCTGGATCCTTTCAGATAAAAACTGAGCAGCCCTCACAAATGTGTAAATGTCTATATAGCTGGGTGAGTCTAGCTCTCCCTTAGGAGATTTAGGCTGGTCAGGCTCTGAACAGAAGGATACAGCTGTTCTGTTCTGGTGTTAAGGAGATCACTAGATCCCTCTCCCCAAAACATCCCAACCTGATTTCCTTCCCCAAGGAGCAAACAACGAAAGGCAGGAAGCATTGGGCCAAGTCTGTGGGAAGAATGTGCTGGAACCTGACCCTTCACCATTTGGATTTCAGACAATTTAGCCTGGATCTGCTTTCCATGCCATGGGTACCCAGCCTTACAATTAATTTCTCCATAGAATATCCACATGCGTTCTAGCAACTGTTTGTAACTTGGAGGGGGATTAAGTAAAGACAGCATGGAATAGTTGCATATACTGGATTCAGTTGTCTGTCAAAAAAATCTGTTTAGATCTTTTGATCACAGCTTCAGAGCTGTTCTTTCCTCCATTTTTTTAATCCAATCACTTTTCAGTCATAAACTTTACTTTTTTCCTGTTTGCTCAGCCCTTAGTCTAGATTTTCTACTACTAAAATCTTGACAGGACAATTATATAGATATTAAAAATAGGAAATTTTATTTGACTACGTCGTCATCTACCTACCAGTTGGTTGCATAGAAGTGCTTGAGCAGCAGTGTTTAGTAGCAAAATCCTAAGCCTCTGGATCTGTAATTATTTCATATTAATACTTTACATCTAGTTCAGACCCACACACAAACATCTCCACCTGTTTGCTTGTAGCATATGGGTCCTGCTGAGTTCAGTGACAAACAGTGGGAGCAGACAGTGATCCCACTTCTCTCCCCAGATTCAGGACCTGGAGTTTTTTGTGAGATGTTTGCATTTCTGGGTGGTTTTCGCCTCTACCCCAGACAAAGCACTGAGTGACACCAGAGGGTATGATTGTCCTAGGCCGTGGCAGGGATGGCACCAGCTGATCAGCCATGGTGCTTCCATACTTTGCCATTGCTTTTCTTTGTTATATACTTCGAAATACAGCAATTTCTTCTCAGGTCTCAAGGCTGCTCTTCTCCAACAGCCAGTATCTGTCCTTCATGGAGTTGTTTATAGCTGTGCAGCCTCTGTTTACAACCTGTGCCCCAACTTTCAAGTCCTTCACTGTTATCCCACGTCGGACCCAGGGACGCCTGGTGCCAGACTCCAGTTCAGACAACAAAATCTCACAGCAGAGTTAGCAAAAAGCCTGTGGCCGCTCTTACTGGACTTGCATCTTCTCATAAATGCATATGAGGAGCAAGAAGTATTTCCTGTCATGGTAATGTAGTTATTACATACCTTCCCAGTCGCAGTGAGGAAGGGATCCACAAGCTCTGCCCTTTGCAAACTCTGTATTCATTACACATGCTGCTGATGTGCAGTGACTTTTTCCCAGTGGGAAAAGAGGGGGAAAAAGGTAGAAAATTCCCTTCCCCACCTTCAGAAGTACAAAACAATTTCAGCCCCAGCAAATTGCAGTACACTGGCAGGGAGCTACCTCTGAAATTTCTCTCTCTGTGCTTCCATCTGGAATAGGTCCCAACTGTAACCACCTAGGTGTCTGTTGTGGTTTGCAGAAATGCAGGGTAATATCTGGATTTCATAAGCTGCTGCTTCTGGATTTCTTCAAATTAAGGACAACTGTGATTTCTGTGAAATGTTGGTGCAGAAATAAAAAGGCTCTAAGACTTAGAGGTGAAATTTGTCACAGCTGTGAATGTATACACAGCCAAGTGTTAAAACCTTGAAAAGGAGATTAAATGTGTAAATGAGATGCATTTCAAAGGGACAGCAACAGAAGTCTGCACAGTAAAAAATAGGAATACTATGTAAAAGATGTTATTCTGAAAGAAGGAACTTATAGATTCCTGTGAATGAACCAGTATAAATCATAATTAGTCTTGTTGATGGACTAGCGGTTTTGCCTATTGAAAGTAAATTGTTTATAATAACTGGTTTATACTAGGAGTATTATGCCTATGAAACTCAAATGATCACAGTGGCTCAAACATTGAGAAGACAAAGTTTCGACTGTGTGATGAAGAGCACAAAGTAATTATTTGATTTACAAATAGTGAAATTGTGAAACAGGTTT
Source organism: Streptopelia decaocto (assembly GCF_964273445.1). Classification (NCBI taxonomy): domain Eukaryota; kingdom Metazoa; phylum Chordata; class Aves; order Columbiformes; family Columbidae; genus Streptopelia; species Streptopelia decaocto. Next base: position 147,794,151 of record NC_138663.1, read on the forward strand.
GTTCTCAGATATTTGTGACATTCAAAGGGAAGGGTCCTTATTATCTTCAGGGATCTACCAGAGGTTTTAGATTATAGTGTGCCCACTGAAATAGGCAGCTTCTGGCCCTGAATGTTTGAGACAGGTTCACTAATAGAAACAACATTGTTATACTGACTTCCACAAGCTGAGAATCTGCCTCAGGCTGTATTACATCCTCATGTCACAATATGAAAAAATACACATCAAAGTCAAACCAAGGTTGTGGAACACCAGTGGGTCTAAGCCCAGAGTCATTGCTCAGCAATAGTTGTGACAGGTGCCAACTAAGTGCTCTGCTTCAGTAGGAGACACAGTATCTGCTTCAAAGACCAAAACCAGCTCTCCCTGTAATCAAGAGAGACACGCACACTGAGTTCAGTGGGAGCTGCATCAGACGCTGGTGACCAGCTCTAAAGATCAAAGACATTTCATTAATTTTCAGCCAGAGAGCAGTTGCTCAACAGGACATAGCTCAGGTCTTAGGAGTAAAAGCATCTACATTTGTTGGTGAATAATTCTATAAAATGTGTATTTTGTGCTATAATATTTATGAATATGTGTGGTAGGAACCTACAAAGTCTGTAGTAATGCAGTACCCAGAAGAATGAGGTAATATCCAGTGCATCTCAAATAAAGTAAGTTGAGAGAAGTTTAAGGAGGCTTAGTGGTAATGCTCTGAAAAATCTGTACAGACTGCTCTTTCAACATGGCAAGAATTATGTATAAGATTTAGGCAATAATTATATTCATTAAATTAATGGATGAAAGCTTATATATTGCAGGAATCTCCTCCTACTCAGCATTCCTATAAATTATAAATAACATTCAATTTAGTGTGACTCCATAGAGAAGACAGTGCCCTTAATCTTCAAGTGGATTTCAAGCTTATGCCTTCATTAATCTGAAGGCAAAGAATTCTTTTTAACGTGCTTTAAATTTTTGCAAGAAAACTAAAACCTACACATTTTAGGTAGAGACTAAAAGTGAGATTTCTTTCCCAGAACCCCTACAATGAAGAAATTGAGATTTTGCATGCTGCTAAGTAACAAAGATATTTAGAAAGGAAAGAAATTTATGTTTTGCATCCTGGTTCTAATCAATGATTCAGAGGATATAGTTCCTTTCAATTCAGGACAGCCCAAGATCTTAATTAGTTTTGATTTTGAGCAAATTTACAGGAAAGACATTGTAAATTCAAATCCGAGATCAAGGCAAGATTGGGCTTAATTCTGTTGTGTAGTGGCAAAACAAACCTTTTCTTCATGTTCTTTTGATGTTCTTTCATGGCTATAACTGATGATATATGTCAAGTGAGATCAGTTGTGTTTCAATACAAGGATGTGCTAAACTGAGTCTGAGTTTGAAAGGAGAATCCTTAGGCAAAATTGTCTGTATCTGGGCAAGGCAACAAGACACTTTATGTTCCAGAGCTGACCTGTAATTATAACAGTAGTTTCAGATTCAAGTCAAATGATTCAATATGAAGCACTTAATAATTCGAAGAGGTTATACTTGAAGGTTCCATTACTCAGCCTTACTTCCTTCTCCCCTTTCACCTACACAGAAGTGCTTTACGATTTCTTTATTATTATTTTCCATTATAAGCAGTACTTTTCTGGTCTCCTTTTCATTTTTTCTCCAATAACCCCTGAATGTATTACTTTGTTCATATATTAAAAAGCTGCAAGTATTATAATAAAACTGTTTAAAATCAGTGGAAAGCAGCACTGGAGCACAGGACTTTGCATTCCAGATTGTAAAACCAACACAAATAATTTAGTTCAAATTGGGAGGACTGTAACTCACTGTTCACCAGAGGTGCCTGCTGCTGATCCATATTTTATGGAACGTACATTTTTAATGAATAAGGAATGGCTTTCCATTTCGAAATGGAATGAAATACTGATTGTTCTGTAATTTTTTTTTTTAGAAAAAAAAAAATAACCTCTCACTGCTCCTGCCTGCAATGACATACCTGATTGCTCATTTCCCTTGTAGGTCAGCTCTATTGCCTCATTTCCCCCCTTCCCCAAAGAGCACTGTGCACCCCCTTATTTTTTTCCTCTTCTTTCCTCTTACTCCACCCTCTCCCCACCCCTTTCCCACTGGTACCATCCCAGGACTATTGTTCCTCCTTCCCCCTGGCCTGCCCAGGGGTGCAGACAGCAGTCCCCAATGACTTGTTGCTTCCACATCCAGGGATGGTGGAAGAGATTTTCCATATCAACATTTGTCTCGGCCAACTGTGCTGGACTCTTCCACACTTTCACTCCCTGAGTGAGGGTGTTATTCAGAAACCAGGACTCCCTGCATAAACCCATGTGCCCTTCTTCACACAGACCCCTCTGGGCAAGACAGGCTAGAGAGGTGATTTTTACCCCGTGGATGGAACAAATGGGGTTTGTGCTGCAAGTTTCATCTGCCATTGTGGGTTTATTTTTATTTAAGGTAGCTGCTCCACTGCTCTTCAATTGCCTCTTGCTCTTATAAAGGGTGGTGTGGATTGATGTCGTTGGCAAAGCAACACAAGGAAAGATGAACTCCAGATGCCAGCTACCCCGCCTGGCCTGAAGACAAACTTTCTCCTTTCACAAGCACCGTACAAGTACCCAGTCATCCATTCCCTAGTAGAAATAAGGGAGAAATTATCCCGACATCTGGCACATTGCCAGCGTACCATGAGGATTCATATACTATACGGGGCAGCACTGCGTTTTGTATGTTTTGACTCCCAGACGTTCCGGGCGGAGCCACCGCTGGGTCTTCTTAATCGACCATGGGCCCTTGCAAAAGAGAAGGGAAGGATTTGGAAGGCCGGTTTAAAAGAAGCCTCCCCTCAGGAAAAAGAAAAAAATCCTTTTCAGGGGCTAAAACCAGGTGAACCCAAATAGATTAATTCCCTCAGCGCCGCTCCTCTGCCGCCCCCTAGCGGAGCGCTGGGGACGGGCAGCCGCCGCCACCTCCCGCTCCCTGTTTGCTGCGACTTCAGGAATTAATCCGCTGTTTTGGTTTGGTTCTGTTTGCACCCTCATTACACAGACCGCCGTACTCTTCCTCCGAAGAAACAGGAGCTACGAAGCACACAAAACTTTCGTGAATTGATTTTGCTCTGTAGTTCTTCTCGTGCTCTCTGCTTTCAGTTCACAGAAGCAGACGTGACTAAGACTTTCCTGGTGATTGCGAGATTCTGGGTGTTCGAAAAAGAAATATCACTCCATAGTTTGTCCTCCTAACAAAACATAAGCAAGATGAATTAATTAATAAATTCTGATGACAGCTTCTAGGCAGCTGTTGTCAGTCCTATATTAAATCTGACTAGTAAGTGGGTTATGGTTATTCCACTTTAAAGAGTATCTCAAAGGATGTTTGGATTTAGGTCTCTCAGTCAGCTGCATCTTGATTAATTTTGTATTATAGAAAGTAACAGCACGGAGACCAGCAGCCACTGCAATTATTTACATCCTCGTGACATGATCTGGTGCAACAGCGTGTCAAAAATAGTCATTCACATTAGGTGAGTCATACGCTTTCCCTTTAAAATGCAGACAGTATGTGTACACAGCCATGCAGCACCCTAAAACAGATTAATGCAGTCCTACTATTTTAAAGGCAAGGTTAATTTAAAATTAATTTAAAGCTTCATTTCTGACCAGCAAGTACAGCAAATGGGACATTTTCCATTCTCCACCAATAAAACGCAAGTATACAGTAGTGCAATTGCCTTTCTCCCACTGCTACCTAAAGATACTCATTATAATCTTCAGGTCCATATTCTTTTCTTAACAGAAAGACAAAAGCAGAATCTGTCGTCTTGCATTTGATGGATTTTCATGCTGGAGCAGGCAAGTATGAAGCCAACTTGCAAAACTCCCCAGCTCCTGGGCAGTCCATATCTCTATTTTTGTCTGGTCCTTCCTTCATGCACCAAGTTGCCGATTGTTTACTCTAATGAGCATGCCCATCAGTCATATTTCAACTGTCCTACACAGAGAGCATTTGGTTGTATGTTTACAGCCTACAGAAGTGCAGCATTTTCCTAAATCAGGGGGGAAGACTTAACCAGTTCTACAAGGTGGTATCTCTCTCCACAATCAAATGTGTGATCAATATATAGCAGGTGAGAAAGTCAGTCCCAAGAGGGTGGTGAGGGAAGACTAATGCTACTTTGGTTAACCCGTAACAAGAATCCATTTAAGTCAGGAGATTTGATGAGCCTTTTAAACTGTACATTTATTCAGCTATGGATTGATTTTAAAATATGCTAGCTGGCTCTTTTGAGGACAAGTGGTGCTTCTAATCAGTTCCAACACAAAACTATACACTGTTTACATACTATGACTGCAGGCACCCTTGACTTCTGTAGATTTGCATCCCACAGATCTCTGCTGCTTTTTTCTTCTGGTACTGTTGTACCAGATAGAAGCAGAGGACTTGTCTGCCATCATTAGTGACCTTTTCCCTTATCTTTTTTTTTTCATTTCTTTACTGTTACTCTCTGCTCTCCGTATCCCTGACATGTACAAAATTTGTTAGAAACATGCTCACTAATTGGTGTTACTGGTTTGCTGTGCTGCAGGCTGTACTGTGAGAATTTACACATTAGAGAGAAAATGAAAACAATTACTTTTTAGCAGTCTGTACACCATATCTTCTACCCTACCCTACCTTCTACCCTATCAAATTCAATATGGCAGAGGAGGCAAGAAACAGGGCAAAAATAAACAGCGGAAATAATGTTACTAACTGCAAAACTATATGTTACATAGATTAGGTGCACATAATATGCAAATATATAGAGTTTCATGTATGTATATACTCAGCTCCCCTTTCTTCTGTGAGAAATCTGTGTGGCAGATTCCTGCAAATGGTTTTCCCAGTGTAGTAGTAGGCTTTGGAACAGCTCAGATTCCCAGTATGAGGCTGCACCAACCCCAGGATGTCTAAAGACAAAGGACAAAACTTGAGATAAAATCATGAAGAGGTGAGATGATGCTCTTCAGTTTCCAAATTGTGTCAACAGACAAGTCATGAGTCAGACCAGCTGGGATCTGCAACAAATTCAACCAGCTGTAGCGGTATTTTGGATAATGATTAAAAGGAGATGGAAAAGCAGTAATTTATTATCTGTGTTTCAAATTTCAGCTTCTAAAAGTGACAAGTTTCTGTTTTCTGTGACAACTGAAAAATAAACACTGTGTGTCAGTTTTCCATGCTGGGGCATCAGGTTAACTCTGACTCACAGCAAACAAAATCCTCCTTTTAGGTAATGAACATCGTGTCCTGCAACTCTCGGCACCCATTAGTCACAAGAGAGAGGACTCCTGGGGAGTTATATTACTTACTTCAGCAATCAGCAGTGGAATAGGCAGGACAGTTTGTTTTTTGCATGTAAATGGATCTGTGCTGATTGCTTTTAGGTCTGTAGCTAATTAGGAAATCTGGAAACCTCTGATACTAATCTACTAACCCCAAGTGAAAATCACTGCAAGAGAAGGCATTGCAGTAATCTATACACAGCTGTTAGTGTTGTTTGGTATGGATAGCAGAGAAGTTAGATCTGTGCTTAGTCTCTCTGTCTCTCACACAGGTAAAAGCACAGAACTGCAGATGGAAACTTGCCCCATCCCCTTTTTCAGAAGCAAGCGGCTTAATTGTTTGTCCGGCAGGTGGAACCCTCCTACTTCTTTTTCTCCGAGAGATTCACTGGAGAACTGAAGGAAGGCGGGCACTGTCCCGCTGCCGGCGCAGCTCTGCCGGGGTGCAGCCCGGGTTTCCCCGCTGCCCGGCACCCCCTTCAGCTCTGTCACTGTCCCCAGGAAGTGTGTAGGGCCTGTGAAAGAAAAAAAAAATATATAGATATACAGCTATATAGATATACAGATATATATAAACTTGTTTCGTGTGGGCTGCATTTCATTGCAAGGCTACAAATGAAACCCTGAAACATTATAAAAATAGAACAAGCCATTAAGTTCTTTTGACAAATTTGTGTTTGTTTTCTCTTCTGTCTGCAAGTAAGCAAGTCACTTACTAAGTTATATGTTATTAGGCAGAAAGGATTCACACTGTCCACATCAGTGTTTTCCCAGCTTAGTTACATGCCTCTCAGGCATCTTCTTTCCCAATAAGCAAGACAGAGCCTCTGTAGGTCCCACAGAATCACAGAATGTTAGGGATTGGAAGGGACCTTGAAAGATCATCTAGTCCAATCCCCCCACTGGAGCACAAACACTCAGATGAGGTTACACAGGAATGTGTCCAGGCAGGTTTTGAATGTCCCCAGAGAAGGAGACTCCACAACCTCCCTGGGCAGCCTGTTCCAGTGTTTGTCACCCCCACCATGAAGAAGTTTTTTTCTCATATATAAGTGGAACCTCTCGTGTTCCAGTTTGCACCCACTGCCCCTTGTCCTATCATTGGCTGTCACCGAGAAGAGCCTGGCTCCATCCTCGTGGCACTCACCCTTTACATATTTCTAAACATTAATGAGGTCACCCCTCACTCTCTTCTTTTCCAAGCTAAGGAGACCCATCTCCCTCAGTCTTTCCTCATATGGGAGATGCTCCACTCCCTTAATCATCTTCATTGCTCTGTGCTGGACTCTCAAGCAGTTCCCTGTCCTTCTTGAACTGAGGGGCCCAGAACTGGACACAATATTCCAGATGTGGTCCCATGACAGAGGATGTCATGTGGACCTCTGAGCACATGGTCTCCACTGAACATCACATCCCCATTCACCAGTGTGGGGTCTCCTGCTCTGCAAGACAAAATGATGGTCACAGCCAGAGGGTGAGGCTGAGGGGATATTTCTGAAATGTGGGATTGCACATCAGAAGAGGGATGACAGCGCTGCATTCTGAGAATATAAAGTTAAGGCCTGGCTGAGGAGGAACACATAGCAGGAACCACAGTGGGACAGCCCTCCCGTACCACCTACCTTGCCTCTCCCGTAGCCCCTTCTTCCACCAATGGAGGGTGAACTTGGTCCCTTGCTGCCATCCCTGCTGGGTTCCTCCCTACATCTATCATGATTCAAGGAGTATCTGGCCAAAGAGCTCTAGGCCACTGATTAGAGCTTTATCCTTTAAAGCTTGAGCATTCAACACCTTCCACACAGAGCTTCTTATCTAAGCACAGCTTTATACAACTGTTTTTTTCAATATGGTTCCTTTATTATTATTTTGCTTTCTCGCTCTCTTTTTCCGTGTTACACACAGAGATTGACTCATTCTTCTCCTTTCAAACATATTATATTTTCAGAATATTTATTCTGCTTGTCACTATAAAATTATTTGATTGGTTAATGTAAACTAATAAACAAGTTTTTCCCTTGATCATTTCAGCTATCAATTAACTGCCAGTTGGTACCTCTGATGAGCCCTTTCTTCAAACCAAGGTGAAACTACTTCTTTTTTTTTTTAATTTTTTGTGTAAATCAGTCCATCTTACCTCTAGATACACTTTAACAATGTGTAACCAACAAGGCCTAAAACTAACAGTTGTGCAGGAAGAAAATTGAAGTTTCCCAGCACATGATAGATGTCCCCACATCGCCCCTTCCCCACCATCCAGCTGCAGGTTCTACCAGCCTTTTCTTTTTAAGATATATGGCATTGCAAATACTTACCTGTGCATTCTCTTTCCTTTTAGCTTTACTGCACCAGAGGTTTTTCCTTCCCATTGCATCCATGTGTGTCAGCTTAATTTTTCTCCAGATGGAAAACTTCATGTTTCCAAGATCAGCATCACTCCTTCACAAAGAGTACTTGCAACTGCTCCCCAGTCTCCTTGCTGTGAAGCTCTAGCACTCCTAAGGGCTTCACTCTCTAATGCTCCTACGCCTCTTTTTCTGTTTACCTTTCTTCTCTAACACAGATCTGTCATTTCCTGGCTTGCCTCAAAAGAATAAGTAATATAAAGAATGAGAGACATAAGTTTTAAGCTCTTTTGGAACTTTCACTTCATTATTCATTGTTCTTCATGAGCTAACACTTAAGTTACTAAGGTTTAGATTGCCTCCACAACTATGCTTAACTACGCACCACATAAAAGTATGCTTTATACAGTCTTATATCAAAATTCTTGTTTTCTTTTTAAATGTTTGGCTTACTATGATTTTTTACTGCATCACTGCAAATTATTTTATGTTTTATTACACTGTTTTATACGTTGTTATAAAGTATTTCTATTTTCTCATAAAATAAACAGGATAGGCAGCACACCTAACTTCATACTGCTCTAACAATCTTCCCTTTTTCATTTCCCAAAACTTTTTTTCTTTTTTTTTAACTTTAAAATCTTAAATAATGGTGCTAAATGCTCATCATTTGGTGAGGAGGGGGCTACAGCTAAGATTTTTCACTTCCAATCTCCAATCTTTTCTGACTGACTAATGGCTGGACCTAAGTTCCCACTGTATTCCAAGAGAGAGTCTTAAGAAACTGATGTTACAAATATTACTCAAGTGTAAAGGTATTTTTTGTGGAAAAATATATATTCATGTTTGTATATTCAATGAAATATTATGTGTATTCCATAAAAACAAAATTATATTCAAGGCATACAAGAGCTATATCGTCATTCATCTGAAATTATTAAACTCTGGGGATCTAAAAAATCCTCCACTATCCTCTACTCCAAATGACCACAAGTCTCTGAGCATGACTAGAATCAAGTCTCCTGCCCATTTGGCTTCCAGGTGTTTGTTGATGCAGCCAACTCCAGCCCTCCATCTATTTTTTTCTTTTGGCATTTTTCTGAGGTGTGAACTTGTAAAAGGTCTCTAACTGGCAGCATCAGAAATGCAACATCTGTATTTATTCACATAGCAAGAGTAGCAGCACCAGTGCTGTTCTGATGCTGGATCTGCTACAGAAAGAACAGGTCCGGTCCCTCTTCCATGCCAACATATAAATCATCTCAACTCCAGAGGGAGATAAACCATGTGAACAAGCAAAAAGAAGAGCCTACTACCAAAGCTAAATGTATCCCTAGAATATGTCACTAAAGTAATGGTGTGTCTGCTGAAGCTGAAGTCACTTTCAAGGGAAAGGGACAACTACACACAACAGATGGCAAGTACATAATTTTGGTTATGAGCACAAGAATAAAGTAAAATATTGATTTGTAACATGTTGGCACCACTGTAGTAATGGCTTACATCTACCACAAGATAATTGAGAGGCAGTTTATTCCTAAGTGAAAGTGAGATAAAGCTGCTCGACATTTACCAATGAGGCAGGATATGCCAATAAGCAATACCAGTGGAATAGCTAATAGTAAATCCACTCCCTCCTGTATGTGGTGTGCACACCTCTAAAGATCTTCCAAGATGTGTACAAAATCCTTGATGATCAGGACCTGTAAGAGTCTAACCTTTACTGAAAGCAAGTGACCATCTTCAATAGCCAGTTCTGTAGTGACACTGAGTGCATCAACTCATTCATAGCAGACACTCAATGTTTGCAATATGCTAATAATTTCTGCCTATGTTAGGCTTGAATTGTGAATTGCAAGCAAAATAATTTTCCTGGATTACTCTTTACTCTTTACTAGCTTACTTTGCTGTAAATAATGGTTTTCTGACATTGGATTTGCTTCTGTCCTTTTTGCCTTTCCACCTGTGGATATAGAATATATTTGGTGAGATCCAAAACCATTATTCATGGAAGCACTGAAAGGCTTTGTTTGTGGTGAGTAAAGCTAGAGATCTCACTTCAGGTGCCTGGGCACAGCAATCATGAGGTCTGGGCACTGATGTAATGACTGCAGAAACATCAGCAGCGTTGATGGCTTCTGATCAGACCTTCCAGGTTTGCACACATAGTAATGACCTCACCACCAACAATTTTGCTCTGTGTGGTAGAGAGAAACATCCCTCAGAAGCAGCGTTCATTCCTACTGCACCCATTACAGCCAACACCCACTCCCACAGTGGAGACATGAGCAGGTCCAGACCCTCCAGCTGCTGGACCAAGCCACAGCAACATGTGGGACTATTGGGAATAGCCAGGCTGTGGCTCCATAAGACGTCAGTGTTTTCCTGCCTGGAGGCACATTCAACGCAATGAGGACTAGCAAAGGAAATACAGGTTTGAGGCAGATGGCAGCCTCCCTGGGTTGTACTGATGACCTTGTAGGGTAACCTGATGAAGTCACCAGGCTGGTTGTACCTCTGTTATTTCTGTCCAGCCAAGAATATCCTCTTCAATGCAGATTAATAGAAGGATGCTGTAATCCAGTATAGATTAATTTCCTTTCACTAACTAGATTGTGCGCACTATCCATAAAGCTAACCATGTTCGAAGCTTCATAACATTTTACAAAAAGGAGCCATCAATTTGTTGTGTGCTTTCCATTTAAAAATAAAGAGCTGCCTATGAGAAAAACCCTGTGATCTTTATATGTAACAATCTTCATTTTTTCCAATAGTCTTCTCTTTCTCCTATAAGAAAGATACAATGCAGCACAGCTGTACGACCTTGTTATCCCAGTGGCAGATGGGATAAAGGGCTTAAAACCTGGTCCTATTTCTCACAGTGCTTCTTCCAAATAAAAGGCTTGAGGAAGGAGTGAAAACTACACCCTTCTTTGCTTTCCTGAATGAGCCAAAGAATAGAACCCATGTCAGTGTATCTTCTGATCTCTGGTTAAAGGGTGAACTTTCCATCTGTGCCCCTTGCCCCCACCCAGGGAAGGGAAGCCCTGTTTCCACTAAATGCTGAGGAGAGGTGATGAGCGTTTTGTTTCCCTGTGGGCTTTGTTGAAGGTCACTGCTGTGTGACGCTGCAGGAGCAGGAGCATCTCCCCTTCCCTGTGCTGCTGAGTGAGTAATTGACTTCACTAATTCCAGGCTTTTCACACTCTGGCAGATATCATACGTTTAGCTGTGAGCTTTACTAGTCTCAAGTGGCTCTTCTCACACAAAAGATCTGGAATTGCAGTACCTTTAAACTGCTACTTTCTTTTTCTACTCCTAGAGGAATGTGAGATGTAGCCAGATGCAGAGCTGCCTGGTGTTCCTTGGTAAGGGACCTGCCTTGACCATAGGCCCCACACTGGAGATGCAGAGCTGACCTCCGCAGACATCATCCTACAACATCACTTCCAAATTATACAGCATACAAAAGCCCCTCCAACCTGTCAGATTCACAGAAATCTTTGGAGTCCAAACTGCAAGCCAGCAGCACGATGAAAGGATCTGTGATGGCATCTCCCATTGCATCTGCTTGCTTCCAGTGCCTCTAGTACTTCATTGATGTACCACACAGGGCCTTACCTGCAAGCATTCGTGGCAAATCAAATGGAATTATCTCAGAGGCTGTATGGAAATATAGTGTTTCACAAGCCCCAAAGAATATGCCTGAAACACAGGAATATTCTTAATAAAATGGACAGATAGAAAAGTAATCACATCAGTACAATCCATTTACCCCTCCTCTGTATTTATTAAATGTCAGTCCCTCAAAGAAAACATCAAATGATTCTTATTACTCAGTACTGTTACTGCAGTAAATGGGCATTCCTAAAAACATCTAACACCCAATGCTCTATCTTAAAAAACACCACAACATCAGAATTCTTGGGCCTAAATTTGCCTCTTTGCCATGAATATAAGACAAAATAAACTGGACGACTGGGTATTTGTTCAGAAACAAATTTTTGAAAGAAACATAAACAAGTAAAATATTTTGCAAGCCTAGATGCCGTTGACTGATTAGATAGACAAGATTTCTACCTGGAAAAAAAAATGCAAAACAGCTTTGCCTTTCTATGCCAAATAAGAGCTGAAAAAAATCACCACATGACTACAGAAAGCTTTCATTTTCCAGAAATGGGGGGAAATGTTAAAGCAGCTAAATTATCCCAGTAGACTTTGAAAGATACCTATATTTACCCTGCTGGGAGCTAATCCCAGCTCTCTCAGCAGCTTCCCACCTCTGTTAATATAAAGCAGATATACAATCAGATCCAGTGTCACACACTACCCACAGATGCTTCTTCTCAGGTCCAACGTCTGAACCTCTATTAGGAAATCATTTTATGATATCAAGGCACTCATTCTCACCTATGCTGGGCATCGCACATCCCTGACAGAAAAGCAGCAAGGATTTTCAGGTGTATACTGCTGATGAGATCACGCCTATTAACAAGCAGGCAGCTCTCTAATGTGTGTTAGTAAGTAAAGTAACTCCACAACCCACTTTGTTAATGGGGTGGTAGAACAGGAGCAGGTTGCCCAGAGAGGTGGTAAATGCCCCATCCCTGGACACATTCCAGGCCAGGCTGGACGGAGCTCCAAGCAACCTGATCTAGTTGCAGATGTCCCTGCTCATTGCAGGGGGGGTAGACTAGATGACCTTTGAAGGTCCCTTTCAACCCAAACTATTCTATGATTCTGTGAAGAGAATGGAGAGCTCTTCTGCTTGAGGCAAAGATGGGTGAAAAGAGGCAAAGGCATCTCTGCTTGCAGATGTGGGAGCTGTGCCAAGGGCAGGGGGAAGCTGTCCTGTCCTGCCTGGGGCAGGAAATTAAAATAGGGAAGGATTGACAGTGCTGGAGCCATGGTGGAGCAACAGGCAGGCAGGGAAGCTGCTCTCCCACTGAGCTCTCCTCTGCGCCCCCATCCCTCTGCTGCCGAGCACAGCTTTCGCAGACAATTCCTATTACCACTTGGTGATTTATGGCCATCTCTCTCTCTCAGATGAACCAAAACACATGTCTCTTCTGATGGACGGTGTTCTGCAAAGCATGGGGTTTTACAATACAGCTGCTATGTATTATCCCCCACAAAGCAAATGTGGGAGTATTTATATGGTTTTTTAATGCAACAAATATATTTTCCCAGATGCTTTTGACTGAACATGTTGCTAATGGGAGTGTGTTCATCTTTCCGGAATAAAATGCCTTCAGAAAAGAGAGAAAATATTAAAAGCTCAAGAATCAAAGGTGATTTTTTTAAAGTAAAACAAGCTTTCAGCTTCATCTGTGATTTTTTCTTCTCACAACTGCTCTAAAATCTACATTACAATATTGCTTATTAGCTCCTTCTTAAACATGGCATTACCCAGAGGAAATGGGTTGTATTAGCTGTGGTAGAGTCAGCATAGTAATGGAAAACAAGCAAGGCCATACCATGTGACAAGGCATTTTGTATGCTAACAGTTGAATATGAGCCCTGCTGATGGTCTGAAAGTTAAATCAAATATTAAACAACACAAATTCTAACACTTGGGTATCTAATTAAAACTTTGCTGTATTTATTGCAAAGGTTATATGAGCATCCTCCTTAAATGTCCATAAGGCCATTACCATTTGTACAGCTTGTTTACTGAGAATTGTTAATAGATGCCAGGAAATCAGAGCATTTGTTCTAAAATGCATCTCCTTATAATGCTTTCTTAAATCAGAATTAAACAGATTATTAGGATCCATCCCTGGATATACAACCTGACGCTTGTTCCTATTGATTCTCAGTCTCCCTGAAATGAAGGAAGCATATTTCATTGTGAATAATAAGATATCTCAAAGAATTTTAGCATCACCAAGTATATCTTAACCACTTTGGAGTAAATGCTTTCTTGACAGTCCATTTTAGAAATGGGCCGCTTTCACTTTTCTATGTGATCTAACAATTACAGCTTGTCAATATTTTTGTGATCCTCAGTCACTTGAACCTTCCTACCACAATCACCAGGTTAGTTTTCTTGATTGAGAAACGCTCATGATACTATGTGCTAAAGAATAGCTTTAACACAGTTGGCAATTCCCATTATTAACACATCTTTACTGACTAAGAAGTTTTCTTTGCTTGTATTTTGTCATGTCTGTTATCAACATGCAGACTGCTTCTCCCATGATTCACAACTCTACATTTATCACAGAACTGAATCTAAAGGATGCTCACTCCTGCTCTTGCACTCAGCCAGGTAAATCCCGCTTCCACAATTTATTTTTCCTGGTGAAATGAGGCTACTCCTACACAACTTCTTTTGAGATCTGTAATACTTTCAAAGCTTAGAAATTACATCTAGAATAACAAAACCTACCTACTAAATATAAATCAGTAGCTTTCTTTGAAATGTATATATGCGCTAATAAGAAATTTTCTCAAGCATTTAGTAGAAAGTACAGTACATATGTATGTATGGTATTTTATGGTGGGTAACAAAAAATTTTAATTAGGAAAAAAGCTTGAAATTTCTCAAGTTTCAAGTTAATTTTCTTATGATTAACTTGTCTATTAGGCCATATTGCAATAAATTCTAGGCTCTACTGAAAACAACTAAATTCAGTAGAGAAATGTCCTGGTTTTGTTAAAAACAAGACCAGATTCTCTTTTAGTGAATTTTTCTTTCAGCTAAGTTCTTCTTAGTAACTGCACTTTTCTGAAGTTGGATACATGTTTTGGTAGACATAGCAATGGTATGCAAGGTCGCTGATAAGAATGCTCTTTGCATATTTGCAAGGAGGAGCGAACTGAACAGGTGACTAAAACTGAACAACTAAGTATTTCATCTCATCCACATGATAGTTCATATAAAAGTGGGAGATCACAAGGGTCTAGTTCCTCTTCAACTATGGACGGCATCTAGGGAGGACCCTGTGAGTTGTCCCTGCAATCTGAGGCCTAGTGACAGCTCCTGCATCCTTGAATCCAGTTCTGGTTTGCTGTAGAATCCAACCCAGGACTTCTAGGTGCCTGCCCTGCAGCTGCTGGAGCAGTGCTGAGCTACCAGGAAAATTCAAGATTGGTTTTGTATATTTTGTATTATTTTCTCTATTTTATTAGTAGCATTAGTAAAACATTTTAACTTCTTTCTAACTTGCATTTCTCTTTTCCTCCTATCGCCTCTCCTTAGTGGGAAGGGGAGGGGCTCAGAGGGAGAGGGGGTTAACAAAGCATCTGCCACAGTTTATAGTCACCCTGCAGTCAAACTTTGACAAGAAATTATATAAATCTTTCATTTTTAGCTGTATATAGTCAGATACATAAAATGAGGGGGAAAAAAAAAAAAAAAAAGAGAGAAAAAAAGGGGCAGGGCAGGAAAAATAATTAAAATTGTAAACCAACGCAAGTCATACAGGTATTCAATACAGCTGCAAAAGGACAAGCACCATTCTGACAACTGTTAAAACAAGATTACAGACTCTGAGATATTGAAGTAATCCACCTGACAGACCCAGCTCTGATGATAGTAACCTTACTGGAATACTGCATTTTCTGTGTAGGTGTGATGCTTAGGGACATGATTTAGTGATGGACTTGGCAGTGTTAGGTTAACAGTTGGATTTTAAGATCTTAAAAGTCTTTTCCAACCTAAACTATTCATGATTCTATGATTTTGCATCAGGCACAAAATTTTGCGGAGGATAAGAACTCATCGAAGACAGAAAAGCAGAGCATGACCAAAGGCTGTAAGACTTTACCTATGAGGAAAACAAGCATAACTTAAAATAATTATAAAAGAAGATTTCAATGACCACTTTACAGTAAATAAAAAGTTGTCTTAGGAAGGAAGAACCTCCTCTTCACTGGTGGGCAATAATGTGCTTAAATAATAATAAAAATTAAGATTATGGTTATACACTAGGGTGCAGATAACAGAGATAAGCCCTGGAATAAATTGTTTAGAGAGGTTGACAAATCACAGGTAGATCTTTGGGCAGATGTTGTCCAAATATTTTTTTCAGAGGAAAACTAGTTATAATTAACACTGCCTTCCAGTAGGGCATGGAATGCAAGGCCACATTTTTGCTATATGTTCTTGATTTAAAACATAAGCATAATATTTATTAGTTGCAATGGGTGTTTGGTTTGTACTAAGATGGTTTCCTGAACTGACCAAAACCTTGGAAGTGTAAATAAATTTTGAAATCTATGGATGCCAGGCATTCAATATCAAAAGGCATTTTTGAACTATGACTAATGAATGCAGTTTTCAAGTGGCACTAAAGGAATTAGGTGATCAGCTGCTACTAAATTTGACCAGATCCGTGTATTGAAACTCCTCTAAAAAAAAAATGACCTAAGAGGTACTCGAACCCATTTGAAAATTTTTTGTTAACATAAAATGCCCACCAATTCAGAAGCCAAAGGTTAAACCAGAATGGAAAACAGATTAAATGTCATCTTGAGGTGCCTTCTTGTAAATATACCTTTACAAATAGGAATACACTATAATCTTTGTATGGTTGCACCTACTGCAGGCTGCTTGCTCCTCATACCTTCATGTGATGCAGGAAAGTTCACATTTCCCAGGCTGTGTTCATATCTTTAACAGAGATAGGGCTTAGTCTCCAAGCTTTATTTTGGTATCTTCACCATCACTAAACTGTGTACAAAGAACACAAACTTCAGGTGATGTATGTTGACAGAGTACCATGAATGCCACAGAAACATGGTAATTCAGAGCAGTGGGAGATCTAGTCTAAAACTGTAATTAAATGAGGAAAAAGGGTTCTGCTCAGATTTGCAAATCTTGCATAGAGGAATAGGATTACTATTTTTGTTTACTGTTTTAGTAGTGTATAGACACGGATAAAAGTCCTTCTATGAGCAAATATATTTGATAAGAATAATCTCTTGATTAATGTCTCCCCTACAAATTTGTTTGCATCTCAAATTTTGATAATGGTGTGTACATAATAATTTGTGTTACTGCCAGAGCCTCTGTTCGCTCAATTGATCGTCTTGGTATTGTTTTTCTGTCTGCTCATCTATACAAGTGAAATTATCTTGCCCTTTCTCTTTTCTGCCTCTTTTATCAGATCATTTAACAATGAGCTATATTTTCCATGTAGCCCTTTCAAAAGAGACAAAAAGGAGAAAGCTATAGAGGAGGGGCAGAAAACTGGAAAGTCAGCATCAGATCCATATGAAGTAATTTCCTTGCTAACAGTGATTTCGTTTCCAAAAATCTTTTTTGTTTTTTCATAGTTACATGCATTTCATTGTTTCTATGGGGTCATACTTCAGTGATTCATTGCCACAATTTGGCTTTATTTCAGTATGGAAATGCTGAGATTGTATGTCTCTTTGTGATGAGGAGGGGGGTAGAAATCTGTGTTTTTATTGCAATTGCCATTAAAATGCAATGAAAATTGCAAAAAGAGATTAAAACATTCAACTCCCATTTCTCTGATCTTTTTCAAAAAATATTTATTACAGTAGTATTGCCACCTTATTCCTGAATAACCAAAACTGTATGTAGTAGACTGCAAGGAGGGTCTGCTTGAACTTTGCTACTGGGTCTGAGCTGGATTGTAGCCCAGACCACATGCCTGCTGAGTGGACATTCATAGTTCGGTGTCACCTCCATACACCTCAAGGTTGGGGTGCTGGGACCAGTAGTTGCTGATTACCCCTCCTACTGACCAAGAGAACAAGTAAAAGATTGGCATGTAACTCACACCAACTACCCAGGCCTGTTATTTCTGCTCTTAGTCTGGCCCAATAGCATTTGGAAGCAAAGCCAGAGCATAAGTGGAAGGGTGCCTGTTGTCTGAGGAAGGGTTCCTTCCTTTCACTGGGTCCCTCAGTGGCATCCGTGTCTCTGTCATGACCCAAGGCAGCTTGCATGCTCACAGTCTGAGACTTAAGTGAGTTCCACAGGCTTAAACAAATAAGTATTCATTTCCCTGAGTGGTAATGAGTTTGTCCATAAATTAGTTATGACACTAAATTGTAAAAGATAACTGAACAACACATTGTGCTATGGGTAGTATTTAGGAAAACCACAAATAAACAGCCAACCTCCCCCCCCCCTTTTTTTTTTAACACATCTGTATTTAGGAAAACTGTAAATAAACAACTGATTTATTTTTCTCAATACATCTGTCACCTATACAACAAACTGGTATAGAGCAGCATAATATCATTTTACTTCATCAAACCAGTTTTTAGTGTTGCCAGCCCTGGCACACAAAATAAGAATATTTCTGTGGTCTGTGACTCTTCCCTCTGTGTGTGTGGACTAGGAATAAATACAGTGAGGAACAAAGTGGAAGGGGAAATGGCCCCTCAGCATAGGCTGGCTATTGAAGAGTGGGATGCAGTCTAGACATAAAATAAGATTGTCACAGTTTCCCCTGAAGCAATGTAGAAGCGGGGAACCAAAATGTGGCCATTGCTTTTCCTTGATCTGCTGTTATTACAGCACAACTATACCAAATGAGATGAAATGACATCGTTAGAAGGAGAGGAGAGGAGAGGAGAGGAGAGGAGAGGAGAGGAGAGGAGAGAGAGGAGAGGAGAGGAGAGGAGAGGAGAGGAGAGGAGAGGAGAGGAGAGGAGAGGAGAGGAGAGGAGAGGAGAGGAGAGGAGAGGAGAGGAGAGGAGAGGAGAGGAGAGGAGAGGAGAGGAGAGGAGAGGAGAGGAGAGGAGAGGAGAGGAGAGGAGAGGAGAGGAGAGGAGAGGAGAGGAGAGGAGAGGAGAGGAGAGGAGAGGAGAGGAGAGGAGAGGAGAGGAGAGGAGAGGAGAGGAGAGGAGAGGAGAGGAGAGGAGAGGAGAGGAGAGGAGAGGAGAGGAGAGGAGAGGAGAGGAGAGGAGAGGAGAGGAGAGGAGAGGAGAGGAGAGGAGAGGAGAGGAGAGGAGAGGAGAGGGAGAGGGAGAGGGAGAGGGAGAGGGAGAGGCTGCTCCATGATCCCTGACATCTCTGTTGGGTCTAAATTGTGTGGTAAGAACTGTGAAGATCCTCTAGGTAAAAGACAAGAAATGCTACAGCAACTTCCTTATGATAAAGAGGTAATACTTTTCCAGTATTAAAAGTGGGGTTTATGTATAGATCAAGTAGAACAATGGGCTTCTTTCATTTGGAAAAAAAAAAAAACCAATCAACACTTTTCGTACTTTGGGTCATTATCAGATTCCCAGTTTTAAGCATATCATAGACATTAGGAAAACATCTAGCACTGTGGCACTATAAATGAGTGTTCCTGACTTTGGTAACCATGGCAAAATCTACTCATTGCAACACATGATTCAGTCCTTTCTACACAAAGTAATTTGTTTGTATTGGGTTTACATAGCAAGGTTTTGGTAGCACAGAGGAGCAATCAAAATCTGATGGCATCAGAAAAGTTTATGATTGCATCAGAGAAACTGCCCTCTTGTCAGAGGAGAAGCTGAAAGTTATGGCAATTGCATGGCCTCATTTCTGGCATATAAGTAGTTTAGTCAAAAGCTTTGAAATGTGGGATGAGAACCTCATCTTAATCTGCTGAGATAAATTCTCATTCGCTAATTTGGATGGAGAGGGGCAGAGAGGAGGGTGAAAAGGAATGCATACCATAGAACTTGTGTCAGTGAATGGAGATGCCTACAGAAAGAGTTAAATAATCTAAAATTTCCCAGAGTGTGAGACAGAGAGAGCTCAGTAGATGCTCTGGTCCATCTCTAGAGCAAAGTGTCTGTCTTCCTTGGCTGTATACATAGCCTAGGGAAAACACAACTTTTGTCTGAAGTAGCTCTATCAGATGCCTAAAATTGGGCAGCGTATTTTCAGCCTTCATCTACCATCTCTATCATTCATCCACTTCAATGGATGAGTTTAGAGCATCCTTCCGATTTCCTGAAGCAGAACTGTTGCTTCAGGCTGTCTGTAGAATCAAAAGGACAATACTGCATTAATTTTTTCTGCTTTTGATTTTCATTGGACTAAAAGGAAGAAGAGGTTTCATTCAAAGCAGATGCTGAATCCAAAAGAGGTAGTTTTAAATACTCTTCCTATAATCACCTCTATCCTGTAACTATTTTTTCTGTATTTTTCTGTATCAGTAGTACATACGTAAAAAAAAAAAAAAAAAAAAAAGTGGTTGAATTGAGGCATATTTTCCAGCTCTCAATGTCTTTTGATTAATTTCACTTATTTAGATAGAAATTTTAATGGGAAAGATGTCTAAAAATCAAATGAACTAGTGAAGTATAACCAGCATCCAAGACAGTGAGGTGAATGTAAAGCTAAATTAGTTATGGTCTCATATGTAATACTTTTGTCAGTGGCTTATATTTAAGGTATAAAATACATACAGAGGAAGTTTAATGTGCAGCTGCTTGTGGGCTTTTGCCATTAGGTTGTATTTCAATATGAGTGGAAGTATTTGAACAAGCCAGATACTATCTGTCATCTGATGGCACATCCTGCAGGCAAGTGTGAGGTTGTGTGGGGCTTCCCAGAAGCCTCCACACTCCCAGGTACTTACTTCTTCAAAAGACATCGGCACTTCTGGATTCTTGCCCAGTTGCTTGCATACTACTTGGTGTCAGTGTCGAGGGCATCCCTCTGGATAAAAACAACATCTGCAGCAGATGTGTCTACATCTGAAGCAGTTACCCCCATGTCCCTTTTGAAGCACTGGAAGGAGTCAGGGTGCAGTTTGTCTTGTCCTTAGCAAATGTCTTCAATTATTCAGGTGACCTGCACTGTTCACTTCAGATGATCATAATACTTCACTGACCATAGAGTCTGGAGTGACTTCATTTGAAGATGTCTGTGATATTGGTATCTGAAGTTAGAAAAGAAGGCTTCTTTTATTTTTAAGATTGTCACAGATGAGTCACAGACATTATCTTCTGCCACCACAGTACCTGGGTTTGATACAGGCTTTCAACTCATCTAATAGAAAGTTTAATTATTTCCCAAGTAATTCTTGGATTGGAATAATGGAATATTAATGCCATTGACAGGATTTTGGGTTGTTTTTAAATAAATGCAGTGTAACATACCACATATGCCTTGACATTTCAGTTGTGTGGTAGCCCAGCCAACCTCCCAGTGAAAATGTCCAGTGTTATTCTTCTCCACAGGAAGGGAGGAGGAGAACAAAATATTCTGTTAATTTGACTCATGTTATTGTCTGATGTTGCTCAGGAGACATTGCCATTCGGCTGCCTAGTAGCTATCTAGTCCATAATAATGTAATAGTTGTTAACTAACAAGTAGAGGGGTGCTGTGCTTTAACCCAAGCTAGCAATTTAAGTACGATAGCTGCTCACTCACTACCGCCCCCTCGCACCCCTAAATAGGGGAGAGAATTGAAAGGAGAGGGAGAAACTTGTGGATTCAGATAAACACATTTTAATAAAATAACAAAATAACACTAATATACTACCACTAATAATAATATATATAAAATGGAAATAGAATGTAGAATATAAGATACTCAGTGCAATTCCTCACAAATTCTGTCTGCATCAAGCAGCCAGTTCCAGGCAACAGGCAGCAGCACCTGGTCCTGAACAGCCAAATCCCAGAGAGATAGGACAGAAATAGGCAGAAAGACCCAGAGGCCTCTGCAAAACAGCAGGATGGCAAAAGGCCAAAATAAAGTAAGTCCCAAACAGAACTCACCTGGCTCCATCCAAACTACATGACTCGCCAGAAGATCCCAACTGTCCTTAAATATGAAGCATGATGCTAATGGGATGGAATATTCTTACTGATCAGTCTGGATATCAGTTAAGCTCTGCCTCATCTATGCCCCCCTTCCTCACTGCCTCACACCTGTGGGTAGAGCTCAGAGGCCTTGGTTCTTAGATAAGAGCAATTAAAAACATTTACTCTATCCCGGGGTGTTATCTTCTTGTTCTCAAACTAAATCCAAACAATGACCGTGTTATCTATGAAAAAGGAAGGTTTCTAACTGCATGGAGAAAATTGGCTTGTTTTCAGTCAAACAGGGGGACATAACTGTGGCAGAATGCAAACCCCACTCTCTCCCCCTCCCTTCTTCGATATGGAAGGAGTAGACATATCTCCCTCTCTCTCTGCTGTTTGAGGCTAACAGCTTCTTTTGTTTGGCCTCAGAGCACCCTGGCCAGGGCCATTAGGAGAAGGGAGTGCCGAGGCGCCAGGGAGCCGCTGGGCGCCCGCGGCCATCGTGGGGGTGCAGAGAGGCTTCCAGAATACCTGCGGTCAGATCTGATCAGGCTATAAATAAAAAATGGGACTCTCGTTGAGACTCAGCCCTCTTGTCGCAGATCTCTTGGAGCACGAGCTGCTGCCGAGAGCCCTCCCAGGATGGAGACTCCACTTGCCTTGCTGCCACATGTATTGCGAGTGTATTATAAATTTACCCTCGCAGAATCATGAGTGTACACTTTCCATACTCCCTACGAGTACGTGTATCCTTTTAAAATAATCCCACACCGTATTCAGGCAAGTGTGTACTCTTCCCAGACTCAGGGATGGCTCCAGCATTATTTTGGTGATGCCATGTGTATGCACACTATGGACCTCCTGAATTATTAGTTGCTGCCCCTTAATAATTTTCCTCAACTGATATCCGAACCTGTATTCAAGTCACGTTTGGAGTGCTAAAACCCTGTTATTAACCAGTTTAATAAAAGTTGTTTTGGACCCTGTTGTCCCTTAAACTAACCTCGGGGTGCCTCCGTGATAATAACTAATAGTACTTGCTCAGACCATTTATTTTCAAAGATGGCTCCCTATCACATTTTAAGAGTATCTGCAATATGCCAGACATTCTATAATAAGCAAAGGAAAATATAGTCCACCGTTCAAAGAGCTAACAGTGTCAAAATAGTTTATTCAGCTGGTAAAGCACAATTTACTCAATTTTCCACCACAGCCTGTATTCTGAGGTCTTAAAGCACAGCAGAACTTCACATAGTGTCATCTTTCTCTCCTCGCCCACAACACAGGGGTTATTGGGGTAACTGAAGCTGACCTGTGGTGCTGGAGATGGGCTCAGCTTCTGCCCAAGGTGCCGCCCCTCACCGCGGCCTCTGTCCATGGTGCTGATCACCTCGAGTGCCTACTGGGTCGTGCTGCATTACGGAGCGGCAACAGGCGGGGCGAGGTGGGGGGGAAGTAAAAAATATCGCTTTTCTGGAAAGTCAGTGAAATTTCGGGGTTTAACAATGTCTAAAATAAAAAATATATATATAAAATATAGTTATATTATAAATATAGAAATTAATAATTAATATGATAGCACAAATAATATCATAATTTCTTGTACCAGTTTGTATGACTTGGAATTACAGCACAAAATGCATTTACAAATTAGAAAAATAAGTTGTCAAGAAAATTCATAAACGAAGATGAATATGTGATTTCGGTATTCTTCCATATGCTAATGCTTTTGATTACGCTAAGCAGAGAGGGAAAGATTGCACATGGTGTGGATTTGGGGGATGTCATATCACAGAATCACAGAATGCTAGGGATTTGGAAGGGACCTCGAAAGATCATTTAGTCCGATCCCCCTGCTGGAGCAGGAACACCTAGATGAGGTTACACAGGAAAGCATCCAGGTGAGTTTTGAATGTCTCCAGAGAAGGAGACTTCACAACTCCCCTGGGCAGCCTGTTCCAGTGCTCTGACACCCTCATGGTGAAGAAGTTTCTTCTCATATTTAAGTGGAACCTCCTGTGTTCCAGTTTGCACCCATTGCCCCTTGTCCTATCGTTGGTTGTCACTGAGAAGAGCCTGGCTTCGTCCTCATGACATCCTCCTACTTACAAACTTATAGTCTCCTCCAAGACAAAGAGACCCAGCTCCCTCAGCCTTTCCTCATAAGGGACAGAGGGTGGACTCAGTCATCCTTGTGGGTCTCTTCCAACTCAGAACAAATATACACAAATGAATTTTAGAGGAGTATGTAACCATAAAGCATATTTATTGAAGGACTAAGATTCAGGAGGTAAGTGAGAAGGGCTACTGAGTTTCAGAAAACCTTCTGATTTGTTGAGATAAGTTTCAGGAATTTTGTACATAAAAGCCTTCTTTTTATATTGTTTTAAAGTTACTTCAGCTTTGCTATCTTCTACTAAAGCACACAAGGTCTTTTTTCTTGTTCTCATTACATATAACAACGACAGGATGGATAGCCTGTATACCACAGAGCATGTAATAAATAATTAATCTCTTTGAAACATTGCTTTCATGAAAAGTCACATACAAATATGATGTTTACTTGTAATTTGTTTAAGTTATAAAAACAGTAGCTGAAAGGGTGACTTTCCAATAAATCTGCTAGAGTACTGGGTAGTGGAGCTTAGCTTCTTTTCTTTTCTTATTATTTAATTTTTCACCTCAGCTTATTTATGAGCCCTTTCCAAAATCCTGCTCCAAAGCACATTTTTAGCAAATTCCCCAAGTGAAATGCATCTATGGAATTGTCACCAGGTTCATTTCAATTTTTAATATCACTTTTCCCAGCTTCAAGTTCGATGAACAACAAATCATAGAAAAATACCAGCTTTCATGCTATTTGCATTTGCCTCCCACATGTAAAAACACTAGTACCTTAAGGATTAGTTCGCAAATGTGAACTCAGTTCTTTATATTTTTTTCATAAATACAGCAATGAAGTAATTATTTTTATTTAAAACTGAATTAATCAAAACTACCAAAGAAAGTTGTTCTGACAGTGTCAGTTCCACCACTGCTTTAGTATTTTAAACTAAGTATTTAGTGCTTCTGACACATCTACAATCAAGATAACAATGCTATGCAAGCTTCCTTCTTTCTTGTTCTGCTATGCCACAGATCTGCAGGAACCACAGATTTTTAAAGGTCACCTGCGCCATTCCTTGAGTACATTAAGATTAGCAATAACAGCAATTATGACTATGAAGTGTGCTTTTTGGCACACAGAGAACCCAGAATGCCTTGCAAACAACACCAAAAGCCCAAAAAAGATAAGTAGCTGTAGGTACCAAGTTTTCTGGTCAACATTCGCCATTCCAATCCCAAAGTCTTCTTCCAAAACACTTCTTGCTGTGATCATATGTTCTTTTATCAACTATCCCTGTTTCACAAACTGGAATACTTTGTCATTTACACTCTACTTTGCAGATCAAGACTCCAGTAAAAAAATCTATAGAATTTTGAGACTCAATTTTATTTCTCTAATTCACCTTTTTTTTTTTTATGCGCTGATTCAATTTTCACTGGAGTCAGTTAGAGTAATTCTTCCAGGCACTAAAGCAGTCCCCTTGAATTGGGATTATGCACTTGTTGATACATGGAAGCTACATCAGGACATCATTCAGAATTTTATCAATACGGATTTGTGTGCTGAATGCTTTCTGACTGCATTTAAAGTAGTAACACTTAGATCAGAGAAATGCAGACATAAACAGTGCTTTTTGGATTAAAGCTTTCTCACAAGAAAGAGGACCTAAGACATTGTTGTCCACAGTTAAAAACTTTTCACTAAAGATGTTTTTTGGTTTTCACTTGTCAGTTTCAAGACACCTTTAGATAAGGAGGTTCTGATTAAAAGTAGTTTGTTAGCCTGGTAGTGGAGTCACTGAAATCTACAGGATTAGTCTAATTAGCAATGAATTATCCATAGGAAGACCTGAAATGCCGAAGGCACAGCCCAGTTACTAAATAGTGGCAATGGACACCAAAATACAGAAACAATGTTTATTTTATATAGATTTCATCATAGATATGGTAAACAAGATATTTGTATGTAAGCAGCAAGGGATGAAATAAATGACAGGTGAACAAACACAGAAGAAAAAGCTATGTTTTGTATCAAATATCTCTGTGTACAAAGGCCTACATGATGCCCAGGCAGTGTCTGAGTTTTACTGAAGCCCTGAAGAGAAGATAAATATTTTTATATCATATCTTTAAAAATGCCAAATTTGTTGTGTTAGTCCAGTAGTCTTCTCATTCTGTTCCAAACCATTTGAAATTACTGTATGATTTCAAAGAGAAGACTTTTCTTTTTAAGTCAGAGGTGCTTTTGTAATTCTATTCATTTAAATCAACTTGTTCTAAACCAAGCAGAAATACTGCAGTATAATAGTTTGACCAAGCATTATGATACTCTCTTAGACATCATTTATGAATGTGCATTAGTAAATTACACAGAATCACAGAATCACAGAATCGACTGGGTTGGAAAAGACCTCAGAGATCATCGAGTCCAACCTTTGGTCCAACTCTAGTCCGTTTATTAGATCATGGCACTAAGTGCCATGTCCAATCTCAGTTTAAAAACCTCCAGGGACGGCGAGTCCACCACCTCCCTGGGCAGGACATTCCAATGCCTGACCACTCTCTCTGTAAAGAATTTCTTTCTAATATCCAGCCTAAATTTCCCCTGGCAGAGTTTAAGCCCCTGCCCCCTTGTCCTATTGCTAACTGCCTGGGAGAAGAGACCAATCCCCACCTGGCTATAACTTCCCTTCAGGTAGTTATAGAGGGTGATGAGGTCACCTCTAAGCCTCCTCTTCTCTAGACTAAACAACCCCAGCTCCCTCAGCGTCTCCCCATAGGTCTTATGCTCAAGTCCCTTCACCAGTCTTGTTGCTCTTCTCTGGACCCGCTCCAGCACTTCAATGTCTTTCCTGAACTGAGGGGCCCAGAACTGAACACAATACTCCAGGTGTGGCCTCACCAATGCAGAGTACAGGGGAAGGATCACTTCCCTTGTCCTGCTGACCACGCTATTTTTGATACAGGACAGGATACCATTGGCCTTCTTGGCCACCTGGGCACACTGATGGCTCATGTTGAGCTTCCTGTCAATTAGTACCCCCAGGTCCCTTTCTGTCTGACTGCTCTCCAGCCACTCTGCGCCCAGCCTGTAGCGCTGCAGGGGGTTGTTGTGACCAAAGTGCAGCACCCGGCACTTGGCCTTATTGAACTTCATCCCATTGGAATCAGCCCATTTTTCCAGTCTGTCCAGATCCCTCTGCAGAGCCCTCCTGCCTTCCAGCAGGTTGACACTCCCTCCCAACTTGGTGTCATCAGCAAATTTGCTGATGAGGGTCTCAATCCCTTCATCTAAATCGTCAATAAAGATGTTAAATAGGACTGGACCCAACACCCACCCCTGGGGAACACCACTAGATGCAGCCCCATTCACCAGCACTCTCTGGGCCCGGCCCTCCAGCCAGTTCTTAACCCAGCGTAGAGTACACTTGTCCAAGCCATGGGCTACCAGCTTTTGCAGGAGTATATTATGGGAGACAGTGTCAAAGGCCTTGCTGAAGTCCAGATAGACCACATCCACGGCTTTCCCCTCATCCACCAGGTGAGTTACCTGATCATAAAAGGAGATCAGGTTGGTCAGACAGGACCTGCCTCTCCTAAACCCATGCTGGCTGGGTCTGATCCCTTGTCCATCCTGAAGGTGCTGTGTGATTCCATTCAGGATGATCTGCTCCATAACCCTGCCAGGCACTGAGGTCAGGCTGACAGGCCTGTAGTTGCCAGGGTCAGCTTTGCAGCCCTTTTTGTGGACTGGGGTAACATTGGCCAATTTCCAATCATATGGGACCTCCCCAGTGAGCCAGGACTGTTGGAAGATGATGGAGAGAGGCTTGGCAAGTTCTTCTGCTAGCTCCCTCATCACCCTAGGATGGATCCCATCTGGTCCCATTGACTTGTGAGGATCCAGATGGCTCAGTAAATCACCAACTATTAATGCAATACAAACCAATGTACTTCTCCTGTGAAGTCTGAGGTCACTCAGCAGTCATAAAACAATAACTTGTGACTAAAATGGACTGTCCTGTTGAAACTATATAGCGTTTCAGGCCAGAAGTATTGGTTTCATGAACCTTGTCATTAAATGTGCAAGTTTTCCAATGTGATGATTTTACATAAATTCAGGACACCTTTAGAGAGATTTAACTACTGTAGAGCTTGCAGTTAAACAGCATCTGTATAAACTCCTATATATATAACCCTCCACACTCATTTCCTTCACATTCCTCCAGAAATATATCTACTGTGATATTCTTTTCCCATAGCAATTGTGAACCCTGTTTACAAATTCCTGGTAGTAGTTGTGCTTAAAAAAATCATCTCCTCAGTTTACTTGATGAGAAGAATTACTTCAAAGGGGACAAAATCAGAATCTTTTTGCTTTCTGTTTTCATTTTGGTTGCAAATACTGCTTTAAATTATCTGGCTCAACAGTAGTGAAATGATACATTTTCCATTTTTTATTTAGACAGATGATTTAATTTGAAAAGACCAAATTATATTTCTCATAGATGACTTATAAATTAGATCACAGAATTCAGAAAACAGCTCTGAATTGTGCCCTGATGGCTGTAGGTAACTCGTTGTCTGCTGAGAACCTGACACTTTTTTTTTTTTAGTATAAGTGGCTTTTACAATAAGGATCACTATTTTGGTTCTCCTCTGTTCACCTATGCACTTTGTTTTGTGTATGCTTTTTAAGACATCAGTCAGTATATACTTTAATTTTCCTGAAAGAATGGAGCAGTGAAACAAGTGGACTGATATGGATGTTTGAAGATATTCTGGGTAACTTTAAAGATATAATAAACTTCAAACCTCTGGAGAAGAAAGGTCTCATGTTTACTCCAAAAGCTTTAGAAGTGTGAACAAATATGAAGATATCATGATATAATGGGTCGCTGCCTGTCAACGACTAACCATCTACATATGCCTCACCTTCATTATAAAACAAAACATGCTAGCTCAAATCACATTTTCTGTGTCTTTCACAACAAGCTAAGCAGGTATAGACTTTAACTGGATTTCTGTAACTAATATACAGGAGATCTGCAAATTGTGCTGGCAAGGGTTCCATTAAAAACTAATTTAAAGACGATACATGTTTTTTCTCTCTGAATATTTTGAAATTGCTGACACTATTTTCAACTTCTTCACTGCTACAGACCATGCACATAGCAACAGATTAAATCATTGCCCAGATAGGGTCATCTGACTTATGCTGTGCGGATATTTCAGCTACATTGCTCAAAAGCTACTGCTGTTTTTCCAGGGGCTGGGGGGTGTTGTTTCATTTTGTTCATTTATTTATTTATTTATTTATTTATTTATTTAAATAAATAAATAAATAAATAAATAAATAAATAAATAAATGTAATTCTAATCCGAAAATCATCACAGAATCCAGTCAACACTTCAATCAATATTTTCGGATTTTCCCTCAAGAAGTCATTGATTCTTTAGCCAAAATGTAAGGACATGAGTGAAGAGAAATTGAGTCCAAAAAGCCCCATGTTTTGATATATTAGTCTACTCAGTGCTACCAGTTAATGATAGAGATACCTGGAAGGCCAGTTTTTCGTATTGCCTTCATTAGATATTTCCAAGGAAAATCCCATGGTTAAATCTCACTGGGGTATTCTTCAATATTTTTGTCAGTTCCTACTTGGTCAAAATTATGCACTCAAAATGATCAGAAAGTTTATTTAAACATATCTATAGTAAGAACGTAAACACCTTACCTATTAGTAATAGTGGCATTGAAAGTTTATACAGTATCTTTGGATCATAGTTAACAGAATACAATTTCTGTGTGGTTTCATTTCTTAGGAGAAGCTGATATCCATGGATCTATATAAGGAATATTGCTCATGTGAAGTTCATAATGAGAAAGAATCAGTCATCAGATTTCCTCCAAAGACTGAAGTCCTATCACAGCAAAGATTGCAAGTACATGAAGCTGAGTTGTTGGGTTTTTTTTCAGTGAAGGTACAGAAGAACTTTTTTCTAAATTCTCCTAAACTGCATTTGTAAAGATTGCATCCATGCTATCACCAAAACAAAAACAAAACAAAACAAATAAACAAACAAAAAACCCAAACACAACATACACAAACACAAAACCTTCCTAAATTGAAATATGAAAAGTTCTTGAAAACCTTTTTCAATTCCCACTGTTTTGGTGGTTTTTTGTTTTTTTGTTTTTTTTCAAGACAGCAAGAGAAAATTGGCTAGTAAATAACGGACAATTTGAATTGAGACAGATTAATGTAAAGCCCTCATGACTGGCATTGCAGGACAAAGTAGCAGAATTTAAACAACTGGAGGTGTCTTAAATTCATCTGCTAGTCTTTTCATCTGAAATAATTTTTCTTCTTGTATCCCTTTCACTTCAAAGTCAAATTCAGGACTACATGCCATCTTCAGCATGGGTTAAGAATATTCATATAGGCAGTAACTAGCTCCAAAAGTGTTTCAGAAACCATCGTCTTTTTCTCTCTCTTTGCTCCAGGCTCTCTCTTTGCTGTGATATGGCACTTGATTGCCTCCAAGGTTTGCAAACAGATCTGTGGCCCACTTCTGCATCACTTCACACCACATAACTTTATGACTTTATTTGCTGGGGTAGAGCTTTGGTACCCTCCTTTCACCACACTCCTCTTTCCAGCTTTGAGTTACATTGGGATTTTTGTTTTCCAAGACAATGTGAGGTACTAATGTGGTTTCAAGATCATGATTCCCATGTAGGCATACTCCTTGCCTGCTTGGGTATGTGATTGGTCACTGACACACTATAAGTTGTCGTACAACACAAATTATAAATGGCAGAAGTGCTAGCCTAGCTGAGGGTGTTCCTACGCCAACTGTCCACCAGTTCAAAGGCCTTTTGCTGTAAGCTTGATAAATAGTAGGTCTCCAATCAGACAGATTTATTGCTCAGGGATAGATTTCTCCAGAAATCCAATAAGTATTTCAATCAGCTTGATCTTGTTTAGTTCAAGGCACACCAAAGAAAGGTGGATCCTTGGTTTGTCTTTTCTCCTCTCTTGGTCCTAACTTACCATCTTTTTCAAAAATCAAAAGCAGAATGATAAGCATTACTTCCAAGTACCTTGCCAAATGGCTATTTTTTATTATATCCTGTATTAAGAATCACTAATTTAAATTATAGTTTTATTTTGTTACCATACTTTTCTTTTGCTTACTCCTCCTGTTGTTCAGTGATGCTGACCAACAATGCACAAAAACGTAAAGGAAAGCATGCAGTTTCTGCATCAAGGTCTTCACTTTACAATATGTTTGTATAGCACTTGTTGCAATGGAGCATTGATATGACTGGCTTCTGGGAATGACTGGCAATATCAATATTAGATTATGATAATAATACACAAATTCTTCACTTGTTTCGTTTTAATCATATGATCAATACAGTTCAGATATACCAGTTCACCATAAGATCCAATTCACTCTTATGTACACCCAAGTAAAACAGGAATAGCACAATACAGCTGATGTAAGAGAATGAAAAAAGTAGACACATTCTATTTTCTCTTTCAGTCCCTTAATTTCAAATTTTTAATTAAAGCTTTCTTACAACAGTTGTTGAAAAACTAGTTCAGTTCAGGTTGCCTGGAATTTCGCACAGTAAAAGCCTTACTTTTAATTGCATACAACTTTGTCAGGCATCGGCCTACCAGCTGAAACTTTTCATGCCAGATGTCCAACTTAGATTGAATATTGATTTTATTTTCTTCAGCATTTCAACTAAAACAATATTAGTTGCTTCTGAGATTTGCATAAGCATTGAATAAAGCAGCAACAGAAATTTACTGGAGCTATATTTTAAACATACAAATCTGTAAAAAAAAAAAAAAAAAGTTACCCCTTCTCTTAGTGTGTTTGTGTTCTAAAGATAAAATTGTCTATATTTGTGAAGCACTGACACTCTACACTGCATAAACACCTGGAGAAAATCACCAGTTTTGTTTTCATTGCAAACTTTGAATGAAGTGTAATGTGTAAGGTCACATGATTAATGAGGAAGATAAATAGTAATAGTAAAGATTCACTCTTATTGAAAGAGATTAGCATCTCAGGAAAAAAAGTAGTATGCTAAAGTCCATCAGAAAAGGTACATGGACTGTATTAGGATTTCACATAGAGTTTTAACTCTGCTTTTCTTATGTTACTAAGTATTAAATTTTGCGGTCTTATAATTTTTTTGTGAGTGTATATATATTATAGGCTAACAGAAAATATGTCACACAATACTAAAAAAATATGTCATGCGTAGTATTTATCACAGTAGGAAAAGAGGGCTGTTTCTCTGACATTTCATCCAGTTTACTATCAAAAATTCACATCAGTGATCTACACTCTCTGGAGTCCTGAAAGCTCAAAACTGCAACTGTATCTGTATCTTCCCACAAGGTAACTGGCTAGTGTTAATATCTTTCAAATATATTTTCCAAAAGAGTTCTCATCCACGTTTTTTTCAGAGCTACCGAGCAAATGAAGGGATAATTTCTTCGGGGACTCCATAGTTAATAAACAAACTGCAGAGGGAATCTAAGTTGGATTCTGTCTCAAAAATCACAAGCTGACCAAGAGGCCCTTTTTTAGAATATTCTACCATAAAAATTTCTGTAGTATCTGTCTCAGGAAAGCTTTTATTACAGGCCTTAAACTAAGCTGTAGTAAAAGCTTTCTTACTAAGCAAATACTTGTCAAAACCTTGGCAGGGTTTGGTGTTGGGTTTTTTTGTTTGTTTTTTGTTGGTTGGTTGGTTGTTTTCAGTTTGGTTTGGTTTTTTGCTTGCATTTTTGCTTGGTTAGTTTCGTTTTGTGTTGTTTGGGGTGCTCTTTTTTTAAGAAGCTAGTGGGTTTTAAGTAACTTTGTAATCCAATCTTATAAAATGCATAACTGCACCACACAAAATTTAAACAGAAACCTACCGGCAAATAGAATCTTACCTCAAAGGTATATTTAGCCAGATAGATATTTATTCCTTAGAGAGACATTTTTTCCTTCTATCATGACTTAAAACTGTGGTTTCTTGAATACTGTGAATTCCAGTCCTTAACATAGATAGTCACTGGGGTTAGACTTCAGCTTCTGTCCCTTCACATTTCAGACTCCTCTGAAAGACCCACTAGCAGGAAGCATTAAGAAAAAGAAACTGAGTGACCTTTTTCCAAGCAAAGTCTCAGCGACAGACACAGGCTTAAAACACAAAAATCTTTACCATTACCAAGAGGGAGTTAAAACAGCTACATGTAGGCTCAACAAATCTTTGGAAATATGGTAACATGTTTGTTTAAAAAATGAGCTTTCTGGCATGGCTGTGGTTGATGGATGCTGTTGGGGTGCAGCTGGCAGAACGCACACAGGAATCTAGGATAGCAGGGTCCTTTCCCAAAACAACTACCAGAAAACTACCTGAAATAGTACTAGTGGATGAGCACAGATGGAATGGTAAATTATTAAATCAACTAATGTTTACACCTTACCAAATTTCTTGTCTCAGTCTTTCCCAGACACACACAGGTGAAGGCAGCTTCAAAATCCAAAGCATTACTAGGTTAAGGAACACATAGCTTAAATGAACACTGCAGGAGAGAATGTATGGTTTAGCTTATTTGTGGTTAGGTAACTACAGAAGTAGATACACGTGTAAGGTAACACTTGGCCAGCGCAGTTGATTGATTGGGTGGAAGGCTGCAAACCAAGCCTGAGTATCAAGGAACCACTACTAGTCAAACAAAGCTAAGCAAATTGAAGATAAAAAATTTTCAGGATTCATTGTAATAAATTTCATTAAAATATAATTAATTTACAATTAATTAATAAATTTTCAGAAGTGAAAAAGCTCCAGTTAAATAAACAGGTGGTAATTAGTGTCACTAAGGACAGCAGTAATTTGTTGTAGTCTTCAGTGAAGAATGAAGTTGAGATTTAATCTAGGAAAGGATTTTTTTTTCACTGGGTAGCATTTTCTAAATCTGCCTAAGACAGACTTTAGATAACACTTTTGCCCAGAATCTTCTGTATTTTGTGTTGTCATGACTTCTTTCTCTGCATTAAGCTGTAGAAAACCAGACTAAAATATAAATAAAACTTCCTGTGAATTTAGTTTTGCATTCATTTTATCATTCAAGCATTTTCTATCACATTTTAACTACTGTAACTTGTTTATTTGTTCCTGATTGAGATACCTTCAACATTGTTTCCAAGGTCTCTGACTTCTACCTATTATTTATACTGTGTTTACATATGACAGAATTTCTATCTAGAAGGTGCCTTGATACTCCATTCTGTCTAGAATTTGTCTCTGTTGCCTTTTACTAGGAGGAGGTTTTCACTGCAGACTCACAAAGCAAACCTTGCATCACTAACGTCACTCAACAACCCATAAGATTGGCTGACAAAAATAGCAACATTTATAACCTTCAGTTCTTTGGCCACCTATATTTTGGCTTCTTCAGCCGAGCCCAGAGTCTTGAAAGTAGTATTAAACACGCAATTTATGAGTATGCAATCCTAATTTATTGTCCGTAATAAGTGTCTGGGGCTAACATGCTACTTGGCATAATGCACTCCTCAGTCTCTGAGTAGGCAGCCCAACACTCTCTGTTGGCCAGGCAGTTGGCAAACAGGCAGAAAAGTGCCAGCCCTTGAGTTATTCCTTGCAGTGGGCTGAGCTTTTCTAATTTGCCATTTTCCTCCTCTCTTTTTTTCTATCTCCTTCATTGTGTTTCCCCCTTGAGCCTAGGATGATACCTGTATTTTACCTTTAAAATTTGTTCTTTTACCACTCTCAATTCCATACTCCTGTGGGCTTTTTATTTCCACTTTTCTATCCTTCATGAGCCAATGGCCCATGTTACCTGCTTCTCAAGAGCTGAAAGTGACTGCTAAAGCTCAGCATGATATTTCCTTTGTAAAAACTGAGGCAAAGGCATGTGTGGGTCCTCTTTGCACATGTAGCCTTACTCTCAGCACTTAGAGGTTCATTGTCAAGCATTACTTGGAGATGGAGAACAAGAATCCTTTCACAGGAAAACCAATACAACCATAGCTGTGCAGGTGAGGTTTGCAAGAAGCACGGTAAAAAGGGAGACTCCGAAGAGCCAGCTGCCCTGCAGCCGGGAAACATGGCTGCATGTTCAGCCAGGTTTGGAAAAGAGCTGTGGGGAAAGATGGTCCTGACCAGCCTCACGCAGCCATGGGCTTGCTGCTTGCCCAGTGGTAGGCCCAAGGGTGCCAGGGAGGGCAATGAGAGCTGAGAGGTCACCTTCCCATCTCCTCAGCAATCTCCCCTTCCTCCAGCCTTCCTTTCAGCACATCTCTCTTCATCTGCTCTTTCTTTTCTTTTTCTTTCCCATTGATTTGGTGTGATCCTGCTCCTTCCTTTCTCCCACTCATTCCCTTTTGTTTTCTCACCCCAATTTTACTTCCTAACCCTGTTTCCCTGCCATGACACGACAATCACTCTCCCTTGAGTCATCCTTACTTCCCCCCAACGTCCCCTAGCACTCTGACGTCTTTCCCCCTTCCTCCCCCCAGCTCTGACGGACACGGTCCTCTCACCCCACTCAACCCTCCTCCTTTATAAAGGGATTTTCCTCTTTATAATCCACGACCCCCCCCCCGTCTCAGCAGCCTCAGCACTCGGTGCACCGCTGCCACCGCGGGGGAAGAGTCGATCCTGCCTTTGCTCCTTCCCAAGAGGGAAAACCCCGGGAGGGGTCCAAGACCCCCGCGGCTCAGCCCCGACACCGCCCCGCGGGATGGGCGGCCGTGCCCCGGGGGCTGCGGGGCATCGCGGCGGCGGCGGCGGAGCGCAGGTGGGGAGACGGGCGGCGGGAGCCGCTCCCCGACGGCGCGGGGGTGGCGGGCTGGGGCGGGCGACGGGCGGGGGGAGCCCCGCCGTGGGTGCGGGGCGGGGGTGCGCGGCAGCGCAGGGCGGCGCGGAGCCCCCGCGGAGCGCGGCTTGAGGAGCCCCCCGGTAGGTAGGGCTGGTTCCGCGCAGCGCTCCGCACAGGGCTCGGCGCGGGGCTTCCGCGGAACCGTCGGGAGCGCGGAGGGTTCTTGCTGGCGCGGCTGTGAGGGAACCATCGCGGAGCGGCGGGGAGAGGGCTGGGAGGGGGGTCCGGCAAAGGCTGGGTACGGGGCAGCCGCTGCTTGTGTCGCCCGGGAGTAGTGCATATACCCGGAAATTTCTGCCGGTCGACAGCTTTTGAGCTTTTCGTTTACTTCTCAAATTGCGAATGAGAATAGATTAGTATTTTCAACGCTGGACAATTAAATGCTGGATAAACAAAAAAGCGTGCATGTTTTAAAATATGGGAGATGATAGAAAGAGGAAAAGACTCCACATTCCAACACAATGGCTGAGAAGATGTGTCTTGCTGTTGTAGCTATTACTTATTCAGAGTTCTTATATAACTTAGAACAGTTTTGTGACTTGTCTTCTAACTAAACAGAGACTTTTATAATAGTCCACATAGACAAGATCTTCTATCCTGTTCCATCTACCACCTATTTCTTGACTAAAGAGTTCCCAGACACCAGGGACTCGGTGACACTAAAAGAATTCTGTGCTCAGTAAATGATTTCTAAGAACTGCGTAGCTTTCAGTCACATCATCCATTTCCTTTGGTAATCGCAGGCTGCAATTGCCGACTGTTGCTCCACAGGCATTTTAATTGGCATGTAAACTTAATTTTGATTACATATGAAAGAGTTGTTTCAGAAACCCAACAGGGTAGTCTCTTTAATAAGCATTTGAGTTTTCTTTGCACACTGATTCTAAAAAGCATCTTACCAGGTTTGTTAA
Source organism: Streptopelia decaocto (assembly GCF_964273445.1). Lineage (NCBI taxonomy): Eukaryota > Metazoa > Chordata > Aves > Columbiformes > Columbidae > Streptopelia > Streptopelia decaocto. Next base: position 147,830,490 of record NC_138663.1, read on the forward strand.
AAGCAGACATATTATTGCATTCTCTCCAGAAGTCTTAATGAAATAGCAATCAAAGAAACAGTTGGGACTTCACCATCATGGCTTTCCATGTGGAGGGGCTGGTGGCCATAATTGTGTTCTACCTGGCTATCCTGGCGGTTGGGATATGGGCTGCTTGGAAAACCAAGAACACTGGCAGCGAAGGGGATCGCAGCGAAGCTATTATAGTCGGTGGAAGAGACATTGGCTTGCTAGTTGGTGCATTCACAATGACCGGTATGTAAAAAACACTATTCTTTTCTTTTTCTTTTTTTTTTTTTTTTTCTTCTAACCAATATATAACTTCTCAGTTTTTCACCTGAATGAAAAAGTGTAATCTGCATTTGAATAGTGCAAAATGAATAAAATATATACTTTTTTTCCCAATTGCTGCTACCACTTTTTAGTGAACAGCCAACTGTAGCTTCTGTATAAAAACAACAAATATTTTAAAATCATGCAGAATACATTATGTTTCTTATTTGTTGCTTTCCTATTCATCTGTTGATCAGACACGTTTGGGATAGAAGTATAGAATTTATGTAAATGAATAAAAAGATCTGGGTTTAAAATAACAGTTATTGTTGTTAAAGCCATGCAAATTGGTGAGTTATTTTTGTTTAATCTGAGTAAAAAAAAAAAAAAAAAGTTTATATGCAAAAAGATGGAGGGGGTGCAGCATCAATTAAGAATAAATTTCTAAAAGAAAACTGACGTAAATCCAAACTTGTAATGCCACTAATATCAGCAAACTTACCTTGTAGATTCTTATAGCTTCTTTTGCAACAGTTTGAGAAAGTAATACATTACTGTGAATAGTAGTATCAGTAGGAAAAGCCTGGGTGAAGGAAGAGTTCTTCGCTAATTTTGTAAGCAGTGCTGTTTGACTCCCAGAGCCAGTAAAACCAGGTGTCTTACCTGGATAAACAAAATATTCACAATATGGTCCAAAACCTCAAGTCTTACAGCTCTGATATGGAATCAGAACAAAAATAAATTGTAAGAAAAGTAAATTGGCCCACCGTTTCTATTTAAGCCGTTCAATTTTTAAGTATGCTTCGTTGTTTTAGGCTGGGTTTGGTGGGGCTTTTGCTTGTTGGTGGTTTTTTGTTTTTTGTGGGTTTTTTTTGGGGGGGGGAGAGGAGATTTTTTTGTTTGGTGGTTTGTTGTAGGTTTGTTTTTCGGGTTTGTTTTGTTCTGGATTGCTTTGGTTTGTTGGGGTTTTTTTTGTTGGTTTAGTTTTGTATTCTAAATGCTATTAAGGCAAAGTTCTTTCAATTGAGAAATTGTATTTTTCAGGTTATATTTATGTTTTGCCATTTTGCCCTGTTCTGGTTTCACAGGTATCTAATAAGGAAGAGAAACATAAAAACTTGGGCCAAAATGCTTTGTTCTTCAACCAAGAGAAAATTCTATCCCCTTACAGGGGCATTTTGCTCATTCAAAGACTGAATCTTTGAATATTGAGTAAAGAATATTTGTAAAAGTCAATAAAGTTTAAATAAAGGCAGATGTTCTACTTTTAGCACTTTGCTGTACTGTAGAACGTATCCATTGGCTACTGAAGCATCAGTTATTATGAGATTCTGCTCATAGCAAGAGCTGGTTTGACTGCTTTTTGCTGAATGAAATGTTTTCAAAAGCACTGAAACCAGAATCTTTTGCAGAGATGTTGCTTGCCAGAAAGTAGTAATCATTAAATTGGGGGAGCGGAGACGAAAAAAGACATTCCCTGCACAAGTGGTTATGACAAACAGCTTTGCCGGTGGAAGAAGACATAAATTCTGGTCTTATTAATCCTATTTTACAGGAATATTTTTCATAACAGCTGAAGCAGAGATGAGACTTGCACTAAGGCTTCCTATATCACAGGCAATTTCTATAGCCACCACAATTCTCACCCACAAACGCTCCTCCCGTTTCACACAACTTCTAGAGATGGCGTAGTATATCATCTCTGTGGTAGAATATCAGCCTGATCTTAAAGCCTTCATGCAGCTCAAACACTCATAGATTTTATACTATTAGGATTCACATACTTTCTCACTTCTGCCTTCCATAAATATGGCAATTAAAGCTTGAGCTGGAAAGTAAAATACATTTTTGTTTCGGAGAACTGCACCTGGCACACAAAATTTAAATGTGGGCACAATTCGACTGAGTCAAGGTACTGATCCAAGTTGTGTCTTGGTGAGGGTGATGGGGATACTTAGTTTGCAAAGCCATAAAAAATAATTGTGAATGCAAGCTGATCAAAATCAGCAATAATTTTTACTAAATGGTCACATTATTCAGGGGCATATTTGCTTTGTTAAAAATGATAGATGTAGATTTTGCACCTCCTAATCATGCCTCCAGAGATATATGGTTATTTCATCATCATCATCTTTATATTTTACAGCTTTAATTGTCTAAATACAAAGTAAAGAGCAAAGCCTACCCCATAAAAGGAAAACAATAAATATTTTTAAATCACCAGAAAGGATATTGTTCCTATGGACATGAGGTACTTTGGGTTATGAGATAAGGCTTAATCCTGCCTGCCTTGCCTGAGACAAACGGAACCATGTTCCATGGCTATTGGCTATGAAAATGGTAGCAGTTTCTAGGGCTGCTTGGTGAGGAGGATGAAAGAATTCAGTCTATACATTAAAAGAAAATTCAGAGTATAAGCATCATGATTTCATAGGGACAAAAGATTCCAGAGTAATTATAGCTGATTTTCTAAATGCCATTGAAAAACCTCAAAGCAAATGCACTATCTATGAATAATGGCTATGGACATGTTTGGATATATCCTGAAGAAGCAGCTGTATTAACAAGCTGCTGAAGCACCTAAACACAAAGCCTGTTGAAAGCTGAGTGTGTCTGCAGTTATCAAAATAGAAAGAGTGAGAAGCTTGAATTGTGGATGGATCATAACAGTTCGTATTAAAATGAGCTAACATAGTACCATATTAGACAAGCTTTTAATCTCTGTATCATTTTAACATCATTATAGTTAAAATGTTGCATTAAATATTATAATTCCTTAATTTTGGGGTGAAATTCTTAAGAAGTAGTCTCTGCAACAAACCTGAGGTTATTCTGATTTTGGTGGCTGGGTTTAAGCCCCAAAGGAAATATTTGAGATGTTATAATCAAATGCTTACAAACACAACCAAAACGGTAATCATCTATTGGTGTCTTTTTTTTCATTTTAGTTGTATGGAGCGACATATCCTTCCACAAGAAGACAAAAACAAACAAACAAACAAAAACTACCTAGAAACAAACAAACAAACAAACAAACAAACAAATAAATAAACTGAAATATTACAAAATTCTATTTTTTTTAATCCTTAGGTCAGGATTTTCATTTTACAGAACTTGATGAGTTGAATCAATAAATTACGTTGAGGCATCATTCACAAAGAAATGCCAACAACTCTGATTTTCCAATATATATCAATATATAAAAAGAAATCTGATATTAATTTCTGTGTTTCTCACATGAACTAGGAGCAGAATTGCTTTCCATATCCTCAGTATTTGTCTGATCATGTTTTAGGGTGCATGTTTTAAATGGAAGTTGGTATTTGCTGCATTTTTTTGGTCCTTCAGATGGCAGGCAAAGAGAGGATTAAAATAGATTACCACATGAGTGTTTCTATAGAATATTAAATTTTATATTCCTTTTGACTGATTTAGAAAAAAAAATAATAATAATTTCACCAAAAGAGGTATTAAACTAACTTTAAATTGTGGCTTAGCAAACTGAGGATCAGAAAATTGATACCTAAGGTTGAAATCCCATTCTACCATATCCCATTATTTATTTTCTAACGTATTTACTCATGTCAGTGTACATGCTGACTATCAATTTACCCACTCAGAAAAAGCCATATAACATTTCCATAGAGATCTGGAGTCCTTGGCAGATGTTCCAGAACAGTCATGAGCACACAAAAATTCTTCAGCAGTTATTTTCCGACCCCCAATCCAGAAATCAAGAGATTTAGTTGAAAATAAGTGTTAAATCCTTCATACCAACTTACCCAGCAATACTAGTCCATAGGGCATTGCTCCCCTTCAGCCAGGGCAGGGAAATGATCCCTGCAGTCTCACACAGAAGTGAAGTGAGCTGGGCCCCTTCAGAAAAAATAAGAGTTAGGTACAGCATCCAAGTGCCCCTTGGAGAACAGCTGCCACCTCAGTAGCAACACCAGGCAAACTGATGCTGGACGTTGATCTTCCTTGCATCATGGGTGCAGCAATGTTGCACATCTGTCCTTGACTATGCAATATTATTCCCCATCTGGAAGTGGATGTCATTCATGCAGTACTCATGCTCATGCTTTTTCCAGGGAAGTAGACAAACATAATTCCATTTATAAATATTTACTTTTGTTACTGCATACGGGTGCATACAACTTATTCCCTAAGTCTATGCTGCTTGAGAAACAATAGGCAGCTCACATCCCAGGTAGTCATGGACTCAACAGTCAATGGCTCAATGTCCAGATGGAGATCAGAGGCGAGTGGTGTCCTTCAGGGCTCCGTATTTGGTCCAGTATTATTTAACATCTTCATTGGGAAAATGGACAGTAGGATTGAGTGCACCCTCAGCAAGTTTGTAGGTTACACCAAGATCAGTGGTGTGGTTGATACTCTAGAGAAGGGCCTATTTGTGTAACTACTCCTACGTTTATACAGCCCTAAAATTACATTTGGCCCTTTGAAGGCAACTGTGAGGCTGATGTACCCCACCCCACCCCCTGGTGAAAGTGAGTTTGACATCCCTGCTCTAGAAGAAAAGGCCATTCAGAGGGGCCTTGACAGGCTAGAGAAGTGGGCCTGTGCAAAACTCATGAAGTTCAACTGTGAACGTCATGAAGTTCAACAAGGCCAGCTGTAAGGTCCTGCACCTGGATCAAGGCAATCCCAAACATGGATACAGGCTGGGCAATGAGTGGATTGAGAGCATCCCTGCAGAAAAGGTCTTGAGGGTACTGGTGGATGAAAAGCTATATATGAGCTGGTAATGTGCACTTGCAGCCCAGAAAGCCATCCATATCCTGGGCTGCATCAAAAGGAGCGTGGCCAGCAGGTCAACAGAGGTGATTCTGCCCCTCTACTCTGCTCTGATGAGACTCCACCTGGAGTACTGTGTGCAGCTCTGGAGTCCCCAACATAAGAAGGATATGGAGTAGGGCCATGAATATTATGACGGGCTGGAGCACCACTTGTATGAGGACAAGCCAAGAGAGTTGGGGTTCTTCAGCCTGGACAAGACAAGGCTCTGGGCAGACCTTATGGCAGCCTTCCAGTACTTAAAGGGGGCCTACAGGAAAGATGGGGAAGAATTCTTTATCAGAGAGTGTGGTGATAGGACAAGGGGTGACACTTTTAAACTGAAAGAGGGTATATTTAGATTAGATATAAAGAAATTCTGCACCATGAGAGCGGTGAGGCACTGAACGAGGTTGCCCAGAAAAGTTGTGGATGCCCCATCCACGGAAGTGTTCGATGCCAGGTTGGATGGGGTTTTGAGCAACCTGGCGTAGTGGAAGATGCCCATGCCCATGGGAGGGGGGTTGGAACTAGATGATCTTTAAGGTCCCTTCCAACCCAAACCATTCTATCATTTTATGATTCTAGGGCTCTGGTAACCAAAGCATCATATTCCCACCTACCTTATTTCACACTGTCAAGAGGCATGACAACCCAAATATCTGACAATTTTTTATGTAGATTCTGTATCCCTGCTCTTCTCACCATGGATCAGTGTTCACCCATCTTCTCCATGTGGTCCCATATGGACCTCACTCACCTCTCTTCTTGTCTCTGTAGCGCACAATAGATCTTGGTACACAAAAGCCTACCAATAACAGGATTCTTTCTGTCACTTCTTTTGTTGCAGACTTTCTTTGTATGCACATCCCTCATACAAGCCCATTATATTATTTCCAGCAACAGAATAGTCCATTTCTGTGCTTCAAAATGCTGAAAGTGGGACAATTGTAATGCCCTGGTTGCCAAAGATCTTTGAGTCTAAAGACATGGTGTAATTTAACATCAAGTTAAAAAAGTACCCTCTGGCAGCATTTGAGAGATGTCACAGTTTAGTGGAAAAGACTGGTCATTTAGATTTTAATGAAATTTCTTTAGGAATTTTAATTAAATTTTATTCATTTCTCTAATTGTTTGTCTTAAACACAAAATCAAGTTTGCTTGTATGATGGTGGATACTGGGAAAATCCCGAAGAATGCTTGAGTAAAATAAATTTCTTACAACTGTGAATTTTTACACAGAAAGCCTGAAATACTCTTATATGAGAAGGGAAAGGATTCTGAGGCAAATAAAAATTACATTACAAAAATCTAGTAATTGTAATTATCTGCCTGTCCTCATTCAAACTACAGATTCAGATTCACAAAATTTACTCATTATACAGTAGAGAAAATCAAGAACTTTTTGCATGGAATCTGCAAACAGGAACATATAATCTTCTTTACGTAATTTGTTATGAAATATTTTTGCCAATTTAATCACAGTGCATATCTGTGTTGGAAATTTCCTTTCATACATACCGTAGGGCCCCAATTCTCAAAAGTAGGGACTTCCCTTCAAGGCAGAGAATCAGTTCATTGAGGATCTGAGGTTGATATGTTAAAAATACTGCTGGTTTTTAGAGAGATAAAATCAGAAATAATATAGGTAGCACAATTCACTTCTGGAATATGTCTTCAGGAAGTACAAAAATCAATGAGTCAAAGTTTAGAACTTAAAGAGCAACACAAAACATGCACAGCCCTATATGAAAATATGGCATTTAGGGAAGTCAGAGTTTACTAAATGTGTTTAGTGTAGCCACAATTTAAAATTTAACAAGGTTTTAACAGATTTTTTTTTTTTCCTGATGGCCCTAGGAAATGATGTGTTCTTTAGACTCTTGTCTAATTTAAATGCTTTCAGTTCTCCTGGCTGGGATGACTTGATCACTGTATGTTTACTGTTCTTCAAATCCCCCCTTACACCTGTCCGTTTGGACTAACACAAGGAAAATCATCATGGTTAATGAGTTGATGTGCTTCATTCATTGTAAACAAGTAGTCGGGGACTCAACCCTCACATCTTCACTGACTATACAGGCGCTTAGACACTTTGAGGACTGTCTCAGTCCATCTGACTTCTTTTTTCATATACTCAGCTTGAAAATTTTTCAAATTAGGACTATATTTTATAGAAAGATGCTGTATCTGGCACTTGTATAGTACACATAATAAAAAATAGCAATATTACAAGTGATTACAATTTCATTCTACAATGAGGGAGGTTTTCTTTGTGTACATTAAAGACTTCTTCCATCTCTTCTTTTTCAGCCACGTGGGTTGGAGGAGGTTACATCAATGGGACAGCAGAAGCTGTGTATGTCCCAGGCTATGGTCTAGCTTGGGCTCAGGCACCTATTGGATATTCCCTTAGTCTGGCTTTAGGTAAGCAAAGAACTAAAGCTCATAGCCTTTCATTTTAAACAGTTCTGATGACAAGTCCGTCATTTTAAATGAAACAACTAGAGTCTGATAAAAGGATTAAAAAAAATAAAAATAGTGTCATATCTTAAGTCTCCTAAATGCCTTGGCGAGACCTATTTGGTTATTACAACATATGGAGGTAACAATAAGAAAGGTTTTGTTGTGGGATTTTTTTTTTAATTATATATTCAGCTTTTCTATAATTACCTATATGATCTGCAACGTTATAGTATCAGGGGACCTATAAATCTTGTAATTCAAGAGTGGCAAATGTCCTTTCAAGTTAAGAAAGTGCTTACACCTGACAGATCTTCACCAAGAGTCTAAATAACTTGTCTAATTTTGTGTAGGACGTCTGTGAGAGAACCAGTCTATTTTCTTAAAATTGGACCAAACATCCTCTTAAACGTGATACAAAACTCCAAATCACATGTCGAAGTGCAAACACAAAATCTTGCTATATGCAGGGCCAGAGTGTAAAATACAGACAGCATTCTAATTTTTAATGCTGTGGCCTCTCATTCCTGAAATGTGGTCTCAGAACTTCCTTACTTTTCTTAAAAATAATAGCAACAAAAAAATACTCACTGTGTCTCAACAACATGGAGCAGCTTGCAACAAAAGTGTTGCCTTGTGAGTCATGATGTATACACCACAAAGTTGTCAGCTACAACTTTGTAAACCGATCTTGTCCCTAAGGCAACTGCTGATGCAACTGTTTAAAGAGGATGCTGTTACCAAAAAGATACATGTTTTTCATCTTTCATTAATGTGACTGGTGTATTAGCCTTTCTAATTATAGTTGACTTCTCAGTCTAATTTGAGTATTTCTTGTGCTCCTCCCTCCTAGTCTGCTCTTTGTTTCCTCTGGTTGCTTATCCAGGTCTTCTTGCCCCTTTCATTTTTACCCTATACAACTTGATTGCCTTCCTGACTCTTGTTTTCCCCTCAGAAATGCTTTCATATGGCCTGTCCTGGTTCCCTTTCTTCACAGGTAGAAACATTCCCGATTGTAGATATGCCTGGCATGTGCAAGCCAGCTCCAGTTCCAGTCATAGTTCCCACCCATGAGGGCAGCTCTATTTCTCTTAAGGAAAACAATAACAGTAGATGTCTGCCCAGAGATCCGTTGATGTCATTATGAGGTCATGAGGGTCATCATCCATTGATGTCATTAAGCAGTCATTAGGATCCTAGCCACAATCATCTTCCTAACTCTCAGCCTCTGTAGAATTGACACAAATTAATAATAGCCCAGAAGAGGTTCAGTTAGCCTCTCCCCTCATTTCCAGCTGTTTTTTGATATTCAGACTTTTTTTCCTGGAAATGATCATGGCCAGTGCAGAGAAAATAAGCCTGTATCATGTGACCATATATCTCTCTGCAGAGCACAGAGGGGAAAGCATTTCTGTAGGAATGATGTGTACGTGAAGCTTTGGGGGGAGAAGTTGTTGATCCTTCTTTAAAAAAAGAAAAAAAATCAAAATTTTAAAAACAAGGCTGGCAGAAACATTACTGCTTCGGATCAGAAGATTATAAGATTTATATAATTGCCCTGTTAGGTCAACATTGTGATGCATACCATTTTTCATAATTTTTCAAGCAATTTAGTTTTACAGGTTAGAACATCTCCTATTTCCTTTGACACATGCTTTAAAGTCCTAAAATATTATACTACAAGTGACTCTTTTTTTCTTCTTTTAGCTGTCTTTTGTAATGATGATATAACTAGTAGAATAGGAGCAGGATCCATGACAAATCCAAGAATAGTAAAAAAATGCTGGAGAGTTTCTGCATCCAACCAACCTGCCTAAAGACAGTGTTAACATAAGCAAAATAAATCAATTGTGACTGGTAAACTGGGGGCTTCTGTTCAGGGAACTTAATGAAATAAAGAAATATGAGTGATACAGAGCAATATGTAGAAGTGTGGAAAATCTTCTGTACAATACAATGAATATATTACATATCTTGGGATGAAGAACCTAATTTAGAGTTGCCAAATACTGCACAGGAGATTTCATTGGGAACTGACTGGTTTTCCAGGATTTTTTTGGTCACACCTTATACATTGCATTTCAGCAGTTTTGCTGTCATAGAAATCTATGTAGTTATAGTCATGTATGAGTTTCAATGACACAGGTTTCTGTACTAGGGCTCTTGCAGCTTTCCTGAGATATGCCCTTGTTTTTCCACAGCCAGAAATTATTTGAGGACTCTATATTAGAAAGGTGAGGCATTTGCACATTTATGTACATATCCAGCCCATATGCCAGACAGGCAGAGCAGAATTGTGATATATCAAAATTCCTGAACATGCATAAGTGAAATAAGTGTATGACAGATGTTCTGGGAGCCTGACACCTGCAAAGCCCAGAAGGCATCTGACCCACCCTGCATGTGCAGTAAGGCTGATTTAAGTATACATAATAAATTTGAATTGTTCTGAAAGAAACAGATTTGCTGTGTGTGCACCACACCATGTGTGAACTCGTATTTTTGATCCAGGAATTCCAGACAGTTTTACTTTTAGAGCAGGACCATGTGAAAATGCACACTGGATTCTGCTCTAAGAATGAACAGGATTAGATAGAAAAGCCACTCCCTTAGCCTGATCCAAAATTAGACAAACCTTTGACAGCATCTGTAATAGTAGATTAAGTAAACTCAACCAGACAAAATAAGACCAACTTATTTTTCATTATCAGACCATAGACATTAATGTGGATGTGTTTATGTAACTCTGTAGACAGACATATGGTAAGAGTTCTTAGAAAATATTTTAACTGTATTTATGTTTTTAAAGAAATCAAGCAGCAATAATTGTATTTTTGTACCCTTAACTAACAATTAATGTTTTACCCCTCAATGGCAATGCATTTCTCCACTGCAGCTGGTGTCTCACGCTACTTTTCCTTGCAGGTGGCCTTTTTTTTGCAAAACCCATGCGATCCAAAGGCTATGTGACAATGCTAGACCCTTTTCAGCAGCTTTATGGAAAAAGAATGGGAGGACTACTGTTTATTCCAGCTTTAATGGGAGAAATGTTTTGGGCTGCTGCCATCTTCTCTGCCTTAGGTAAGGAAAAAGCAGTATAAATATTAATTTATCACAGGTGAAAGTTTTGAGAAAATCAGAAATGCATTACAATTCTGGCTCAAATGCTAAATATCCTAGCCAAATGATTCAGACTGTGACAGTTCTCAGACACATGCTAACTAGAAATTAAACCTGGTAACCGTACCCCATTAATTATTTTGGTAATAGAAAGACACACAAGGTATCTATTCATTTTCAGGTACCTTTAAGTTGTCCCTTTTCAAGGGGCATTAAAAGATCTAGCAAAAAAAAAATCCATTAATTGTGAGGGTAAAAAGAGTAATTGCAAGTGTCCCTTTTATGTTGAGGCTGACCCAGCTTCTCTTTTCCACTATTGAGATCACAGAAGCCAGTCAAGATTTTCCTTAAAGATAAGAAATATTATTGCCAGTGCATCTAAACAAAATAATCCTTAGCATATAGGAGACCTAGATATACAGAACTTTTAATAGAACTTAGAAGTAAAACAGATGCTGATCAATAAATGGAAGTATTATTCAATTCTAAATGGCTTTCTACTCAACAAAATGAAGAAAATACTTAGGATTCAAAAAAGGATTCAGAGAATTAGTGGAACTGTGACTCAATAGAAAATCACCCAACTACTCATCCAGTCTGGAAAAAAAAAACGGTTTCCAGGGTTTTTAATTGTATTTCAGGCCTGAATTTAGCAATCCCTTGAAGAATGGAGAAAGCCCTTGAGTTGAAGCACCAGTGGTTGACTTTTACCAGCTAATCATACTCATAGTGCACATGCATGTGGTAATGCTTTCGAGCCCAAGCTATTTTAAACAGAAAATAAACTTTGAAGGTACTCTCCAACTGTGCTCTGATGAACTGCAAAGCAATGGGGAGCTTGTTTACTGCAATTTCATCACAAAACCCTTAAAGAACTAAGAACAAACTTCATGCTGAGGTGATAGGAGTTGAATAACTTGAAGAACACTCTGAGTACTTGGAATATACTTTCTTTTCAATTGAGGACAAGCTAATCTATGATATTTCAAAGCAAGTGGTGTGAATACCTTTCTGGTAGGTTTATATTAACAGCTGACAGTTAAAGACTGCGAATGACCATAAAAGTCATTGAGGGTTTTGATTTTAACTGTTCTGTGAATAAACCAGTTGTATTATAACTCCTAATTTACACACCTGTGCTCACTGATGAATATTTAATCTCAGTACTCTTCACTTCTTGATTCCTAGTGATTTCTTGCTTGGCAGGGTTATAGAAGGGAAAGACAGGGCTTCCAGCTTGTGAAAGGAGTCTGAGCTTGTAATCCTTAAGCACGTGAACTTTGAAGGCTCACTGTACAACAGAAAGCTACCTGACAGTTCCCAGCAGCATTTATATACCACACGTCATGTTGTCATCTGCTGCCAGAACTTTTTAACCTATGCGGTCAAGAAAATCCACATCTACAATACCTGCGAGGACTAAAAGTTATTGCAACATGTTGCATTTAAATTATCCTGATTAGAAAGAGAGGATTTCTTTAAACATGGTTTTGAAACATTGACATTGATGAAATAGCTAATACATCTAAGGGAGAAGTATAACCATCTTGATAGCTGCTGGAAGGGCAGTGCAGGAGGGCACAAGCAATTCTAGAGGTTTCTTGAGTTCGCAGTCAGCAACTTCCTGAAAAAAATGATCAGAGAGCTGATGAAGAGAGGTTGTGTTGAACCTGTTACTTACAAACAAGGAAGAACTAGTTAAGGGCTGTGAATGTCAGGGGCAAAAGCAGGAACAGGTGACCTGGAAGGAATACAGAGACACTGTCCAAGCACATTGAGATGGATTTAGAAAAGCCAAGGTCCACCTGGATTTGAATCTGGCCATAAAGGGAAGCAAGAAAGGCTTCTACAAGTACATAAACTTGGAAAAATGTAGACTACTGTTGAATCAGACAGGTGACCTGGTGGTAAAGGGTATGGGAAAGACTGAGGTACTCAGTGCCTTCTCTGCTTCATTCTCTGCTGGTAAGACCGGCCTTCAGGAAAACCAGGACCCCTGAGAACTCCAGGAAAGTCCAGGGCAAGGAAAGCTTGGTGGAGGAGGATCAGGTTAAAAAATATTTATATAGATTGGACAGATACAATTTCATGGGATGCATCCCACAAGTGCTGTGGGAGCTGGCTGAAAGCATTCCAAGGACACTCTCAGTAATCTTCTGAAGACTATGGTGATGTTCCTGAAGACTCAAAGAAAAAATAAATCACTCCCATCTTCAAGAAAGGGGAAGAAGGAACAAAAGGCTGGTCAACCTCACCTCAATCCCTGGGAAGGCAATGGAGCAAATGTTTCTGGAAACTATTTCCAAACAAGTGAAGGTCAAGAAGGGGATTAGGAGTAGTCAGCACAGATTTACGGGAAGGAAATAATTCCTGACCAGCCTGACATCTTCCATGATTACCTGACTGACTTGGTTCATGAAGAGAGAGCAAGGCATGTTGTGGATTTCAGAAAAGGCCTTTTACACTGTGTTCCGTAATATCCTCACAGACAAACAGATGACATAGACTAGGTAAGTTAACAGTGAGGAGGATGGAAAACTGTCTGAACTGCTGGGGTCAAAGGGCTGTGACAAGCAGCATGGAAGCCACCAGGTGTCCAGTAACCAGCTGTGTACCCCAGTGGTCAATACTGAGTCTGTATTGTGTAACATCTTCATTAATGACCTGACTGATGGGACCAAATGCACCTTCAGCTAGTTTGCAGAAAATAAATACTGTGAGGAGTTGCTGATAGACAGATGGTTGCATTGCCATTCAGAAGGACATCAACAAGCTGCAGAAATGGAACAACAGGAACTTCATGAAGTTCAACAAGCGGAAATACAAAGTCTTGCACCTAGGCAGGTACAACCTATTGTACCAGTACAGACTGGTGGCTCAGCAGCTGGAAAGCACATTTGCAGAAAAAGAGCTGGAAATCTTAGAAGGCAATGAAGCTGACCATGACTCAGCAATGTGCCCTTTTGGCAGAAAGCAAATAGCATACTGGGTTGCATTAGAAGGACCCTTGCCAGCAGGTTGAGAGAAGGGAACCTTCCCCTCTACTTAGCACTGGTGAGACACATTTGAAGTGCTGGATCCAGTGTTCCCCAATACAAGAGACATGGACATACTGCAGAGAGTCCAGTGAAGAGCCACAAAGACTATTAAGGGACTGGGATATCTGGCCTATAACAGCCAGGTGAGAGAGCTAGAACTGTTCAGTACGAAGAAGAGAAGGCCCAGGGGTTCTTATCCATGTGTATAAATACCTGATTTGGCAGTGAGGGAAGTGGAATAAATAAGATGGAGCCAGACTTACCTCTGTGCTGCCCAGTGACAGGACAAGAGGCAATGGCCACAAACAGAACTACAGGAAATTCCATGTAAATTAAGAAAAAACTTTTTTATTTACAGTGAGAGAGGTCAAACACTGGCACAAGTTGCCCAAAGAAGTTGTGGAGTCTCCACCCTTGCAAATATTCAAGACCCAGCTGAACATAATCCTGAGCAACCAGCTCCATCTGAGACTGCTTGAGTGGGGACCTGGACTAGAAATCTCTAGAGGTGTCTTTCAGTCACAACAACTCTTTTATTCTATGACCTGTTTTGTGGAGACTGACTGGTCAGCTCAACGTTGTGTTTTGTTTTCTACAAATGAAATCTGCTTGATGGTGCTTGGAAAAGTTCTTGGTTTTTAGGTTGACAATGAAGGATAGATTCCCCAGTTTGCAAAGAAACCCACCTTTGTCCCACGTAAACAATTCAAGGGCATTTTAGAAAGATCAGTGGACAATTGTCCCTACAGGAGATGCCTTCTCTACCTCTACAATTCCTTCCTTGGTCAAAAGAGATTAGCTCAGAACATAAGTGAGATGCTAAAGGGTTTGATATGCTTCAGCAGACCTTCCCTAGGCACAGAATTTACTGCTATTATACAGTTGTTCCTTTGTGGCTACAACTCACCCAGGGATGCTTCAGCTGTCTGTTTGTGGCTGCTTTTCTCCAGACAGAACAAGAGACCATAGTGCTTCCAGAGCTTGAGAAATGCAAGGAAAGGCTGTTGGGACCCTTCCCTCCTCCATTTTGTAAGAAGCTGCAAAATGACAGATGCTAAACTTAGACAAACAGGAACCTTCCTTTTTCCACTCCCTTCAAAGGTGGAGAAGGGATTTGCAGAAGATAGAGGGTGGACTACCTTCAGGCTGCTGCTGTCAGACCAGCACCCATATATACAACTTAACAAAGGTGAGCCTTCTCATCAGACATACTGTGACATACACTAACACACAGTGCTTTGTTTTTCCCCATAGGTGCCACTATAAGTGTGATCATTGACATTAATGTCAATATTTCAGTCATCATTTCTGCCCTGATTGCAACTATGTACACGCTTGTGGGTGGGCTTTATTCTGTGGCCTACACCGATGTAGTTCAGCTCTTCTGCATCTTTCTGGGACTGGTAAGTTTGGCTTTTTCTCCCTTATTTGTTGATGTTTTTTCCCTGAGCATTATGATGATTACTGAGACCTATTGACCAGCTTCAGTTTTGGACCTGTCTCTTCACTGAAAGTGCAGAGAAAGAATGTTTCCACTCACAGACCACTGACTTTAAAGAGTCTGCATTTACATCAATGTATAGCTCATATAGACAACAATGCTGATCTAGAGGCCTGATTCTTTGGCTTTTTTCCAACCAGTCTGATAGTGCAGACACTATTGCAATTTTCCTGGCACAGGCACTGGAAGGAGGCATCAGATGTTGGAAGCTGTCATTAAAGCAGTCCAGAAATGCCGGCATTGGACTTGCAGAGCTGACACTCTCCTGCTTCTCTTTTCTGTAACTGTCACCTCCTGCTTTAAATCACCTTTTTGGTTTTTCCCTCATTTCCCTCCACCGTCCTTGGAGACCATAGCCGAGGAAGTCTCACCAGGTGAACTTTCTGTTTGAATATGGTCGTATAAATATCCCTTCATCAGCCATCAATTATATGCTAGTGGGCAGCCTTTTCTCTTATTTACTTCTGTTCTTTAAGCTCTACTCTGAAAAACATCAATGCAACAGGGCTCAGATGACAGGAGTACAATCAAAGAAGCTGCTGTCTTTGTTTGCCAGTGGCAGTAATAGATGGCCACAGGTGTGCAGAGATCTGAGACAGGCTGAAATAAATTGGTTGACTCAAATGAAGGAACTGAATGGCACCTTGGGGACTCAGCGTTGTTTCTCTACTTTCACCAGAGTTTGTGTGCAGCTCTCGGGAAATTGCTTCAGCCAGAGCCCACACAGGTGGTCACTAACAAACTGTCACTGTGTGGCATCCTACCGTGAGGCCTACGGCCTTATTTGCAGAAGTGCTAAGCATTCCCTGATGTAACTGACTTCATGGGAATGGTGCTAAATACCCTGAAAAAGCAAATCCAAGTTCCAGCTGGCCACCCCAAATGAGAAGTTTTTTTCCAGATATTCTTCTCTCATACTTTTGTTCTTCACCTGCATAGTGGGAACAATACTGTCTCCTTCCCTAACATGAATGTTAATATTTGCGAACCATTCAGTTTCTACAGATGGTGTGCATTACAGAAATTCCCAAAACTGTAGATAAATCAAAATACATAAATGCTTTTTCAATGAGAACAACTCATGCACTCCTAAAGACCCTGATCCCATGGGACTAACAACATGTCATCCTGTATTGAAAGCAGCATGAACCTGCCAGGGAGGGGAAAGAAAATGAAAGCTGTATATCAGTCTTCTAAATGTTTGGATCCATAGCTTTAATAGTGTTCTTTTCATTCAAGTTGGGCTCTTTATATAATTTCACATTTAAAGTAAACAGCATTAATGTCATGTAGATGAAACCTTATTCATAACCTCAAGAGTTATCAGCAGGATCAGAAGCCTCAGGCAGAATCTAAATGGTCATGCTCTAGCTGATGCAGTTTTAGATTATATGGGATGCTTTCACTGTGCATGTCAGAGCAGATGTCACAGGCTCAGGTATCCCAGCTTCCTCTGCAGACTCTGGAGCAGTTTGTATTCCCATTGACAAGGAGCTTTACTGCTCACTCCTCTGATGTCCATTCCTCTCCTGCTGCTTACCCAAGAGCAGATGCTTGTTCTAATCACTTCTGTTACCTACCCTGGCTCCTCAATTCAGCCACACATTCTTCCTCAGGCTTCCAAAATCTCTACCCCAGCCATTCCATACGCTTCCCTGGTTTTCTTCTTACAATCCCATGTAGTCTCTCTCCTTCCCTCCTCACTCTCCTGTACCCCCATGTGCAGTTCTCAGCTCTTTGTCTTTATCTTGCCCCATGAGTCTTTTCCTGATCCTGCACTGTATTCCCACTATTTACTGACTCTTCATCTCAGCTGTATTATTAATTACCCTTTCTAAATTCTTTGCCACCATGTAGAAGTCCTTTTTTTTTCTTTTTCTGGTTTCTAATCCAATCTGGTTTCCAAATGAGGTCCAGGTTCTTCTAGCTACTGCTACTGCTAACTCCACCACTAAGCTTCAAGTTCCAACATAAAGTTCTGGTTTCTGCTTCACTTCCACAAGCTTTGGTTTTATTCACTCTATTCAAAACAGTGAAATTCCTACTCCTGTGTGAAAGGGCTCAACAGAGAAATTGAGTGAGAGGAGAAAATTTGGATCTATGTCTATGTTAGCAAGTTAAATAGTGCCAAGGTAAAAACCAGGATCATCTGTAGTGCTTAATTGTTAACACAGTCCCAGCACTGTTTTTGCACATACCAACATGTATTTTCTCAGATAATTCCTAGGAACAGTTGAGGGCTGTATTTTTTGACAAGGAAAATAGTCTAGATGTATGGATGCAAACCATGACACATCAGTGAACTGCAGTGCCAGAGAAAGTGTTTTGACTTGTCTTATTTACTAATGTAGAAGTAGTCCTTGAGACCACAAAGAACTAGGTTACAGTAAGGAACTGGTCTGGATTACAAAAGCTCATAATGCATTTGCAATACAGTGCCTATTAAATTCCAGGCTGTGACTTTCAGGCTGCAGGTGGACCTTTAGAAATTTGCTCTACTGAAAATCTCAGCTGAGTATGTGCAAACTACAGCTCTTCAGAAGCTCATCACTTAGACATGTTTGAGATTTGAGATTCATAAACAAGAATAAAAATATCCATTTGACATCCTTGTTCCCCATGAATTTCTCAACAAGAAGAATATTAACATGCATTAGTTTTGACAGAATGTTTTTTTTTGCTTCAAAATATCTTGCAAACAGCTGAAATGTTTTGGTGATCTTTCCCAGAAAATCCCAAGCAAACAGCAAGAAGGGAATCTTTGTGCCTAAGTGTTTAAATCGGCAAAGTTCAATATGTAACTGAGAACAGAATAATATGGTAAACAGCCTCAATAATAGGCAGTGCAGCAAAACATAGCAATAATTCATATATTCCTCATACATTATTGCAATAATTATGCAACAAAGTAGAGGAAGGTGTTTGATTTCTCCCCTCCTTGCTCCGGTTACCCCATACAGTGAAAAGTGTTTAGTTGGATTGTAGTGATGTGCATGTTTTGTATGTCATTGGAGCCTTAAAGTTGCCATGCTTGTGATGGTCTATTCCATATAGCACAAAGGCTGGTTTTCATCTCAGTAGGAGCTACCAAGGTTCTCCTCATAGAGACTTGGTGCATTACACCATTGCAAAATGAGTGGGCAAGTAAATGCACAAAAAGTCAGTTGATTAAAGAAACAAACCTTCTGTCCGAAACTGTCTCAACAATTTTTTTGGCCTAGATCAAAAACAGAGAGACTGAAAGTAGTCAAGAGCCCAGAGTGGAACTGACCTCAAAGTAGAAAAGTGCCGTAACACTGGAATACTGGGTGTTCTGGAGCAAGAGACACGCAGGTTCAACAACAGCACCCCTCTTTTGTCATGATATATTTTTGTGTTGGATTAAAAACAAATTCCTGAACTTTTAGGTGTGTTTGTGATGTCTTGTGCCTATATACTGGCAAATTCTGGTGCTATTGCAAACTAGTTTATATGTAGATGTTTCTTTACAGTGTGGTCCAGGAAGGGGTGTAAGGAATATATATGGAGTTTAGGAAAAATAAAATGAAGATGCATAAATGTTTCTTTCCTGCTGATTTTACAGTTTACACTGATTAATCCTCTGCTCATACACTCTCCAGAACCGAGGTAAGCTATCCACTACCAATCCCTCTGGATTTTGGGTATGTTCCACCAGTATAGAACCTGACTTTTCCACAAGTCAGCTCAGCAACTTGGCTTTTGATAGGTAGCATACAAGAAGACAAACAGATCAATGTTATTATTGAAAATTCACAGGTTTAGAATGCCTTCTTTAGACCTGAACAAAGTGTTATTCTTCGGTTACAGTGGGTCAGTGTACCCTTTGCGATGTCCCATCCTGCAGTGACAGACATTGGGCTCACAGCTGTGCACCAGGTGTACCAAGCACCTTGGCTTGGGTCTATCAACTCACTTGACATTTACACGTGGCTGGACAATTTCCTTTTACTGGTAAGTGATGGCTTGTATGAACGAATGAAGCATTTAAGCACTCATACTGTATTACTGTGACAGCTGAAAATAATAGAGGGTCTAGTTAAGAGTTTCCAAAAAACTGAAAATTTTTACGGTCTTGACTGCTGCTCAATAATTCTGCATATTTGAATGATTTCAGTGAAATATCAGTAGAATATTGTAGTGTAGCTGTCAAAGTCACATTGCCAGGAATGCTATTTAAATATCATCAGGCTGAAAGAGTTGACTCATGCTAAAATTAATTAAAAGTATGCAGTTAATACATAACTGATGTCATTCTTGGCAGAAGAATTTATATGTTGCAGAAGGCAATAAATATGTTACACAAATCATTAAATATGCCTTAGGTATAGATGATGTAGAAAAAGGTTTGCAGAGATGGATGGATGAATGAATTCATACATGCATACATGCCAGAATGAACTGAGGGCTTTTGTTATTTAATATCCATGTATTACACATGGGATTGGTGGTTATTAAGTACTTTCCATTAGAAGATCGAGCAACACATGCTAACATTTTTCCTTCTCAGTGTCCCTGAGCAACTCTACACTGTTTTTACTACCATGTTGCACTTAGAGATTATTTTCTGGGTTTCGTTCATTTGTTTGTTTTTAAATCTCAACCAAAAATCTTCAGAGTATTCTGATAATTGGGGTACTAAAATATATTTTTTTTATCCAGCTTAAATTTTTTTAGAGATTCTCAGAGAGCCAAAGTATGGCATTAGTTCAAGTGGCTGTATTCTGTCTGATAAGCCTGAAGGTTTCATCTCTGTTGATGACCAAAGGAAACCTCTGATGTTGCCAAATCATCACACACTTCCTTTTCATCTTGTTTGTTTCATTACAGCTCAAGGAATTTACATATGCTTGGAAAGTTTTGTTAAAGGAACTTTCTTAAAGCTGCAAAGGAAAGCAGTCATAAATAGCAAGTCAAAATCAGAGTTGCCTGTGAAATATTCATTTGATCTCTGTGTGCGCATGAAACAAGTATGAAACACCTGTATACATGCTATTTGGTCCCAATTTCTCCTGCTTCATTTAGAGTGTAGAACTGAACTGTGCACATTAAGTGAGCAATTGGCTTTGTTTTATTTCCATACTGTTTAGTCATAGACACTTATTTACTTAGTGGAGACTATTCAAATCCTGCTCTCAAGACAGAATTATTAGTACTTGGTTTTTCAACTGTTGATAATACTCTTCCATGCCGTATTTTGCAAACATAATTTTAAGTCTAAACAGGATCTTCACTGTTATATACCCAAAAGAAAAAAAAAAAAAAAAAAAAAAAGGAGAAGGCTTGCCAACAGAAAGCTTTCTTTTACTACTTTGTCTTTAATTTCTACTGGCATCATGTTTGCTTGAGACAGTGGGAGAATAACTTTTCAGATTCTTGAGTTCAACGTATACAAAATATGTTGCCTTGTTTTGATGGCCACACGCATTCATAAAGGAAGATAAAATCTTACTTTCAAATCCGGTCAGAGTCTAATCTAATTTTGGCAGGGGGAGGGTACTCCAAATATGAAACATGACAATAGTGTTTTATAACCTTTTTCAGGCTTTATGTAGCACATAACTGTTTTAAGGCTATTTATGTAGCACATAATACTTAGGGATTACAGAGACTATGTAAGTCAAAATGCTGTTGCTAATTGTACAAAGAAATAACTTGGCTAAAAGAATGGGATTTAAGTGGAATTACCAAGGTTTAACATCACTTGTGAGAATGAAAGCTAGTTATTACTGACTCACTGATATTCAATAAATAAATGAAAGAACATGGCATTCAAGTGATGTTTCTACACGCTCTCTATAGGCGATAGCAAAAAATCCATAGTTATCCCCCAGTGACAGGATGCTGCCCGTTGTGTTTACAGACATTAGGAGGAATCCCGTGGCAAGCGTATTTCCAGCGAGTTCTTTCCTCATCTTCTGCCACATACGCCCAGGTTCTGTCATTTCTGGCTTCTTTTGGCTGTCTTGTGATGGCTCTTCCTGCAATACTTATTGGTGCAATTGGAGCATCTACAGGTAAATGGTTAAAAATTTGAAGTACAATAAATGTAAAATGAATAGTACAATAAAAAGCATGAAAAACATACAAAGCTTAAGTTAGATATAATCTATTCAGGTGGTGTAATTAATCACCTCATGTCTTCTTCAAGAGGAAACTACACTGAAAAATAATATTATAGTACGTTTCTCCTAGGGAAATTGGTCCTACTCCAACAGCTGAAACTAACTCCTTTTGCATGTTCAAGGTATCTACAGATATAATATTTCTATTTAGTGTCTGAGTTAGATTCTAGTACTTTTATTTGGTCCTAAAAGTAATAACTACAAAATAACTCTGTATGTATGGTAGTCATTTATCACAAATTTCTTATCCTGACCAAAATGTCCTTGTCAAGTTCTTTGTCCTAGTGAGGGTGATCCCCATCACAGTGACCATGTACCTAGACTGTTAGAAATGTACTGCTAGGCAAGTTTGACACACAGCTTTGAGTTCCGAGTCTGCAATCCAAGAGAACAGTTAAACACATCACAAACAAATGTGGAACCAAGACTTGTTTTATTGAGGAAAACAACATTTATGAGCAATGCAAAGTTTAATATGAAAACTTCCTACTGGATAACCATAGGCTGTGATTAGACTTAGCTTAGAGATAAGAAAAATGCTAAGCAGAATTAAGTCTGTCTAAGAGAGACCAGTGGGACAATGGCCCTCTGGAATCCCTTGGGTCCAGCCCCAGCAACAGTTTGGTCATTGAACGTGAATGAAAATATGGCAATATGAATAGCTCACTGCACGTGAAGTCAGGAGATACTGAACCTGATGACTACTAGTGTTACTAATATCATACCGGTGTCCGTATTGCAGCCTGGAACCAGACTGAGTATGGTGTCCCTGACCCCATGACTAAAAAAGAAGCAGATATGATTTTACCGATCGTGCTCCAGTACCTTTGCCCAGTCTATATCTCGTTCTTTGGCCTCGGCGCTGTATCTGCTGCTGTGATGTCATCAGCTGATTCTTCAATTTTATCAGCAAGTTCTATGTTTGCTCGGAACATTTACCAGCTTTCCTTCCGGCAAAATGTGAGATCATATTTTCATCTTTACTTTTAGAGAAAATTTTAGGTGAGACCTTAACTAGGTGATGCATAGACTGTAATTTCATAATGAAACACCTCTTTCACCTTCCTGCCTATGACTAGAGAAAGTATAGCATTTTGTTCCTAACAGTATATTGAATAAACTGAACTTCATAAAAACATCTGTGATTGTGACTGACAACAGAGGTGAAAACGCTAGCTCAGGGAAGGCAGCTTTCAAGAGTTCTCATGGCTATGCAGTTTATCCAAATAGCTCCTAATTACTGCTGCAACCATAAGTTTTGCTTAAATCCTTAATAAAATAAGACCTCTTTCTGAATTATTCATTTATTAGCTAATCATTTGACAGCAGAATGGGCTAGTGAGTTGGAGATTTTCTTAGGAAATGGAGGAGAAATTCTGACACCGACAGTTTCTTTCTGGTTAATTCATATTGTGCTTATATTTAAAAGTTATTTCTAACACTTTGCCACTGTTTTTTCTTTGACACATCAAACTTTTCTGCCTGCTCAAAGATTAAGGACTGTGGGAATGGTAACCATAACTCTTTAGGTTTTTTCTCTGCTCTTGAGATGGAGATAGAGATATTTGTTTGTAAATATTATTAAATGTCATGGAAAATCTGCTTTTACAATGCAATATCTTATATACGCCATGTTCATACATGTAGGCATACATATATTGCCATGAAAAAAAATACCACCTAACACTGCCCTTATTTTTTGCAGGCTTCAGACAGGGAAATTGTTTGGGTAATGAGGATCACTGTTTTTCTGTTTGGAGCATCAGCAACAGCAATGGCACTACTGGCTTCGTCCGTGTACGGCCTGTGGTACCTCAGCTCTGATCTTGTTTATATCATCATATTCCCCCAGCTCCTGTGTGTGTTATTCATTAAAGGGACCAACACTTATGGTGCCATTGCAGGATATTTATTTGGCCTTGTTCTCAGAATAACTGGAGGAGAACCGTACCTCTACCTTCAGCCCTTGATCTACTATCCTGGCTGCTATCCAGATGAAAATAACATCTATGTCCAGCGATTCCCATTTAAAACACTTGCTATGCTTACCTCTTTCTTTACTAACATTATAGTCTCCTACTTAGCCAAATACTTATTTGAGAGTGGGACCTTGCCACCAAAGCTGGACTTCCTTGATGCTGTTGTTGCCAGGTACAGTAGAGAACACATGGACAAAGCAACTCTTGTAAAAAGTGACAATATTGTGTTAAACGAACTTGCACCTGTGAATCCACGGCACAGTCTAACTTTGAGTTCAACTTTCACAAATAAGGAAGCCTTCAATTATGTCGATTCAAGTCCTGAGCTGTCCAACACTGAAGATGATAATTAAAAAATCCGGTAGCCTACAGCAAAGCAGTGAGAAGCGGCATACTCTACAAAGAATAATAAGAGGCGTTTTATCAGAAGAAAAGCAAGAACTGGGAATAAAATGCCACTGCACAATTCTTTAAATTGTGTCTCGGAACAGGAACATCTCATGGGAGAAACTCTTTTCTGTTATTATCTAACATGTTGGATTAAATCATAGAGTGTTTACCAAAAGTACACTCAGATCCCACTCTTTCCACCCAGAATGATATCCTGTCTAATTAAAAAAAAAAATATATTTATATAACTGAAAATATAGGTAGCAAAAAAAAATTCAACAGTTATTTAGCTAGGACTTCATATGATGAGATTATGATGCAGTCACTCTGAAATACTGTGAGTGAACATTTTATTGACACTAAGTGAAAATATATTGTCACAGCTATAAGTGATTTATTGCTAAAGAGTTAGTTGCTTGAGCAAAGACAGATAGATAACTTCCCTGGGGTTCCGGTAATATTTTTCCTCATAAAGAAATTAAAAGAATACAAATCCAGTATTTTACTATTTGTGTAAGACAGTAAAATGCACAAATAGTAATAAATTCCTTATAGGAGTGCTAAACATATATTAATTTTAAAAATTTTAAATGGAGTCACCAGTTTAGAATGATGTTATATCTAATGCAAGACAACCTTAAGCAAGTTATGTTTCTATAGATGTTCTGTTTTGTTTTTTTTTTCTGTGTTTAGCAGCTGTCACCAATGGAGGATAACAACATTTTTAAAGCAATAATTGGAGTTTAAACTTATCTTGTGAAAAATGACAGAACTCTTAAAAACTAAATAGAACTTTTCAATGTTGAGAAAAGCAGTCTTATCTTGACTTATCATCAAAATGGATACTGAGGAAAGCAGTCTGACACCAAGCAACTGCAGCAATGGAATGAATATTAAAAAGTAAGGAGAGTCAAGAAGGCTTGAAAAAACAGATGGTTTTCCATCGGGAGAATTGACACTTTTCACTTAATCAAAAAAGTATTCTCAAAGACATCAAAAAGTCTTTTGGGTTGGACTTGCTGGGATTACTTTGGAAA
The DNA here is from genome assembly GCF_964273445.1 of Streptopelia decaocto. Classification (NCBI taxonomy): domain Eukaryota; kingdom Metazoa; phylum Chordata; class Aves; order Columbiformes; family Columbidae; genus Streptopelia; species Streptopelia decaocto. The sequence continues at coordinate 147,855,231 of NC_138663.1, forward strand.
GTGTAGTTTTTCCATGGAAAATCACATCTTCTCAAAAATCTGATTTCCTGTGGGAAAAACAGGTGTTCCAGACAACTTCCCACATCCATAATTGTCTACCTCCAAAAGCAGCAGCAGCTTGGAGGGGGAACTGAAAAGAAAGCCGAGTCCACAAGAGCAGTGAAAGTCACAGCATTGTCTTCCACTAAATGCTGGACTCCTTGAACTGCTTGAACTCCTGGAGACATTCCAGGCCAGGATGGACAGGGCTCTGAGCAACCTGATCAAGTTGCAGATGTCCCTGCTCTTTGCAGGGGCTTGGACTAGATGGCCTTTGAACTTAAACTATGGCCCTTCCAACCTAAACTATTCTATGATTCTATGATTCCTTCATTAACAGCCGTCCTCCTGGGTTGTCACGGTGACTCTGTGGAGCACCAGCAGCGACCAGGCGCAGACCAGACTTCACTCATGACTGACAACACTGGTCAGAAGCAGCAAAGCAGGGAGATGAGGCCTCTTCTGACTTTGCACTGGCCAGCAGGGAATACGCAATGACATTTCCATTTGCCCACAGCCAAGATGATTGTGTCTGTCCCCATTGGTACGTGCCTTTCACTGTGGGAGATCTAATAGCTAGATTTCTGTACAATTTTAAGAGTTATGCTCTGATAATTCTTTTTAGTATGTACACATGACACTAAATGTTCAACTGAAATCCAGATATCCTTTTGCTGGTCACTGGTGAAACTTCTTATTTAATCTTCATAGCACAGGGAGCTATTCTGGAGGAGATGTAAGAGTAGGTTTTGCTGCTAAAGGAAGAAGCCATCAACTTGTATGTTCAATGATGACATGAACTCTCACAAGGTTGAATCCTTAGATATGTTTTTGCTCCTTTTGTGGAGTTTTAACAGCATATATATATTTTATACATAGAAAATGTTAATTTTAGAGATGTTGATTTTTTTTTTCTCCATAAACTGAATTTAAAAATAATACTGCATCTCAGTTCTGAATATGTATTGTGAACTGTGGTACTACTGTGCTAACAAATATTGAGTGTGCTCTGGGTGGAAGGAATCAAAATCACCATCTGCACTAAAAACCCAGCCAATATAGCAAAGAAATTAAAAATTCCTGCCGGGTGAGTGAATGAGCCACTGATGAAATTCAGGGTGCTGAGGATCTCACAAACACAGCAGTATTTATTCCCTCATGAACTATGGAAAAGACAAGAGGAAAGAGATTGTGTGGAAGAAAGTGAAGGGAGAACAGAGCCACTACTGAATAATTATCCATTTCTGGCCCAAATACACTAGCCTGGATCCATTCTTATGAAGAAGTATCGAGCCACAGTTTTGCCCTCTTAAATAGTCAATGCCTTACGCCGCAGTTCCAAAGTTAAGGGATCCTATTTCACAGTCACCTGTAGATCTTCCTGAAAATTTTCTCTTACTTCAGTTTTGTCTAGGAATTGGTAGGATTTCACTACGAGAAGCTGCGTAGTTGCCAGATACTTTGAACACAGCAGTGTTTCTGTGTTATTGCAAAATTCCCAGTAGTGGAAGGAGAAGGAAAACAGAAGGGGATTCAGCTGGAATAATTTTAAAAATTTTGATTGAAAAATATAAATATTTCCTTTTCCCTTGTATTCCCTTGTTGCCATAAAAACATAAAGGCTTTTAAATGGTCAAAATTAAAAAGTTGAGTGAAAAATTCAAATGCCTTAGTCAAAAAATTTCAAGCCAAACGCTTTCAAATTATTAAAATTATCAGAATATTTTATATTGTTTACCCTATCAAATAGTTTTTGTGAAATCACTGTGATTTCACAAAGTGTTACTGTTTAGATGGAACTATGCCTTCTCTGATGGAAAATGGTTCCAACAAAGTTTTCCAGTCTTCTCTGCAGAGACTGAAAGGTTATTGTACTTTCAGAACTAGCACACCATGGAAGCTTTATCATGCAAAGGAGAGAAGTGTCACTGGATACTGTTCGTCATCTGGCTGTAACTCTGCCTTCCACGTACCAAGTCTCTGTGTGTCTTTGTGTGAGTCCAACAAAAGTGGTTGCAGTGGTGGGCTGCCTAGTGGACAGGACAACTCCAAAAGCAAAACTAAACACTAAACAGCCCCATATAAAGTCTGCTTACAAGTTTTCTTGCCTTAGTTGAGCCATCCTACCACTAAATTTCTACAAAGTTGTTCATATAGCCAAAGGCCATATCCATGATTGATAGATGGGGAAAATAAATAGATAGATAGATAGATAGATAGATAGATAGATAGATAGATAGATAGATAGATAATATATACAAACAATTGACTTCCACAAGCAAAATGCCGAGAGGATGTGATTCTTCAAGGAGACTTTCATGGCAATCATCAGATGCTCCTTCCCCACTTTTGCAATTTGCAGACAGTAGTACTTTCTTTGCAGTAAATTGGATCTACAATCAGTGAAGCAAACAGCTCGTTTTCAGACACTGAGGATATTGTTTCTGAGACTAAAATTTCTAGATAAAATATCCATATCACAATCATACATTTTATTTTCATATTCATATTCTTAACATTTGTGAATAACACTTATTTGACAGGGCTTTTTACCTCCTTTGCATGAGATATGTTCATAAAATCAATGTTAATAACATAGCTGAGATGTCAAAAAAAGTTACGATTCCATCTATATTCGTCCATATGGGATGTTATATGTATTATAAATAAAACACACTTTTGTGAACCTGAACTGAATGTAAACATGAAGTGAATCAAATAAAGTAAAAGATTTAGCCTTTTATTTTCATATAGTACAACAACTTAGGATTTCAGATATGAATACTGTAGGAAAAAAACTGTTATTCATTTTTCGTTCTGCCCTTCAAGTGTATTTGGTCAAGTACCATGTGCAATTAGACAGTAAGTTATTGTAAGTCTACTGTTAATAAGGGCAGTATTTGTGGCTGTTGTTTAAGAAAAAAAAAAAAAGGTATATTTTTGTCTGTGTCAGAAATGTTATATTAAGACTATACCTAATGAAGCAGATAGGAAGCATAATATAGATATCTATGTTTTAACTTCATTTGTATTGTATTCGATATTGCCCATGCAATTCAGGAAAATATGATCTGGTTTGTCCATCCATTAAAAATAAAGACATTTATTTTATTATCACTCAGCATCATCTGAAGTTTTGCGTCATGGGCACAGCCCTGCAGGATTGAGGTGGCCCTGACAAAGTGGGAGCTGGCCCTCACCCAGGGGATCAGCAGGGCCACCATGGCTACAGCTCTGCCCCAAAACCTGGCTCCCAGGTTGGAAACAGAGCTCTCATTTCAGTCATCTCCTCCTTGTCCTCACAGCCACAAAGAAGAGCAGAAGCCCCTGAGCTCCAGGTCAGTCTACATGCAGTGGGACTCCTTCCTGCAGACCCCTTGCCAGGGACCTTTCTCTTGGAGGTCTCATAGAGGGACAGGGGCTGTGGTTTGGGCTGAAGAGTTGGCAAGGAGTGCAAAAAGTGCTACAGAAGCAGGAATGCACATTCCTAGAGACTGCAGCTGGGTTCCACCTTTCATGTGAGCAGACTGGAGCAAGGGTTTGATGGTCTTTCCCTTTGTAGTGGGACATAAAGTCATTCTGGGCATTGCATGTGTTATAAATACAATTATTTAGAAATCAAAATTTTGGCTAACTTAGAATTAAATCTGTGCTTTTATCCTCCTATTAAGAGCTTGACCTAATGTCCATTGAAGTCAAAGGAAAGACAAATGAGTGACTATCTAAATACTACTATTACGACACATGCCAAATAAACAGTGTATTTATCCCCCCAGAGGCTTTGCAAAAAATATGTGGGCAGTACTGACCATTCATGGATAGGGAAAATAAGGCACACAGAGTTATTTTCCAGGTTGGAGGTTGGAGCCATGAATATGATCACATCAGACAAATAGCTGAGGAATTAGTCCTAGGAGAGGGACTTCAGGGCATTTAACCTTTAGGAAACATTCACAGAAAGAGCATAGTTCTCAGCAAAGGGTTTGCACCTGACTGCTGGAGCATTGACCTTCTGTGACAGAGACTACAAAAACAGATAAAGGAAAACATCAACCTAGGTTGCAAGGAATTTGTTGTGATTGTGAGAGACATACGCTATCTCCACAATTTGTGTTAATAAATAGCAGGTGAAAAGCAATGTAAATGAGGCTGTAGTCAGGAATAAGGCTATGCTAGAGAATAAGGTAGTGGACAGTGGGAGGGAAAAAATAAAGTACTTCTGTGGATGAAAGAATTGGTCAGGTTAGGTATATTTAATTGGTTTAGGAAACATTGGGAGGTCAGAAGGAAAAGATGAAGTTGGAAACTAACACAGGAAGTCTGGGTAATGAGGTGGAAGAACTAGAACTATCAAAGCAAGATGTGAAAACGCCTCATACAGAGTAGACAAAAGATGATAGAATAGCTCTCAGGATGGAAAAGGATTTGAAAAGATCATTTGCTGAGGTTATATACTTGGTCATATAGACCTAAATAATTTAACTTCAATGTGGACAGACACAATTTTAATAGTCTTAGTGAAAGAAATACTACTTCAAACTGCATGATCATGTGAACATTTGAAATTTGGCAGAAATTTGGGAAAAATAGTATGTTGCATTGGCAGAAAATTAGTCCTATAGGTAATAGATTTCTTCCTCAAGCAGTCAACACACAGAAAAGAAGGGATGCTATTTCACCTTTGAATTTAGTGCATAAATACAGCATTACAAAATATCTGGTGATAGAAAATAACCTTGTATTGAAAGTTGAGAGTGATTATATTGTCCTCATATACAAAGAGCAACAAGAGAAGATATTTAAGCTGAAAAGACATTAATTAAAAGACAAGCAAGTATACAATACTGTAGAATAGTTTGGAATGGGAATTAGAGGCAAAATTCTCATCACATGATTTGATTTCTGAAATAGCTGAAATATTGTAAACAAAAAGCAGAAGTAGTGCTAAGATAAATCCTGTGAATCAAACAGCAACGATGGTCAAGTCCTGGGTGTGTCATAGTCCTACATCCCATATTGCTCCTGATACTAATATACATCACCCTAGGAGTCCAAGCACACTTGAAATAAGTTTCAGTGTCATCTTTCAATGTAGAGTTGCATTAGTAAATCACTTCTTAGCCACTTGTTAATTCTTCCAAGTAAGTGTTTTCTGTGGTTATGACTGAAGCACTAAAATTAATTTACTTATTTGGAAATGGAACAAGGCCATTTTTTTGCCAAGCAACTAATGAATTTTACTGCAAGCAAAAGGAATTGACTATATCCTGCCAATTTACTAATGGAATATAATTATTATCTATCTATTAATAAGAGAGATTAGAGTGTTGCACTGCACTATGTTACTCAGCAGTTCATATCCATAAAGCACTGGACACAATTTTCAGAAGGGTTTAAAGGGAAAGATGCTCCCAAAACTAATGGGTCACTGAGACCATGTCATTCACAGAACGGGGCAGTTTCACTTCTCTGGCTTCTTGTGAATTCAGCATGATAAGACAGAGATTATCTTTGACTAGTGACATTTTGACAACAGAGATATCCACTTTACGTTAGCTATGCCAATAATCACTCCTTTGAGGTTGGGCAGGAGCATGGCCATGGTGAGAGGAATTAAAAGGTACCTGTGACCCACCAGCCACTGGGTCTTGTCTCTGTCTTTCCCTCCTTTAGTACCTGTGTTGTTCTGATCCATGGTCAAGCACAGTGATTAAGTCTGTCCTCAGCACTGCAGTGGGTTGTCTCAGTATGAACTTGCATATAGCCTACATATCAACAGTTGGTCCATAATGAGAGAAAGACATCTTTAAAAGATCATATCATCTCACAAAATCACAAAAAAACACCAGTGAGGTTCTGCTTCATTCAATTTCATGCTATACTGAGCAGTCTCACAAGCTATCCTTTTAATAAATTTTAAGGTAACCTTTTTTTTCTGTCCTATATACCATCACCTTTGACATACAGAGTATCTTATTTGCCTTCCTCCACAGTAAGGTTTTCCCACTCTAGTGATGATCAACAGCTACTGTTGTCATGGCACGAAGTGCAAGACTAGTTTCTAAGCATGCAGAACAATATAAGTAGTTAGTAATAAAAAAAGATTTCTAGCTTCTATAGTTTGTTCCCAACACACAAAGATGAGATGACAGAAATATGACAGAGAAGTAGACTGAATACCAGAGGTAATATAATTTTTTGGGGCTAGTAAACCAGAGAGTTATGTGAACTTCATTATTCTATGTGACTGTGAAAAAATACTACGCTCCAGCAAAGCAGTGAACTAATAAGTTCTGCTTCATTCTTCTTTCCTGCTCATCAGGAAAGTAATAATTGAAGATATGATGTTATCTACTCTGCAGGATGTTGTTAAATGTACACTTTAAATACACTCTCAAAGCCTACTAATTGTGGATTAGTGACAAACTTCAGTAACTAGAAGTAAAACAGTCAATCTGAAAAGGACAGCTTCTATTCCTTAATCTTTAAGGTAGGCTATGAAAAAGAATTATTCCATACGTGTAAAGCTACACAGAACATGGAGTTCTGCTTTACAGTAACGGGACAGAAAATAACAATGGATCATCGTTCAAATGGGCGATTGTTTTACACCAAATATTGTCAAGACAACTGCCAATACAAATGCAAATGTCTGGAAAGTCATCTTATACAGCCTCTGAATTGTAGCCATGAGACCATGAACATCCTTCCTGGTAATACGCATGTGAAACGTGCTGTCGAGCAGGGTCACCTGTCCATGTGGAGGCAGAAGTTGTAGAAACACTTATCTCAGGAGACAAGGAAAGAAAGAGTTGAACCCAAGGAGTTAAAACTCTAGTCATCCAGAGATGTTGTAGTGATTAATGCCAAAGGCTGACTGATATTCCTCTACTGCATAAATTACTATGAAATTTGCACAATGTCTCATATTTGTTCATGCACTTACTACAGCAGCTATCCATGTAATGAGTCCATGTTGAGGAGCAAGCACAGGTACACAATATTAGGTTTGAAAAAGAACTTTTCATTTTCCATCAGCCTAAATTCCATTTTTCTACTTCTGGTGAAGTGTCCTGAAGGATTTCACGTGATCAAAATTCTTTATAACATAATGGAAATGTCTTTTTAGCAGCATAACATAATACTTGAATAAGAAAATAAATAAGATACATTTTCATAAGGAGCTTATTTGCCTGCTAAAAAGGAAAGATGGAGCCCTCGTTCCTGAACAGGACCTCTCACAGGATTTCAATGCTCACATTTTAGAGGGATCTCATTTTTAAAAGGAGTTGAATGTTAGCTCCTCGAATACTAAATCTGCTTAAGCTACTTCAAAGCAAAAATACAAACTTAAGAAAATCTGGGCTGTACAAACAGTTCAGTCTTATGCCCAGTGAACTGACTACAATGTATGCTTAACTCATCTTGCATGAATGCTTGCATCAAAACTTGGGATACTCAGCACTGTTTTTTTATAATTTTCATTCATAAGCAGTTTCTATTCAGATACACTACGAGAAAAATACATGCATCACTGGCAAGGCAAAAACAAAAATGAGATAAGTCTTGTAGCTCATATGTTCAGAAAGAAAGGCTTTGTCTGAGGGACTTCTTATGTCATTCCCTTTTACTTAACTTAGTAAAGCATTTACAGTTGCATCTCTCACCCATTTTCTTCTCAACATCTCCTGTAGATTTATGTTGCTTTCCAACAACCGAAGGAATACCGAAAAGGTTTTTAATGAGACTAGAGAAACGGTGAGTAAACTGATTTATTTCACAACATTGTCATTTAAAAATAGGCACACAAAAAATGCAGAGGTCTCATAGCAATTACAGTCACTGCAGTCATGAGTGAAAATGTCAGAGAAAATGGGCATTTGGCAATATGACACTGAATGGCAATATCAGGACAATGTTGTGTGTTTCCATTACTCAGTTCAGCAATGAAGGCTAATGGTCCTGTCTCTGCTGTCACTGAATGCCGGAGTGGTCCTGGAAACAAATAGAGGGTATGCAATTAAATAGGCACAAACTGTAGCTGAATATTCAAAAATAAAAGTCACATTAGTAATAGATTCTTGTTAATCACTCAGTAAGCCATTGTGACAGATGTAATAAATGCAGAATATCTGATTTCCCAGCCTATTTGAAATGCATGGTCTGGGATGGTTTACAGTCATGCAGAACACTGTAGGGTAAATAACACCTGCTCCAAGAGCAAACAAAAAGTGCGGTGCCTTAATTAACAATATATACTTGTACACCTTGAGTGAAGAGGTAATAGTGATAGCCACTAATACTAAGATAACTTTGATTTCTAAATCAAGGCATTTCTGACAAATGAAGACAGGAATTGTTACATTTCATATGCTTGTCCTACACTCCATCTCCCCTATGCAGTAGCCAGCAGCGGCCTATATATAAATATTTTGTATTGACAGGTACTCAACTTCTAGATAGGTAGTGAAGTCTTCATAATTGATGGTCATTAAGGCATCAAGAAATGGCTTTTCTTAAATGCAGGTCCACTGGGTCACATATATGTAGCTGGAACTGAGGACGTGTGACAAGGAAGAGAAGAATAGGACTCAGCTGATGTCACATCTGATGCACTAGAAGATGCATTAGAGCAGGCTGCAGCAGGCCTTGGATGCATACAACTTCTTTCAGCCCTTCACATTGCTTCTGTCCCACCTCTGTCCTCCTAAGCTGTCACTAAGGACAGAAGACAACAAAAGGGTATGAATCACATATATTTGTTCTGCCACAGTGAAGACTTGCACTAGGCTATTGTTCTAGTAGGTTTTTTTTCTTATTTCTACAGTTTATGTAAATTTTATGTTGATTTTTACAATTATGACAAAGGTCAAATGGCTGCAGTTTCTCTGTGCTGAAGAACAACACAAATATGTAGGCAGTCATAGTCCCTGTTTTTCCAAGTAATTCACATATACCCAAAGAACAGAATGTAAGTAAGGGATAAAATGACTGGACAAGGGCAAACATTCATACAAACAAGCTAAGCACACAACTCCTGATCTTCAGCTTATGCTTTTGCTTTTCAAAATAAAATTATAAACACCAGTTTAGCCTACATGCATCTCAAGTGTCCTGTCTTCTATACCTACCAGGAGCTGTGGGACCCAGAAGGGAATGTCATTGTCTGCAGTACCACAGAACACAACAGCTGGCAGACCCATCCAAAATTGTCTTCTTGGGCATCTTAGACCACCTTTGATGCTTTTACAAAATGGATGTTTGATGCTACTATTCTAGTTCAGGGCAGCTGTACAAGCAGCAGGAGCAGGAGCTGGTGAAGGTGTGGGCACACAAAGAAATGGACCAGACCCTTCAAGCTGTTGGTCACTTGTTGCCTGGCCAGAAGTAAGGCACCACATCTCTCTTTGCTTTCACTCTTCCTCATCATGTCTGTATTGTTTTGAATTACGCTGTCTAAGATAAAATCTCTCCCTATGTGTCTGCAATATGCCTAAGGAGGCCTAAATTTATCCAGAATACTGATAAACTGTTGTAAAATAAATAATAAATACATCCCTAGCCACCTTCTTCAACAGCCATCTCCCCAGTACAATACTATTAGAAATATTAATTCAAAAGCTGCTGTTCTTTGGCTCTCATTTGTTCTGAGTAATGTCTGGCAGGTTTTTATATAACGCTGTGAATGCAATGCCCTGTTAACAATTCAACATGTAAAAGAATTTCCTGTAGTAGCGGATTTATAAAACTGTCATGTTGCTGTGCAAAGACACCCTTTTCCAGTCAAATGCTGTATTTGGCACAGTATTTATCACTAAATTAGCAATAGCTAATTCGTTATGATAATATTTTTGTTTAAAGAGGCATTTAACTTCATATGAGCTGCCTACCCTTTTCCAATATTCCTGTATTTGATAGGGAAATTAGAACATCTTAAAGGCTTATAAATTCAGTTCTCTGTGTCAATGCCTGAAATTATCCCTTCTTTAATGAAGTGTGTATCCTGCTGAATTAGCAGGAAATGAACTTTGTAGTTGTTTCTTTCTCCGGTCGGTTTTTAAGGTCTTTGTTATTGTTTTTGTAATTTATCTGTGCTATCGTTATCTAAGACATAGGGTTTTACTGTGTACACCTGATCTGGCAGATATTTGAGTTCAATTGCTGGCACTTTCAGAATAAAAAAAGTCCTGTCTTTCAAATACTGAAATGTCTCTTTGAAGCCAATTATTAAAGAAACCCTGGAGTAACATCGTATGTCCTAGACAGCCTGTCAAACATATACTGCCAGTATCACACCTTAATACTAATCCTGTGTTAGAAAACAACAATTCCTTGGATTTCATAGTGCATAACTTTAATGTTAATTGGATTTTTCATATATACGTAAGTAATTTTCTGAAGGGCTTTATACTGTAAGCTCTTTAAACCAGGACTTATGTTTATACATGTCTCCTGTTCTTGGCCAAGTATTGAAAAATAAATCACATGGTTCCTAGAATATTTAACCAACTGGCTAAGTTTAAATGCCTTCTCTTTGTAGACCTTGGCTTGAGTTTTGCAGATGGATGGCAATATTATGTCTAGAACACTGAAGCAGTTCTAAGAGCAGTGCAGAGAGAATAGTAAGTGAATTTTATGCATACTTGTAAACATATAAGTACATATATGGGGTAAGAACTTAATTAGAACAATTAGTAATTGTATATATATTTTAAGACGTTTTTAAAATACTTGAAACATGGAATCTTTTAAATATATTGACTTATCATAACAGAACAAAATAATTTCATTTCTAGCCTTCTTACACCACAGCTCCGAGTCTTGTAGATTTTTTAAATTATCTAAAGAGCAATAAGTGCAAGTATGTGAAATATCAGAAGGACATTCATAACAATTACCAGTAATTCAACAGTAAATACACTGTGTGTAAATATACATACAATTAAAACATTTTATTTCATTGTTGCAATATCCCCTTCATTCAAAATTATATGGATGATATGCAGATATTCTTCTTAGAGCAAAAGCTCTTAGAGCAAAAGCTTAGAGCAAAAGTTCCCAGAGAGGGTTTTTTTGTCTTTACTCTCCAAAACCCAACTGAAGAAGAAATACTTTGCAAGTCAATCATTTTGTGTGGACATCAAAGTGAAATCAAGAGGGAGAGTGAAGTGTAAATCACCACTATCAATTTTGACCTTCTTGCAGTCAAAATCTACAAAGCAAGGTCAATGCAAGAGGAAATGAAAATCTTTAGATGCTGAAGGTCCTACTGCCAATAAGTAAAATTCCCAGACGCATATTCGTCCCTTTCCACTATATACTTGATATGATTGACATATTACATTGTTGCCACCATGAAGGGTTTTGAGGAGGGTTAGTCTAGTTTCTGCAGGGCTTTTGTCTGACCACACTAATATTAACCAGCTCTGCCAAACCCTAACATGTCAGGCAGGTCTACGTTAAGCTTGTTTCTGCAAAACAATTCCAGAATAATTCTGAGCAAATCAGTGGTACTTGAAATAGGCCAGAAGGAAATAAAACCAATTCAGCGATATTATGTTTAATGAAAATGGGAATGTCTATTTGGATAAAGCACTGAGGAAAGTGAAGCTGTGTTACTGCTCTGGAGCTGCCCTGCAGTGAATGGGTCACGAGGATGGAGGCTTTCAGGGTTAAGGCCTGTCATGACACAGGTATCATATCACTCTGTATCCTTATTAAGTCCTCAATTATAAAAGTACTGTAATGTCAGTATTTATGTAGGACAACAAAAGAAATGTAAGATCAGATCAGATCACATTCATATAACAAAGTATTAATAAATCATGAGAGAAAAAAACAGAGGTGTCATATCCACTTGAGCTTTTCCCAGCCTACAACTTCCAGTATATTTTAAAGTACTTTTTCTTCTTTTATCAAAAGAAAAATCATTCAATGCTGCTAAAATTTTTCTATTTGCTAAGCTTGGTTTTCCAAGATATATTGAGCTATGACAGCTTCTCAGCAGACACCACAAATGGATTGTTAGCTCATGTTGGAAGGATATTTAGTGTCTGATTTTTTTAAGGCACTAGCAAGACCCTAAGAGTTGCTGAGACAATGCTCAGATATCAGTACACAGAAGAAACAAGGCAACTTATAGGTTGCCATATCCTCCATCCTACTTCACATACTCTGCCATTTAGGTAGCTTGCACAGAGGCTAACCCCAGATCTGAAAACAGGTTCTAAAATTAGACAGAGAGCAGTAAGAAGAGTACAGCTCAGTTTCAAAAAATCTACTTGTCACACGAACTAGGAAGGAATGATTTCATCAGATCACTATAGGCAGAGCTGCAAAACCAAGCTGTTAGAAAGCTTGATGAAGGAGATGCTCTGAAGCACAGCTGCAGAACTGCAAAACATGGTATTGAGGGCGTGTGGTATTGGGAATTCAGTTCTAAGATCTGGATTGTCATGTGTCATAAAGAAGTTATTATTTGTGGCATGCACTTGAGGCCTTTGTTTTCTGCAGGAGTAATCCTGCACCTTACATTTCCCCATCAGTGGATGTCACTAGATGTACCTTACTACACATTTCCTGTAGGAAGCAAAAGCAAGCAGTCTAAAACTTCAAGATGGTCATTTTGTTGCTAGCTAAGGGCTTCGTTCACACCCAGGGGAAAGTTACACTCTCACAAACTTCTTTATCACAGATCCCTGTATCTGCATTTTCTTGTGCTCTCCAAGCGTGGATATATTGCTCACGTTAAACAGCTGCTCTGTTCCAAGTCTATAAAGAGATGATTTCAAATCTCTTCTTTGTGCTTTCAGATCCTCTCATGTAAAAGTCCAGGACACGTACTGTGCTATTAATAATAGGACGATGCAATACTTCTTGTAGAAAGTTGACTTTTTATGTAAATTAGCTCTCTGTGTTTCTTAGGAAAATATATATTTTCTAGATGAAAATATCCATTTTCTAGATGAAAATATCATCTGATACAGAAGGCTGCATTAATCAGGCAGTTTAATTATCAAAAAGCAATACCATGCAACAAATATATTTAGCACTTATATGTCTTGTGCACTGGTTTAAAATGGTGGCAGAATTGTGTCCAGAACTTCTGTTGCAGCCAAAAACTACTTTGCTTTTCTCCTAAAAAGTTTCTTGCCAAACACTTGTATTGCAGACATTTTCTGATACGGTTTCTGATTTTGGTTATTTTGTTCTCATAGGTCCAATTTCCTAAGGCACTCTCCATCCCTCTTTACAACTGCTGTTCATGGGTGATCTGCACGTGCAAACACTGCATTCAGCATGCCTTTGGCTTGCAAGCAAATTTCAAAAGTGGAAAACTAAAAGAGGAGTTTTGTTAAAGCAAATAACCTGTCATGCAACTAGAAGTGTTTATATTGTTAAAAGATCTGTAATTATTTGTTTGCTTTTCAAAGCTGTTTCATTAACCATCCATTGGAAGATGCATATATTATAAAACCAAGTTATTGATACTATGCTGATAGCTGAGTGAGGACATTGCAACAATTTTTGCAGTTACAGACTTTAAATACAGAATGGCAAACAGACAAATGTCTCCCTGAGGGGCTTTTAAGAAGCAGAAGTCATAATGAGCACATCCCTTATAAAACCTGAATACCTGCCTGGGGACAGACAATGTGAATGGTAGAAGAATCACGCAGTTACGTTTCTCCTCAAGCTTAGCATCCATCTAAGCTCATCTGATGTTTGCTGTCACACAATGCAACGTGCACCAAAGCAAGACTGAGCAAGACAGAGATTACATTAACCCAAAGTGACATTTTGTTTTCTAGTCATTCCTGTAAAGGATGAGAATGCAAACTCTTCAAACAATGTAGGTTTTCTGCTTCTTTTACAGTTGTTCATCCTGTTTAGTCTTCAAGAACAAATATGGCTTTTAGAAATCTTGGTGCTTCTGCAGGACTGAAGCAAGCAGGTAGTGTTCCATTTTGTAAAATTTAATCATGCCTGGTCGAAAATACAACGTCCACTAAACCACTGACTTTTATCACCTCTCAAATCCTATAAATGCACAACATTATCATTTTGGAGATTGATTCTTCCTATGGAAGAAAACATCAAACACAGATTTATTTTCTTATCAACTTCTGGGAAGCATTTACATGACCTTAAATATATAAAACTAAAAATCTGCATGAGTGTTTCCCTCTTAAGTAACTCACTAAATGTCTGTGACAAAAACTGTTTTAACCTGGAATATTTCAGGCATCCTCAAGTTCTCCTTACAAATTGGGGGACTGGACTAGATGATCTTTCGAGGTTCCTTCCAATCCCTAACATTCTGTGATTCTGTGAAATCCAGTTATCCTCACAAATGGGATGTTTTAAAGCTTGTTCTGTGAGCATCCTTGCTAAACACCTTTCAAGGACCTGGAAATAAGTTCTTCCAAGGGCCAGTTTAGCCTGTATGACGTGAATTGGTTTTGTTTTTGTTTTAATTTCTGCTCAGCAATCCAGGGACTCGATGAGTCACTTGCTCCATGTGATGTTCAGGATGGTGCATTAAACCTGGGTAATTGTTAAATTGAGATGTGGGGGAAGGAATCTTTTTATTCAAGTAATGGGACTTGGGAAAGAGAAGAGTGTCTTCTACAGAAAACAGTGGATGGCTTCGGGCTTCAATGCGAAATCCCAGCTGTGTGTAGCCTTTAGACCAGGACAAGAAAGTGAGTTCATCCTTGCCCAAGCTGCTATGCATTAAGGAAAGAGCTGTGACTGCACAGAGCATATCTTCAAAAACACCTTTTCTGGCCAGCAGCATGGTAAAATTGTAGCCTAATTGCACATCTATCTCTTCTTCTTCTTCAGCATCACTTATTTGTGGATAACACAGCAAAGCCAGAACACACCCACAGCTCAGGATTCAGAGACAGAATCCTTTTCCTTTTTATTTTGATGCTATACATTCTCCTGCTGTCTATTGGCCTCTTACCATAGCAAAGCCCCAGTCAGGCATCTCACCACACTGCTCAGCCTCACTGTATGATACCTACCTTTCTTGGGGGCTGACAGCAGCCAAAAAAGCAGGCGTCTCCTCTCCTTGCTAAATCGCCATACAGTCAGCATCCCACAGGCACCTAGGGACAAGGAGACGGTCCCTGGCTCCCTAGGTTCATGCTAAATGATGCAGGAGCACTGTAGATGTCTAAGTTATAATTCAAAGATATGGTCAAATGTTAAAACATACCGTGGTTTTCACAATATTGCTGTAGGTTGTATGGTAGAATTTCAAACGAGGCTCTGTCTACAGAGAGAGACAAGTCAGATGTTTAAATAAATAAGTAAGAACAAGAGAACAGAAGTGCTGTTTTGCAGTAGTGCCATTGTCTCTCTTTCACCAGCTGATTTCTTTGTGACTTCTTGGATTTCCAGCAGAATTGCATGTAGGTGTTTGGGGGTTTTTTTGCTTTTTTTTTTTTTTTTTTTAATAAGCTGTCTTTCCTACTCTCTTAGCTTTCAGACTCCTTTTATGACCATTTCAATTATTCACTGCAGCTGGAGACCTGAGCTATCAATGACTAACAGCGGCAGGAGCTGATTTCACATAAACTAGCCAAAAGTCCAGCATGAGAATTAGAAGTAGTAGTTCTGCTGGAGTTCATGACCTGGAGGAGATCACTGTGGCTCTGCTACCTGTACCTATAGCTCTATAGTCATGACAGGGCTGAAGGCTGTTACTCTAGTACAGGGCAAATCAGCTGCAGCTTGTCTCCCTTCATCCTACTTAGAGCTAAATGGAATAAACCAGCACAGCAGGAGTCAATGAGCCATGACAAAACTGATCTTAACCTCCACCCCCCTGATTATGCAGCCAGGCACTAGGGCAGGAGACAAGATAATTCCTATCAGCTCCAGTAGGCTCTGTAATGCAATTTGACAAATCTAATAGATAGCTTTTATTAATGTAGCTAAATGAATTATTGCAAATGGGAGAGGTGGACATTGATCTGTGGGCATGTGTGCATTCTGCTTTTGAGGAGGGGAGATTGGCTTTAAATTCAGGCTGCTGCTGCTGCCTGAGGTAGGAAGTCGCTGCAAGGAATCAGTTCTGCAGTTTCAATATCCTCAAACCACCCATTTAACACCAATATCTATAAAGATAAATGAGAAATACAGAAGAGCACTGCAGATACAGAGCTATCAGTATTCATACTTGGACATTCAAGTGAATATTCAGGGCCAGATTTTCTTAAGTATGAATGCCTGCTTTACTTTTTTGGTGATGGAATGGGACTAACTGAGTTATGTACATGTCATCTGTTTTGTTAAATATTACAGTCCAAATGAAAGAAAAGGATACTTTGACTATGTTCCTCCATAATAGCACTTCCTATGCAGAATGCTTAAATAAGGTATTTCACAGAAGATATGGTGCAAATACACAGATAACTTCTGCAGTGAAAGCATCCAAGTCTCTCAAATCCTGCACATAAAATCAGAACCTAAAGAAACATCAATATTCCTGCCATGTTATCAGGGCTGTGACACAGGAACATCCAAGTGTCAAACCTCGATATTTCATTTGAAAATGTACTTTCTTCTGTTTACATATTCTCACAAGTTAGGTCTGAGAAAGCTAGAGGGTAGTTCATGTTCTCCTTTTCCTCGCTTGTTTGTACCCAGAGCCGAAAATCTGACTGTGCAGATGCCAAGCATACCTATGCTGGTTGAAACAGCCTGGAAGACCTTCCAGTAACGGAAAAATTAAGCAAAATAGCATAAGCAGAATAAAGACTGATTTAGCATGCAGTAGGGGAAGTCTTCTTGGAACCATGTAATGTGATGGACTTCTGGGAAAGGAGATTAAGCAACTCTTGGCTTCATATACCTATTACTTTCAAGGTAGGACTAGCAACATATCTTGCTGAGCCATTATGTTGAACATGTGAGATTCTCTCAAGTAGTTCAGCTAGGATGGTTCAACTTTCTGCATGCTGCAAACTGGAGATGTATTTTCTTTCATCTCCATCCAATAAAACATTTCCCTGTTCAGTTGTGCAAAAATATTTTTTTTATTCTTATCAAAACAGAGAGTTTTACTTTTTGTATTTCTTTTGGTTTAGTTAACTTGGCTAACAGTACCTGATTTAAAGTACTTTTGGCAATTTGTATAGTATTTATTCAAGGGGTTTTTTTTAAATCATTCTTCTAACATCACAGTGGAAGAGTGTTAGTGCAGTCTTAAAGTATGCTATGTATGAAGGCCGTGTCTCAAAAGTACTAAGGAAAAAGTGTAGCTGGGAGTGCAATATTAGCTTAGATTTCTTTTACTGAAGTTTTCTGATTTGAAAATATCTATCTAATGCATCAGCTCACTGTTATAAGGAAGTCTGACCATACATCAGAAGAGAAACCCACTCTTTCAACAGTTTTGAAAGTTCTAGACAGCAAGGGTGCACCTAAAGATCTTCCCCGGGTTTTTGCCAAATTGCCCCTTTAAAGACAGAAGTCCTGATTGCAGAGACAGGGGTATCACAGCTGTCAAGAAAGCATCACCACTCTGTGCAAACAGCCCTCTGTGACTGCTGACATTTTCTGTCAATCTACAGGTTTCAAGTAATTTCTGTAGGAAGCATAAGAAGCAGATAACTCTCTGAGAAGACAGCCTTAGTTTCTCTCTCTCTTCTTCTGCCTTTCTGTAGAAGGATATTACAGTGACCACTGAAATAAAGAAATTCTCAGGATTATAGTGGGAAAGAAATCCCAGCTTCTCAAACTGGGTCCATGAAATGAACCTTAGGGTTGTCCGGCTTCCCTCGTGTTTTGCATTTCTGATAGAAAGATAACGGTTCAGTCACCTAGACAAAGGTGCACATGCCTCTCCCGTTTTTGAGAAAAATGCATTACATTTGCAATCCCAGCTATCTTTTGCAGAATGAGTTACTGATATCTATTTGTTGATCCAATATACCGTGTTATAATACCCCAGGGGCCTTGGATTACTTCTGACTTCATCTCTGCTTTATGTTCTATAAAGATGTCTGTTCCCTCAACAACCAGTGCTAACAGACCTTCCTAAAATATTGCTGGGCAAATTGCATGGCCTTCCAAATTTAATTAACTGTTCAAGTCAGCATATCTCAAATGAGTTTCTAAAATGGACCTGGGGCAAACACTGAAGCAGATGAATGACAGTGTTGCTTACCACAGTAAGTCATCAGTGCATATAGCACAAACAATCCCTGCTCAGGCTGATGGTAAGGTAGAAATTCATTATTCCTAGGGAGGGGATGAAGGGAAAATAAGAAAAAAGAAATCTGAATGTAGCCTCCATTTCAGGAAGTCCCTATACCACAGATAAACTGGACCTGCAAGACTTCAGACACCTCTCTGATCTTTGCAGGTGCAGTGTTTTGTGGCAGTGTATCACCTGAGTTCTTCCTTGTGCTACTGAATTAAACAAAGGACTTCTGATAATATGCTGCATGGCCTGGATTTTCTTTTCTCCCAACAGCAAAAACATTATTTCAGCAGTAACTTGCATAGGAGACAGTAGTTTTGATGACTTGCTTACTTGAAGTAAAAATGCAATAACTAGCACCTAAAATTTTACTGGCTCTCAAAGCCAAGGTCAGACAGAAAGAGCCAAAGTAACTGCAGTAGCTTTATTAGCATTTTTTATTGCTCAAAGCACTAGAAACTGGGAGAGGAGAGAAACAAGAATCTGTATTTTCATTGGTTTGGAGGTTCCCTTGGGATGAAAATGTGCATGCGTCAATAAAAATCCAGCACTGAGCTCACTGCTGCACTTAGGGAGACGGCATCTGTATGGTATTATGCCACTGTGTTCATACCTCTTATTCATTTTTTTTCCTTCTGTAAATAGCATCCACCATCTTTCATTTACATTTGCCCTGTTGTTTCATGTTTTACTTTGTATAACTAATAGTTTAATAAGCCATTAAAGCATATTATTGTTATTAGTTCAGTTTCTGGTCCTGTTGGTTGTGTCTCTCCAATGGGCTTGGGAACACTTCCAACTATCTGTGCTCTGCTGCTTTTGGCCTTATTGACTCTTGTGAATCTATAAAAGCAAGACCCAGGCATGCAGCTGTCTTCCCCTCCACCACACACATTTTACACAGAGAGAAAAAAAAAATACTCAGGAGAGGCAGGTGCCATGGCATACTCTTGTCCAAGTCCCATTCTAGACAGCTGAGGACCCTGCACCCTGGCATGTACTTCAGTGCATAGCCACCCCTCAGTCATGGTGAGAAAGAGGATGTGCTCATTGCCTTTAACCCAAATACCATGTCTTCAAATAATGTGTCCTTTAATGGCTGGAGAATTTGGTTTCTATAAGAATCTGTAACCATTTCACAGTTACCCAAAGCTTTTGGAGAGCCAGCTGGTGATCTGCCAGGCCTTCCATTTTCTTTGAATCATTTCTTCTTACTGAACTGAAAGTGTCAGTTATGTCCAGTAACTCTTAGTCTCTTAGGTCTTAGCAAAACCCTTCTCAGCAATCTAAAGGATAAGTTAACATGGCACTTGATTGACTTGTCCCCCTGCCACCACAGTTCCATGATCATCATAGCCATGAGTCTCACTCCATACCAGAGCTAGTCCTCAGCCTTTAACTAAACAGGCAGTGTGGTGACCAGCAAAGCACTGGAATATTGCTGTCCAAAACGTTCAGTGGAATACAGCTGCCCGGCAGCTGGAATCCAAAGTTATCAATACAAAGTCTGTTTTATATCAAAAAAAGGAGAGTCTAACGCATTCTACTGCATGTTCTTACACAGTTTATCTGTGCATTGCACACAGAAATATATAAACACTCACATGTCTGTTGGGGCAAATATCCTTCTAGATATCTGGAACTGTGCCCATTTGCAAGTATTTTCATGGAAATTTGCAGGTGTGGTTTGAGCCTAGTGATGCTAAGGGGCTCTGGTTTCTGTTAGACACATCAAACCTGACAGGGACAGCATTTTACCATAGTACAAGAACTGTCAGGAGAAGCTGACAGTTTGTCTAAGGGCTGTTGTGTATAATTTTTGCAAAAAAATAGGCACAAGTCCAATTTAGAAGTATACATGGCTCTTCAAAGGACATGAGGCTGTTGCCCACATTGCCTGTCCCACAGAAGAGACTGGTCAGAATTTTGTGTCTCTGTGGTACAGAGAGAGTGTATGCATGAAGAGATCTGCTTGGAAAAAACTGCTATTTTCCATTGTGAAGAGGAAACAGTTAAAACAGTGAGCCAGAGACTTTTTCAATGTGAAAGAAACCAGTGTCACTTCTGTACTCTTATGATCTAAATGCTGTCCTGGGAGTCTTAGGGTGAGAGTGAGATCATGTGGAAGCAGAAGCAGCACCAGCAGAGAAGAGCATCCCAATAATTCACCCTAGACAACCAGAAAAAGTGATGGATGTTGCACTGACCACAATGGGTTTGCAAAGAACAGCAGTGTCATTACATCAGGCACATGTTTTGCCTCTGCTCTCAAGAAGTAACACAATTAGCTCTGAGGAAATCAGGCATCCCTCAGTGCAATTCCATTAGGTGAGATACCTGAAAAAAATGAGGTACAGAAGTGCTGCTGTTTCTTTTATTTTCATTTCTATGACTGGATTTATTTTTGTCAAGTCGTCACAAGCTGAGAAAGACTTAAAGCAATTTTATATCTGCCTCAAATAAACAAACAGACTGATATTCCTGGGCAGAATTTTTCCATTCATCTACCTTCCAAACTGTTGGCATCTGTCCCAAGGGGAAGTCTAGGCATAGGTCTGGCAATAACTCTTTGTTTGTACTTTGCTGTTGGGAACATGAGATCATCTTCAAGCATTCAGAGTTTTAACAAAGCTTCACCAACACTTGTTGCTTTGAATAAGCCTATTTTGAACAGTGTGATGATATGTAGAAATACTTCAGATAGCCTAAACAAATGGATATGTTAGAAGAAGCAATCTAGATGCACCTGCCCGAGGTAATGTAACCTGTTGCTGGGGTAAGTGTGCTCTCAGCAGTCATGATACCTCTACATTAAATCTCCCTCTGTTATCCCCAGAGCTAAAGCACGAGCTGTTACCCAAGAAGCAAGACTGTGGTTAGGCAGGAGGCAAGGACCCACAGTAGAAATAGTGAGGTGGAGTGACATAGATGGATGAGTGGAATAGTAGATCTTGTACACGTCCAGCAGGCAAAAAAAAACCCAACTCATTAGAGCTCCAAAACATAAGATGTAGTTATATCAGTCAAGTCTCTCACATCTCCTTCAAATCCACTTAAGGAAGCATCTGTTCAGATAAGCTGAGGGTTAACCTGAACTCACAAAAGCTCATCTCCCAACGACTGAAACTCCAAATGTTATTCTCTGTCTGATTCATTCTGTTGGACACAATGCATTACTCGTTACATAGGTACAGTGCAAACTTCTCAGGATCATAAACTCCGAGTAACACCCCTGGAAGATCATACAGTTGAAGTGACAAATCTATCCTTACAAAGTGAACATTGTGGTAAAAGTGAGTGTTTAAAGTATAGAAAACATACTTTAAAAAAACAGAAAGTTTCAAGTGTGATCAATCAGTCAGTGGTAATATTTATACTGGAACAAGTGTTCTTATTAGTTTAATGGACTGTGGCTACTACCACTCTCACATGTGGTATCTGCAGTTCATCACACTAAATTCAGTTACAGACCTAATGGGCAATGCTATTGCCATGGACACACACGGCTGAGTGAAAGGATCATGGATCTGAGAAGGTCTAATGAGTGTTTCCAGCAGATACTCTTCTTAAACACATTAAATAGAGCATAGAAAGAGTCAAAGTAATCTTTGATTTGTTGCTCCTTGGACTTATTTCCATTTGCTGGGATCACTTTTGAATATGTATGGAAGGACGAAGGAAAGGGGTGGGGGAAAAAAAAAAGGTGGGGTTAGTTTATAAAGGCCATGTGTTAGCAATTGTTTTCCATACCCTTTAATATAATGAGATGCCTACTACCAAACTTTCACTTCATCTTATCTTGTTATACCCCTAGTCTTAAACCTCTGAAGCATCAAGTAGCATGCTTGTGCCATTCACTTCAAAACAAGGCGATTTTCACAGTTCCTCTAAGCATATGTGCTTCTCAAAATACTAGAATTAACTTCATTATCAGTGTTCAAAAGTCAAATGCTTTTTCCAAAAGCCTGTCATATAAACCACCTTTACTGAAATGGGTCTTATATGTATCCTGTAGCTCTGCTAGACTGAGTAGAACATATTAGATACACTGATTTGATAGCATCCATCCAGCCAATATAATAATGCCATTCATCATGCTGTAATACAAAGCTCCCCAATTACTTAAGAATACACAGTCACAACTCACAAAGAAAAAAATGTATAAAGCTTTTTACCTTTAGCTTTTGCAGTCCAGTTTCCATTTGGTTTACACAAAGGTCTATACCCTCTTTTATAGAGAGCTATGTACAACATGCCTTTGTAATAAATAGTCTAATCCAATATATGGTATCAACATTCAACATCATAATGTGGAGAATCAAATATTTCTCAAGCTTATCATGGTAAAATTCAGGTGCCTATGCACTCATAACAGTGAAATTATTTCATCAATAAATATGTCTCTCAAATATTAATGAGGCTATTCTTCTTCCTTACTATCAAACATATCTGAGAGATCCAGCTGGGAGTGTTCCTTGAAAATAAAGGTGTCTAAGATTTCTTGCATTCATCTTACAGGGGTATTTTTCATATTTAGTGATTTGTTGCATTTCCTTCTAGCAATTTTCCTCTCTAGTAAGCTGATCTGAAGGTCAAGCATTAAAAATAAAATTAAACCTTCATAATTATAACACTTACATATTTGTAGACAATCATCCTATTTATTCAGCTCCCAACATTATTTTCCAAGTTACAGATATTTAACTCTCTGGCTTTCCCTCAAATCCAGTACTTCTTGTCTCCAACTAGAAACTTCAATACCTTTAAAATATTACTCCATATATTTTGATTCAAAATAGCACTGCGGATGTTAACATTATCACTAATTATAGCAATAGGGAATTTCTTCATATTCCATTCATAAACAAAACAGACATATCGTATTCTTACTTGTCATAAAATGGTGGGGCTTCATTGACTGATAACCAACAAAGGCTGGTATAGTTTTTCTATTTTCCTTCTAAAAGAAATGCAGATACTATTGCATATTCTAGCTTGAAAACGTACAAATCAGTTTTGGTTTTTGTGTCTAGTATCATTAATGTGAGTGAATTTGATCAGATGTAGAAAGTAAACTACTAAAGTTTATTTCTTATCAATTAACAATCAATTGTGTAGTTTCATATATAGGTACATATATGTGCATACATATATATATGTATGCACACACATATATATATATATGTAGTAATCCTAGTCCTGCACTTTCCTTCTGTGTGAATAATTCACTCAACACTGATCAGCAGGTTTTTGTGCTCCAGTAACAATGGCTCCTGTCATTAAGATAAAGGGTACATGAGGCATTTATAATGGAATTATAAAATCTATTACTAAAAGAATGATTGATTCAATTCATTACCAGCTTTCAGTACAAAATAAAAACTTCCCAAAGCTTATAGAAAAAGTCATGAGGCAAATCCAGGTGATAATAAATCTCCTGTAAAAATGCTAAGAAAATGGACTCAAGATGCAAAATTCACTCTGCATTGCCACGTTGAATACTCTATAAATAAAACTTATTTTCTTTTTCACTAAGTAACAATTCAATGAGTTAAAATAATTCAATGTAGCTGAAAATGCTTAAAAGCTGGCTGTAGCAGAGTGCACAGTAAAGGTCCTTATTGACTGATTAGCAATTTGTTTCTACAAACACTGCACAGCAGTTGCCCTACTTTGCAGCAGGCTATTAGAGCCTAATGAAAAATGTGCATTTTCATCAGAGTTAATGGTCTCGAACAGAAGCCCTACACTTTTACAAGGCCTTATTCTGTACTTAAGTTCTGGATTCATGTCTGTGATTATAGCTGTTGTCCCTTGCTCATATAATATCATATATGCACATCACAGAGTTTTGTATTACAGTGTGACTCCAGTGCACATGAGGAACAAAATCCATCACTCTCAGATGGTGAAGGCACTGTCCTGTGAGACAAGGAAGCCAGTCTCTGTCAGCAGATGGGCTGAGGCTTAGACAGCAAAAAGTAGAAACATTTTTTCATTTAGCTGGGTGTTTTCTACTTTTGACATTTCAGGCTCTCACTGGACTTTAAAAACTTCAGCACAGGAAGTCATCTGCTGTGTATGACAGCCAAAGTTCAGAAGTGACATGATAAGGAGTCACACGGTAAATGAAGTTCAGGATTAATTAAAAACTGTGTTAATTAAAGGCCACTGCACAGGCTCGGGATTCAGCTGCATGGAGCAGCACAGAGTTGTGCAAGGTGCAGCACTGGGGAGGGAAAAGCAGGGTTGCGTCACGGGGAAATCTCTGCTGTCACCAGGCACAGAGCACTGGATGCCAGCACAGATAACAGCAGACCCTGTTGTACACACCCACAGTAACAAAAAGCTAACAATAATCTAAATAGGCAAGTAAAACAAAACAGGTATTATTTTATTGTTTAACAGATGATAACAAAGGCAGAGAGACCACAAATAAACAATCTTCCCAAGTCTCACCTGAGTCATCCATAATACTTTCTTCTTTTATCCTAATATTGTACCCTATCTTAATACCATGCTCATTTCTGTAATACTAGGGAGCATGGTTGGCACACTATGCCCATTTAAAGCTTGCAAATAAGTTGTTCATTTTCACAGTACAGTCATATTTTTACTAGCAGCAAGATGTTTCTCACAGTATTTGATCTCTACATATTATGGATCAATCATTGCCTGTTTCCAGGTATGTTTTAGTAAGCATACATTGGGCTGATTTTCAGGGGAAACTGCATGTTTTCCCTCATAGGTTATTTCATGCCTAACTTGGGGTTACATGGGTCCAGATTAAGCAAGTAAATCTTTGTGTTGTCATGAGTATGTAAACACATATACGTGTATGTGTACATACATGTTGTATGGTTTGTGTATATGAATCAGTAGTTTACCTGATTTGGCTTCATGTGCATTGGAGCCAGTTTTCACAGGCATCTTTGGTCTGCACACACATAAATTCTGAAACACATATATGTGCCTGACTTTGAGTGCCTTAATTTTCTTTAATGTTTTCTTGTGTCCCTGAGAACTGCAATGCCTAGTGCTTATCCAGTTCTGGTTCATAGTTGAAGCGGAGTTCCAAGAATCTATTATCCTAAATAATAACAGAACTGTCTGTTTTCCTCCATTTCTCTTTTCTCATTCCTTGGGGATGATTTCTGGAGTGTTCTTTATTTTCCTGTCTTCTGTTTATTCCTCATTTTGCTTTCCACTTCTTCAGCTGAAACAGGGCTTGTGATGATAATGATGATAACAACAGCAGAATTGAATGTGGTGATTTTTTTTGTGCCCTTAAGATTTTGCTTCCTGAAAAAGATTGCTATTGATTGTTCATCAAGGTATCTACAGCAACCCATTATTTATATCTACTCCAGTTCAGACTTTTGGGAGAGAATTACGTGGCTGATGATGTGAGCAAGTGTTCTGTATCTGGAATGTTATTTTTTGATTGCTAAGCTTCCTATAAGAAACTCTTTTATTAACTTTTTAATTCTTGTGCTTTCTTCTAAGAATCAAAACTTCTGACATTAATCTTAGTGAAATAAATATCTGTTTTCTTAAAATTAGAAACATATAAAGGGAAGAGCAACCACCCTCTCTGAATGCACTGAGCACCTCAGTAACTCAACCAGTTTCATTACTACCATCAGGTAGTTACAGCCCATAAACACAGTTCATGTACTCAAGTTTGCATTCAAGTTTGTATTCAAGTTCGTAAATTGCAGAGCAAATACCTACACCTGTTGATATCACATATCCTTAAGCCCTTGGGTGTGTGGAAATGTCCAAAACGTCCATTTCACCTAAAACTTTCTCAAGTCTCCGACTTAAAGTGATGAGTAGTGGTGGCTAAACCGTGGTCAGAGGATAATAGATAGTCCATAATATATACTGAGCAGCGTAACATACTAACTTGTCAGCTCTCCAGTCACAAGTGTTTTGGAGGGTTTCTAATGACCTGTTGGCCTGAGAACTGATCATTCAGGGCAAGTTCATTCATACTGACCACAAAAATACCTGGACCAAACAACTGCATGCTGAAAACTCAGGCTCCTCAGACCTCTCCATAGGCACTGTTCACTCACAGTACAGGAAGCTACTGTCTTATTTTCCATTTTATTAAATTTTGCATAATAATCCAAACACAGCAAATCTTCTGAAGCTAGAATCTCCAAATATCTCAAAGTTCCAGTCTTCTTGTCCTGCCACATGGCATGTTTCCACTGCTTCAGCTTCCACTCACAGATGCCATGGCTGGGTATCTTTCTACAGCTATATCTTAGAAACACACTATGTCAGTTGACAGGCAATCACATTAACTGAGAATATAAATTACATTGAGAGAACAAATTTACTCCTTCTGATTGCTAAAGCATCACCTAGCACAGTGCATCTCAATCTCCTTTAATTAGAAGGCCAACTGATCTTTATGAACATTGCACTAGACTACTTATGTTGGGCTGTATCTGTAGGTTTTATTTACAACCGAAGGGAAATTAGATTTAATGTTGAAAGTTCATACATTGTCTACATTTGCTAGCTTGCTTGCATATAAATTTCCATGTATGGAAACACGTAGAGCTTTTTACTATTATAGCTCTAGTCATGTTGCACACTGACTGACAATAAGCATTAACTTGTGGCCTTCAAAGATATGAATAAAGAATTTGTCACTGATTCAAATAATTATTTGTGATATAAGCACAGGCACAGAGGTCTGACACATACCAACAGGACTAGAAAAAAACCCATAAGACATTATTCGAAGGTAAGGCATGTTTACATGTGGGAGCATGAATCAACATATTAACTTGGGGCAGGCAGGAATTAGGAGGTGACTAAGTCTTGTCAGCTTTTCTCACTTTTTAAGATGAGCTGAGGAGGTTCCTGATCAAATGTACAGAGTTTTATCAACTCCCACCTCATCAAGATTAATCTTGTCCCTTCCCCTCCTGCAAAAAGAGATCCTTTGGTTTGGTTTGGGAAATGTTTTGGGGCTTTTTTTCATTCTAAAAAGAACAAGAACATTCTGATTTTTTTTTTGTGCTCCCTTTTGGAGTAATGGGAGTACTTATTTTCCACTTCCAGGTAATGTGATTCAGTGTTTAAAAATGTATCTAAAGTCTTAAAGGGAAATTGGAGGTAGTGATCTTTGGTAGCTCTCTCCTTAATGCCTCTTCAGAGTTACTTCTAAAACTGAGTTTGGCAAAGCCACCATCCTGAACCTTCTATGCCTAAGAAATTATTTATTTCAATACATTTTGTAACTTAAAAAAATAACACAAAAGGCATTTTTCCTTTTCTACTTAATAATTCACTCTAGAGAACTTGTACATTTGAAAACACAGCTTAACATTATCTCAAACTCAGCATGATTTTTATCCTTCTTGGAGGAGAAGCTCTTCAGCTCTGCAATACCTGCTTTTTCAGGGTCACAATATTCTCCACATTGACAGCACATTAAATTTATGGGAAGCCACACGTGTCAGAGAAAACTGACATGCTAAATAAGACTCTGTCGCTGAACTCTCTGAGAATGTAGATATATTCTTTGCTTATAAGCTCTGATCTTTTTTAAAAAGTGAGAGGAAGAAAAGGCTGCTACTAACTATTAACCCATTACATTTCCAGAAGCTGACATCTGTTTTTATGCTTTCCTGAAAGAATGGGAGTCACAGAATAATCTTCCCAATGGCTAATAGCTGGGCTGCTGTTCTGCAATGAACTCAGCTGACCTTAGAAGAAAAAGAAAATTGCATTATGCCAGACAGAGTCCAGATGCCCTGCCTTTGCCACAATAACTCTTGCTTATATAGGAACTTAAGGATATGAGGCTGTTAAATGAAATCTCCTATGTATCATCCTATGTAAAACCTTAAAATATAGAGGAGGAATGAACGCATTATATTTTTTTTTATGAGCATATCTGCTGCTTGATTGATGTTGCTATAAGCCATCTTAAATTACTACTGTTAATTCAGTGCATTAGTCATTAATTATTTACAGTTAGACACAGAAGCATTTTTCATAAACATTAGACAAAGAAAAATGGCTTCTACTAATACTATTGTGTATTTAATTTTGCCATATAATGTGACCTAAGTCATTAGTCACTGATTTATTTCTTTCTGGAAAAGGGAAAAAAATCAGTTATACAGTTGCTGAAAAAAATTATAAAATATACTTATTTTCTACTGCATAACAAAAGGTGACAGTCACAACAGGAGAGGCTTTCTCACACCTTGAATCTGTGACTTTTATCAGAAGACCAGAAAAGCCTACTTCCTCTGGTGTAGTCCTTTTGCTTCCCCCCTGCCTCCCAAAGAACACATAACAACAATTTGCAAGGATATGTATATTAAATGGACTGCCACCCTAGCCAGGAGAAGTCAGCTGCTGCATTGTGTGACGATCAGGATCACAGACTTGCTGGGAGTGGAAGGCAGCTCTGGAGATTGTCAGCAGTCCAAGCCCCTGCTCAAATGGGGGAAGATGGAGCAAGTTGCCCAAGACCATGTCCAGTTGGGCTTTGACTGTATCCAAGGATGGAGTCTCTACTAACTCCCTGGGCAACCTGTGCTAGTGTTTGACCTCCCTTTCTCTTAAAAAAAAAAAATATATATACATGTATTTATTTATTTATTTATTTAACAAAAAAAATATATTGATTTTAAATGTAATTTCCTGCATTTCAGTTTGTGCCCATTGCCTGCTGTTCTGTCACCAAACAGCACAGAGATGAGCCTGGTGCTATCTTCTTTACTCCATTCTTCTGACCACCAAATCAGGTATTTATGCACATCAATAAGATCGCCTCAGCCTTGTTTTCTCCAAGCTAAACAGTTCCCACTCTCTTGTCTTCTCCTCACAGAAATGATGATCCAGTTGCTTAATCATCTTTCGACTCTTTGCTGGACTCATTCCAGTATGTTACTGTCTCTTTCATACTGGATCCAGTGCTCCAGATGTGTCTCACCTCGCTCATCCTACTGGCAATATTTCTTTTAATGCAACCCAGGATGTTATTTGCTTTCTTTGCAAAAGGGCATGTTACTGGCTCATGGTAAGCTTCATTGCCCTCTGGGACTCCCAGGCCTTTCTCTAACATGACAGCAAAGCTGCTGTCGTGCTATTTTGGTTAAATGTACATGACTGTCTACTGCACACAGTTTTGTTGACACACCCATGGAAAGCAACACAGAAATGCAAGAAAAATTGCCATTGGAAGGATAGGATTCTTACAGTATTCACAAACCTAGCAAGTGCTTTACTATTTTTTTTTCCCTTCATGGTGGGGAAAAGAAAAAAAAGCTCTCTCATGAACACATTTTGTTATTACTCAAGCTCAGTGCCCACATGCCCCTGCTCTGCCTGTGGGTAGAGCTGGATGGGGCTCTTTCATCTTTCAGTATGCAAGTTATGATGAAGCATGAGTGGTAATTTGCTATCTTTAATAAACAAATAGGTGAGTGATGACTGTGGAAAGAGTGTAGGCAAGTTATGGTTTGCCTGGAGGGATTTAATTTCTCTGCTGAACATTCTCATTCAGTATCTGAGCTTTATAGCCCAGTGACTAATCTTCCTGAACACCAGGCTGCTTGTAACAGGTTCTGGAGGTTCCTATCTGGAGTATACAGCGCTACTAATTAGTGAATCCACAGAACATGTGTGGTTCCTAAATGAACCTGATTTATTAAGCTTTTTTATTAATGCCTTTCACAGTCAAATATGCAGAGAGATTATGGGTAAAGCCAT
Organism: Streptopelia decaocto; assembly: GCF_964273445.1. NCBI lineage: Eukaryota > Metazoa > Chordata > Aves > Columbiformes > Columbidae > Streptopelia > Streptopelia decaocto. The sequence goes on from NC_138663.1 coordinate 147,885,241, forward strand.
TGGCTGCAACTAGGATGAATAATTCATCTTATAAATAAGCCAACAGAGAGTAGGATATAAATCAAGGCATCTGCTACATGTCACCTTAAGTCTAAAGTAAATTTTTGTTGTCTTTGGTTGAATGCTGTGTGGTCCTTTAGTAAAGTGCATTATTGTGTTTCCAGAAATGTCCAAATACTGTATGATATAGAAGGAATTAATTGATCCAAATGTATTTCAATAAAGCCTTTGATACTGTTTCCCAAAGCATTCTTCTGGAGAAACTGGCAGCTCATGGTTTGGACAGGTGTGTTATTCGCTGGCTAAAGAAATCACTGGATGGCCAGGCACAAAGGGTTGTGGTGAGTGGAGTTAAATCCATTTGGTGGCCGGTCATGAGTGGTATACCCCAGGGCTCCATATTGGGGCCAGTTCTGTTTAATATCTTTATCAATGGTCTGGATGAAGGCCAAGAGAATCCTCAGTAAGTTTGCAGACAACACCAAGTTAGGTGCCAGTGTGGATCTGCTGGAGGATAGAAAGGCTCCACAGAGGGATCTGGACTGCCTAGATTGATGGGCTGAGGCCAATTGTATGAGGTTTGGCAAGGCCAAGTGCCGGGCCCTGCATTTGGGTCACAACAACCCCAGGCAGCGCTGCAGGCTCAGGGAAGAGTGGCTGGAAAGATGCCTGGGGGAAAAGGATCTCGGGGTGTTGGTCAACAGTCAGCTGAACATGAGCCAGCAGTGTGCCCAGGTGGCCAAGAAGGCCAACAGCATCCTGGCTTGTAACAGGAATAGTGTGGCCATCAAGACTAGGGAAGGGATCGTCCCCCTGTACTCAGCAATGGTGAGGCCGCACCTCAAATTGTGTGTTCAGTTTTGGGCCCCTCACTATAGGAAAAACATTGAGGTGCTGGAGCGAGTTCAGAGAAGGGCAACGAAGCTGGTGAGGGGTCTGGAGCACAAGTCTGATGAGGAGCAGCTGAGGGAACTGGGGCTGTTTGGCCTGGAGAGAAGGAGGCTGAGGGGAGACATTATCGCTCTCTGCAACCACCTGAAACGAAGTTGTAGCAAGGAGGAGGTGTGATAGGATGAGAGGAAATGACCTCAAGTTGTGCCAGGGGAGGTTTAGATTGGATATTAGGAAAAATTTCTTCCCAGAAAGGGTTGTCAGGCACTGGTACAGGCTGCCCAGGGAAGTGGTGGAGTCACTATCCCTGGAGGTGTTCAAAAGACGCATAGATGAGGTTCTGAGGGACATGGTTTAGTGCTAGAGTTAGGTTATGGTTGGACTTGTTGATCTTGAGGTCCTCTTCCAACCAAAATGATTCTATTATTCTATTTTATGAAGTACAAGTTGCAGTGATCAAATGACTGGTTTTTACAGACAAATATCAAGAAAAATAATATTTTCTACAATAATATAGTGCTAATATTTGTCTAAGTGCATAATTAATTTTCTGTCTGTAGTGTCTAGTATCTGGCCATTGCTGGATTGGATTTGCCGATGTTTTTAAAGCAAAGGACTACATAAGGACTTGTCTGTGTTAAAATGTATTAATGTAATGCCCTTGATTGTAAAAAGACATAGACATGAATAAAAATATGGATCGATGTCACAGACAATGGATACATTATAAACACATTAGGCAGATGAACAAAACAATAACAGTGCCCAAAATTTGAAAGACACAACCCTGAGTGTCTCCCTGATCACACTGATGGAATTCAAGTAGGAACCAAGGAGACACTTTGGGTTTCTTCTTACTATACAAATTTCTTCTTACTATAGCACTAACAATAGTTCATGTGTCAGACCACCCAGCCACTGGTTCTGTAACTGTCCAGAAAGACAAAGAGAGAACGGTACAGGAGAAGTGATGCTTCCCAGAATACACCACCAATGAACTGTGAATTAGTTGCTGGTCTATTTCAAAGGCGTGCTCTGACTCTGAGGGAAGACAGGACCTGCTCATAGTTTTCTGCGTTTAATTACATTTTGTTACATGTCCATTGACAATCATGGATGCAAGAAAGCTAAACAACATCATTACCATCTGGAGTTACTTTGTGCCATGAAGATGGGAATAGGAGAGGTAGAAAGCCTCAAAAGAAGATCACATTTCTTGATTGCTCTCTCTTAGTATAGCTGGTGACTAATGGGAGCTAAAGAAGGTATGACAATATACATTTAGACTGTTACTTGTTTTGTCTTCAAGAGGTTTGTGCTATAGGTCTTTAAATTGCACAGTGAGTTGTTAAAGTTGTATTTCTGATGTCCAGTTCTTTAAAACTGTCTAGCAGTACAAAGCTACTTGCAACATTATCTAAATGGTAATACAAAGATCTCTTCAGAGGCGTCTTCAGACATTGAAGCATGGTGGTTCCAGCCCTGCTCTGCCCACAATCAGAAGGATGTAGGTAGAAGCTCATACAACATAGGTGTTGGAAGTTACTCTGGAGTACAGTTCAGGGAAAAAAAGTTATAGACCTGGGCAGTGCAAAGTATTCCAGCTCACAGTTAAGGATAATATCTTGGGATATAGGTTGGGATAAAGACTCCAGAATCAGCTCATATTGAGGAACCACTTGCTTTTCTTTTGGTCTGAGAAAAAAAAACCGCCAGCTTCTCTTGGCTAGTTAAGGCCATAAAGGACTGAGCCTCTTGTCATCACTGCATGACGGCTGCCATTGACAGTGAATGACAGTGTTCATATTAAAGCTATGTAAAAAACCTCGCTGTGCTGATTTTTAGAAACACTCTGAAGAGCACTTGCATTCTCGCTGTCTGTCAGTACAACCATGAACTTTGCTTTAAACTGTAACAAGCATTTGCTATATGCTGAAATCCAAGAAGAACGCGGCTTTCCAGCACAGAGGCTGCCAGTGCCACTCCTGCGCCTTGCCAGGAGATCACAGGACCCCATCCCATTCACAAAAAGACCGTTGTTTACCTTGACTGCTTTAAACCAGTAAACTTTTCTTGTGCCCTGTGGGAGAAAAGAGTCTAAGGAGACCACATGCAGGCCTGTGCTTCTTTTCACAGCAGCATAAGTCATGCTGTGGGCTTAAGCAGCTCATGTCATCAGCTTACGTGCTTTATTGGTTTTGGCAAAGAGACAGAAGAATAGGAAAATCTTCAGGACAAAGCAGAAATATTAATGTGAGAGGCACTAGATTCCTGCCACTCTTTTGATAAAAATGAGGAACATAAGCCCTCTCTACCCCCATTCAGATCCATGAGGAGCAAATTGCAGTAACCTCTACACTGGTTACTGGGTTATGGATTATGGGGATATGAATAATCTGAGACTAACTATAATTTCAAGTATGATTTACTTATTTCTTTCTGAGAACTTTCTATTCAATCTTACGTATCTGTCAGGCATCACCTAGTTGATAGGTCTTTGAAAATATTCAGCTGAAATAGATATATTCATTCATATATAATTTTATTTAGAAAACAAGACAGTGCTCATTATTACAGTCATGACCAACACTAAATGTATTAAACATCCTCTATGCAAATTTCTTAAAATTTTTAAACAATGCTGCACAAAGTAGAAGTATCCTAAGAATTATCTAAGAATTGTCCTAATAATTATTAGAAGTATCTAAGAATTATTAGAATAAATATATATTAAGAATAAATATTCCAAGGATCACTCTATGCAGGCTCTAGAAGAAAGCAATTATTTTTCATTCCAGCTCAGCAGATGATTTCTAGTATTTTACAGTAGCAGGACATATGTTCTCCTTCACAGTATAGGCCTCATCTTCCTAGTAAAATCTGATGACAGTTCATTTCTTCTTAGTCTTCCTACAGCACACTATGCGTATTGTCCACTACATCTCCCATTTGCAATTAAAAAGCATCTGCAGTACCTAATTCAAATTCATAGACTGGTAAATAAAAACTCTTTAGTGATCTTTAAATAGGAATGATGGCACCAAGCCACCCACCTTCTTTCTGTTGGTGCACAAGAACTCCTTAACAAAACACTGCTGACTGGAACACTGGTCAGGACAGTTGCAAAGAAAATGTTGAGTGAACCACATTTCCTTTCCATTACCCTGGAGCAGCACCTTCAGCTCAGTTACAAAGCCAGGCTCCTGCTAGGTCCAGCTCTAGTAAGTCACGCAGTTATGTCAGCAGCTTTCTGCTCCTACGACCCACTGGAGTCTCCCAGCACAGATGAGTGATCTCAGGGAAGTTCAATGTGCCAAGCTCCCCTCAGCAGGGATTGATGTTACAGAAGTCTGGGAGGCAACAAAGATCTTGTCACAGTAGCATCATGCACTGAGAAGTTTCCAGGAGTGCCTCCTCTTTGGGGAGGTGGATTACTGTGTGTCTCCAGGCTTGACTTCACTCTCTCCGATGTCAGCGTTTCATTTCCTGTACTCTTCAGCTGCTCTCCATGTGGTTGACATGATGTTAATCCAAACAAGAATTTCTTGAAGTGAGTACATAGCACACAAGGTTTATTGTGGGGCTTTCCCTGAACTCAGCATCACTGACGTTTGCTTTAAAAAGTTATCATCTTTCTACTCTTTTAACGAACCTTGAGTTACAAGTCAGAGGCAAAATCTGCAATACAGGTTTGAGCATTTCTAAATTTCATGGTGTAAATCAGAAGAACAGGGTCAGACATCCTGGCATCCTACATAACTAATGGATAGTATTAGTCACTGTTCCAAAGGACAGTCCAAAAATATCCCATACAGTGCACAGAAAGCCAAGAAATTATAGCTAATTGAAGTTCCCACCTCCTCCCTAGAGTTTAGACACGGTATCAGGTGAGGTGCTCTCTCCTAGTGGAAAGTACCTTGAGATGCTTTCAGGAAGAGGTAGCCTTAGGTCCCAAATCATGTCAAAATTGCGTGTTTTCAAGAAGCAGGTCCTTACCATATGTCTATACAATGCTCTGAGTGAGAGAAACATCCATGAAGCCACTGCAGCTCAGCAGCCCTTAAGATAGGAGACTTCAAGGCTGAGAAATGTAAATACCTTACTTTGTAACCTACTGATTATGACGCTAACCTGGAACATGGAAGGCCTGGAATCCGTTTTACTGGGTGAATAAACCCCTGTAGTCTTGCCAAGTTGTCTCATACTATCTGGACTACAGTAATCTTGTAGGGCACAGTAAATTAAAAATAAATATTCTGTGGATCTTCACAGCACTGGTAGAAAAGTCACCTGCTACTCTAAACCACATCTGATACTCTGAAAATACCTTCAGTTTCCATGAGATCTCACTGTGGAAAAGTAAACTCAATCATTACAGTAAAGATACTGTGGTGAGTCGCTAAGATAGCATAAAAATACTACTTCTATATTCACTCTCCATAGCAGTGTTACAATAGCCTTTACAAATTGAAATACTTGTCTGAATTATGAAAAATACAATATCTCTATTACTCTCATCCTTGCTGGATGTAAGGAGAAAGATGAATATTTGGACCAGATCTGTTTATTATACTGCCAGTAAGGAAACTGTAAATTAGAAAGCAATAAATTATTTTCACAGCAGCCCCAAAACTCTGGATTAAATTAGACAATTCTTGAATATGTCTGTTGCATTATTTTAGTAAGCAAGATTGCTCTGCTGAAAAAAAAGAAAATCCTCTTTTTATAAACTTCCAGCCAAAGCACTTAAAAAAATAAAAAAATAAAATAAAAAAACACTGCAGAAAGAGCTGATGTTCTCTTTGTTTGCAAGTGCAGTGAATAACTAGTTCATGGGTAGGCTGCAGAACATATTTTAATTCACCCCTACAGAGGCTGGTAAAGCAGCATTTTTCAGAATAATTGTTTATATTAATTCAAACCCACAAAAATAGACATGCTTGTTACTTTCCTTTTCTCTGCGACCATAATTTATTTTTGATCTGTATATTGGGCATATGTGAAGTAGTATCACGCAGGAGACTTGTTTACCTTTTTCTGTCTAGCTTTGCAAAAGCATCTGCACTCTGTAAATCTCCTCTTCATTCCAGCCGCATTCTTCTCTAAGGCAAGAAAAAGGCCTATAAAATGTTTAGAAAGTTAATTTTGAACCAGTACCAGAATGGCTCTTAAGAGCAAGCCTGTACTATAAAATTCTGCTTCCAGCTACAATTTGTTGATGTCTAATGGCCATCTAACAATTAGAGAGTCTATAGCCACATATGAAAGAAAATGGATATACAAAGAACTCTCAATGTTTCCATACCCCAGCTAGCAATAGCTTCAATTCAAAAATATAGCTCTCTGAACATATGTCAAAGAATGGAGAGGATGGGTCAGGGGGGCAGTTGTTTGCGTCACCATAGGTTTCGCTAGACAGAACGCATTAAGAATATTTATGAGTCGGAGGAGCAGAGTCGCCTGTAATGCAATTGCAGCTCATTTAATTGAGAAAACAGAATGAAAAACGCTTACCTCAACATGTCTGCTTAAGCTGTCTTCTGATTTACTCCATTTGTATCAATACAGGAAGTCAAAGAGGCAAATTGAATTTATGGACCAGTGGAAGATAAACCAATTTTCTCTGCAGAATCCAGTGTAACATAGCTCATACCTAAGCTGCCTCTTCTGTTTTCACATCAGTCACCATACACAACATTTCACAAAGCAGTAAACCAATTTAAATGATCCATACGTGTCAGCGATTGCACTGCTCACGTGCCATCCCTGTAGTGCAACTTTGCTCCTTGTACAACCACTGCGGTGGCACAACTCACCATCTCAGCCCTCTGCCCAGGGTGAGGGTCCCAGCACAGACATCCACACCCTTCTCAGGTCTTGATGGGTTCATTAAGGACCCATCAAGGTGCTGGCCCTCCTGATCCCCTCTTTTCCTGTAAGTCTGTTCACTTGTGATGTCCAGCTATCAGGGCTAACGAGTGCTAGCAGTAATCGCTTAGTACCAATTTAATAACAGCTTTGCCCTACCACTACACCAAGTCTTTCTCTTACGGTTAACGTAAACACGTGTGCCTTTCGGGGTTGCTTGTTGTAAACAGCTTTTTCAATTATCTCAATTAATTCCGACTGAAAAGCAACAGTGTGTCAAAGAAAAAGCTTTAATGTAAACAGGCATGTAGTCAAAAATACAGCTGACACAGCAGAAGTTTTTCTAGACTTGGCATTTTTCTGACAGAAAATGTCAGACATTAAAGAACTTAAATGTTCTCGGCAACATGTTGATAAAACGCCCAACAGACCTCAGTATTAATTAGCTCCAGGGTCAGGGAGTTATATTCCTAGGGATCCCACGAAGTGCATTTTGCTTTTGAAACAGTTTTTGAAATATTTTCTTTCACAGTGTACCATGATGGGAATCTAACCTAGGACCTTCACACTCACAGCAACTTCGAGGTCCCTTCCAATCCCTAACATTCTGTGATTCTGTGATTCCTCACTTTTGAGCCAGACACAGGGCACTTTGGGCAGCATTGCTTAGTTGTCCCATACACACCAATGTGTAGGGCAAATGAGAGTTAATCTTACCATTGCAGTAAATCCTAATCCCCTCACTGTCTGCTATGAACACACAAGGTATGCATAGTAAATAACACATCCTCCTAAAAGTTGCTGTCTAGAAACATGGTCACAGCAGAATAATGTATTGCTTAGTACCACTGGTATACCAATAAGATTATTACAGTCTTATTTTAAATTATTTATCTCCCAGAGTTTTGTTTTAAAATAAAATCTGTTGTTCTCTTTCTTTCCTTTCCATGATCCTCTGCTTCCACAACTGTTTGAACTCAGCATTTGAGCCATGTGAGGTCCTGGAATATCCGTAGAGCAAGAAGATATATTTAGTGCAAGAGAGCAGTCACAGCACAGCTAAGATAAATAGTAAATAAACTTAGCCTTAATGCTGAGCTAACGTGGATGTGACGTGTCTGGCTGGGTCAGCATATATGCAAAACTCACTCTCTTCTGCTTGAAGACCACACAAAAATACTATATGGCAGATATACTCTCTGTTCCTTCCTCAAAAGACTAAAATCACATACATAGCAGGAAAACAAAGGCACTACATACATCAAAGTACAGACCACTGGGCAATCTGTCTCTGATTTATAAAATCTATGAGAATTAGAAACTCTTTGGACTTTTCCCTAACAACCAGGTGTGTTTTGGATGCCCAGTTTCTACTGCTTTTACTGAAAGCATGGCCTTCTCTGCTGTACCTTCCCATGTACCTTACTATAATTTGCCTCATAGTAGGCTCTTGGCTGAAATCCTGAAAGTAATGGACCCAGACAACAAGCTACCTGCTTTGAAGTACGTATTTTGCTGACAGGGAAGGTCATCTTGATGGCAAGGTCATCTAACAAACATTTGTTGTAACCAAAACAAAAGTGATCGTGAAGTTGCTTCAGGGACTGGAAAACTTAGAAGGTCCAGGGTCTTTCCTCTTTTTTTGGCCTTTATTCAGTAGAAAGGGAAATGAGACAGGAATAACAAGCAGAGAAGCATGCTGGAACTCAGATGTTACTGGGACATCTGTGGAGCTGTGGTTTTGCTCTTGGAAGGGGATGCTAAACCAGAGTGTGGGCCAAGTTCCCTACAAGCTGCCTGGTGAGTTAAAAAGGGCTATTTTGCCAAGTTCACCGCTAAGCAGAGTGACCTCAGCTGCTCTACAGATGGGGTGTTGATCTCCTAACTGGGATTCAGCTGACCTTTGGATTTCAGATGACAACCTATGTGAGGATGCAGATTCCCATGCTGTCTATGCCTGAAGTCAGGCACAGCGCATCCCATTCGTAGTGCAAGCACTTTAATAGGCCTTTGCAAACACATCACAAAACTTTGTTTCACATTAATACAAGGCCATTCTGTCCTTGGTATGTCCTGGATGAGTTCCACCAAAATCATTATAGAGAGATGCTTACAGGCAATTCTCACTGTGCTTAGTCTCCATTTTTTTCCTTAGCCAAGATCAGGTATGGAGGATGGTTATTTTCCTATTTGATAGAGTTCCTTCAGACCATTCTGGGAGGAGACCTAGATGCCATCTCTTTGCAATGATGAAATTATGTCTGCCTTCCCCTCACCATAATGATACACAGGAATCCTGAGCAGCACAAGTCTGATCTACAATGGCTACAGATTGGGAAATGTGTATTTGTACACTGGATTCTAGTCTTTTTAGTAAAGAACAACAAATTGCAAAGGACACACAATTATTTTTAGTGCTCAGGGCTTAGTTCCCAGATAAGAAATTACTAAAGACCTGTGTTTTACCACCACCAAAACATAAGCTCTCAAATGTCAAAAAGTGCTAATACACATGGCTTTCTCAAGTTCATGATTAATGTTGAAGCAGAAGGGCTCCAGGCTGATTTAAATTGGCCCTCATCTTAAAAGACCTTAACAAAAATGGGAGTTTGTTTTTTTGCCTTTTCTTTTTTCTTTTGAGGTGGTGGTAGTAGTATAGTTATATCAAGTTTTCAATTCAATAACTGGAGCTGCCAAACTCAGGAAAAGAAATAAGACATGATGTGTAGAAGTTACAGAAAAAGGATGAAAAAAAACCATTAAAGCCCTAACTGAGGACATTCATGAGGACAACAGAGCCTGAAGGAAGAGTGTGTATGTTTTAGAAGGGTGACTCCAGAAGCTAGATTTACATAGAATTAACAAACAAGCAAGTGTAATCTATTGTTTGTGACAGGTAACAAACTGACATCCTCGACAACAGAGTTATTTACCCCTGGACCTTGGACAACATGGAAAACACCACTGGCAATAAACCATTTCCTACTTCATGCAGAGCTGTCCATGACCTCAGTATGAAAGGATCATATTTGAAAACAGACAATGTGACACTGTCTCCATGTTCCTTTCTTGCTAACTAGTCATCAACCCATGATCAGGCTTGCTGAAATAGAATTATAAACTCTCCACCCAATCTCCATTGCCACTGAAGTCCAAATCTGGACTTGAGTTATCTTAGTCTTTCCTTAAAGGTCTCCAATATATGTTTGGACCCACCATTTTGGAAATTCAAAATTGGTGGGGACAAATACCAACAGAACTGTGACACAAGGACCTACATTCCTCTTCTTCCCTGTCATAGTCATTTTCTTTTTGTAGATCCCATACCTGTCCCACCTTCAAGGTATCCTTCGCTAGAGCTGCCTTTGCAGTAGACCTTGAAACCTTTTGTCCTTCCCATATCCTGTTTTTTGACATTCTTCATGAAACCAGTGTCTTGGGATTTGTTTTTATGCTTTGGGCTTTTACTTCCTATTTAACAGTTCCACATACACCTTTTCACATGCTTCTTTGTAAGAAGCCCTGGCCATGCCCAGCAACTAGTTGGGAGGCTCTGTATCAGGAAAACAGAGAGTGACAGTACAGCTGTAAAGAAATATTCTGTTCCATAAAACAGCCCCTGTGAAAAAAAGCTGCTCCTCCACCCCATCACCCCCCTGCAGTGTCTCCCAAACATGCCAAAATAAGTAAGAAATATATGGTAGCCTTATTCCGCAATGAAATCCAGGTAGAGCTCCTGGGCCTCTGAGAGGACAGTCACAGAGCAGATATACATAGAAACATCCAGATCTCTAACCAGCTTAAACCAATTTCAGCAGCTTCTCATTTTCTCTTGCGCCTTCTTCAAAGCAGCTTGAAACTTTTGTCACATAAACTGGTAGATGGCAAATTAAATCAAAGCCCCACACCTTTCACAAATGCCACCCTTAACTTTCCACCATCATAAAGTCTCACCAGTGATAACAAATCCTCATTTGTTAATAGCCCCTGGCTTTTGTTCATTTTTGAGTCACACTTACAAGCAGTCTCAAGATTTCTGAACAACTGCCAGTCCCAAGTTTCCCCTTCTATTTTTGTTGTATAAGAGGACTTCATGTGTTTGGCTCATTTACTTTGTTCTGTCCGGGAAATGAAGGCAAAAGCTCTGCTTCTAGACATCATTTGCATGTAGCTGACAGCAGCAATTCATCAGGATACTTGGATCGTAATATGTGAGAATCTGGGCCTCAGTTTAATTTCTAAATCAAGTAAATCTCCAAAGCTACAAGCAGGCAGCATTTTCTAAACCAAAAAAAAAAAAAAAAAAAAGTAATTAGTTAAGATATTATAATAGTCACAGTATAATTGCATTATGTAGACTTTAAGCTAGGCTATATGCATCTAAAATCATAAAAGAATTGCTCTAAGATAACTCAAGACAGAATAATATATATGGTCTCATACACACATATTCATCCTTTGATATAAGGCCTCAAAGATTACCTGGAGGAAAGTCTGGGATTTCTCATTTGTAAGATACTTTCAGGAAAACAATTAAAAAATTATTTACATTCTGAACATTTAAAATGGCGTTCGTTGGTTTACCAATCTTATAATACTACTTTGTATTTTAAATAAGCAATCTGCCTCTACAAACAAGTTCAAAATTACCTCAAAGAGAATTCAACCTTCCAGCCAGAACAGTAAACATAGGGGGACAAAAGAAAAAGAAAACAAACTGAATACCTCTCTTGGGCGAAGTTAAGGGGGACTTTGCCCTTGATTTTTATTCAGGTACATTTTAACTGCAAAGATCAACTTCTGTAGTCTTTTCTCAGCTGAGAGTCTCACTCTTTTTTTGTTTCTGAAGGAAAGTTATGTTTGCTCTAACCACCATGTATTTGACTGAATTTTATTTGCTTTTGGAGATTAAAATGTTAACTGAGGCCTTAAACTCTGTCACTGGTTCTGTCCTACATGATTTGGTCAGAGTGCTCAGAGTCAAATGCAGCCAACAGTTCTGGTTCAGAGCTGCTGGAACGGGGGAATTTGGTCACCAGCATCTAGAAATGAAGTTTAGAAATCTCTGTTCAGCAGCAATAGAAACTGCTTAAATGTGCAACAGTCACAATAACATAGGTACTTTTGTCCCATACCATAGAGGTCCCTGATTTCTAAAGTACCAGAGATGGGTCAGGCTTAACTTCGCTTTGGTAAATTGATACAAATATCAGACCTAGGTTCCACCAAGGCCCAGCTCTGAAGCATTCCACGCCTTTGTCTTGTCAGTCTACCAGTTCAAACCATGTCTAAAACACACTGGCAGGCTCAGACTTTCCTGAAGGTCAATGGAACAGGCCACTTTTTCTTCTAGAACGATCCTGATTTCTCCAAAACCCACAAATTTCTCGGTTTTTTTTGTTTTTGTTTTTGTCTTTTTTTAATACAGCTTACTCACTGAAGCCTAAGACCTGCATTCTAGTCCTTTACTCACCTGAAGTGGTTCAAAATCACCTCAACTATCAACAAGGGTGTTATGTAGAAGTTGTACGTCTGTGCTATGGCCAGACTCTGATTCTGCACTAGCCAGGGTTGTCCTAGGACACTTGTTCAGAAAGGGGAAATCCTGGGTACCAGCCACACCTCAACAAATGCATCAAGATTTCACATTATATTATATTAGGATATGATATTATATCAGGATATTACATCAATATATGATATGATGTTATTGTATTAGATCAATATTTCATATTATATAGTGATATGCTAAAAAATATAAACAACATCTGGAGTGAGGACTGGACTCCAGCTTTTCTTACCAACCTGCACCACTAGTCTCCATGATACAGAGTGATTTGTTCCTCCTAACCTAATTCTGCCCTCAGCTGATTATTCAAGTACAGCAGGTCCATTTCCACAGAGTAAGTGGAGGACATCCTCACCCAGAAGAACCTCCTAGCTGTGGACATGGCACTTCTGGAAAGCAGTTTTCACTTGCTACCAGGCTGAGCTGTGTTTGTAGATAGAGGCTTTGGTCCTGGCCCACATTTTACAGTTGCAACAGGTCCCAGAAATTTCTGCTATTTCACCGTAAACCGAGGACTGGCACAGCAGGTGTTACTTATGTATTGGCATGCAAGTTACCTAAGGTTCAGGGGTTCAGGTATCTTTTCTTTTCTTTTTTTTTTTTTAACCAGTACTATTCAAGATATTACCAGTACTATTCAATATATTCATCAGTGACTTGGATGAGGGAATAGAGTGCACTGTCAGCAAGTTCGTTGATGACACCAGACTGTGAGGAGTGGCTGACACGCCAGAAGGCTGTGCTGCCGTCCAGCGGGACCTGGACAGACTGGAGACTTGGGTGGGGAAAAATTTAATAAAATGTAACAAGAGCAAGTGTAGAGTCCTGCATCTGGGCAGGAACAACCCCAGGTTTCAGTGTAAGTTGGGGAACAACCTGCCAGAGAGCAGTGTAGGGGAAAGGGACCTGGAGATCCTGATGGACAGCAGGTTGACCATGAGCCAGCACTTTGTCCTTGTGGCCAGGAAGGCCAATGGCATCCTGGGGTGTATTAGAAGTGGGGTGGTTAGTAGGTCGAGAGAGGTTCTCCTCCCCCTCTACTCTGCCCTGGTGAGACCGCATCTAGAATATTGTGTCGAGTTCTGGGCTCCTCAGTTCCAGAAGGACAGGGAACTGCTGGAGAGAGTCCAGCGCAGGGCAACAGAGATGATGAAGGGAGTGGAGCACCTCCCTTATGAGGAAAGGCTGAGGGAAGTGGATCTCTTTAGTTTGGAGGAGACTGAGGGGTGACCTCATTAATGTTTACAGATATATAAAGGGTAAGTGTCACAAGGATGGAGCCAGGCTCTTCTCAGTGACAGCAAATGATAGGATAAGGGGCAATGGGTGCAAACTGGAACACAAGAGGATCCATTTAAATTTGAGAAGAAACTTCTTCTCAGTGAGGCTGTCAGAGCACTGGAACAAGCTGCCCAGGGAGGCTGTGGAGTCCCCTTCTCTGGAGACATTCAAAACCCGCCTGGACACATTCCTGTGTAGCCTCATCTGGGTGTTCCTGCTCCGGCAGGGGGATTGGACTAGATGATCTTTCAAGGTCCCTTCCAATACCTGACATTCTGGGATTCTGTGATTCTGGCCTGAGCTGTATGTGGCAATGTCTGGATTGATTATTCTAGGTTTTAAGAAATCTGTAATTATTTTCAAGTGTCACTGTTAATCACACTTTCCCTTTAAAAACATCAGAGCAGGAAACCTTAGTGCTGCAATCAATACTCATCGACAATCCCGTGTTTTATTCATTATTTGCTTACTGACAGATGCAAAAAGAAAAATGAGGTTGCCTGCAAGTTACTTCAATCCTTGACTAAATTTTGGGGTTTTTTTTCCCCTCTGAGGACATAAATATATGATTTGGAATGGTCAGTTACAAAACCCATTGTTAAAATCATTCACACTTTCATGTTTCACCTGTTGCTTTGTTTTATTTAAAGAGAACAATAAAAATAACAAATGTATTACTAATAAATTCAAATATGAAAGAAGCTGGAACTAATTTATGTAGAATGTTTATTTATGTTCTGTCAGGTCTTTGTACTAAGCAATTAGAAAGTTTGAAGCCACTGATTTAGAGGTGTTTTTTTTTAATCAACCACCTATTTAGAAAATGTTTGCGGCAATTTCTTACATCATTTATTTACTTTCTGAAAACTGGAATAGGAATTTCTCTGATCTTGCAGTTTATTCTTTACTTCAGGCTATAATCTGGAATTACACTCATTTATCTTCTTTGGAAGTTTACTTTAAAGGAAAGAAACTGAACTTTCAGGAAATGGTATGACAGTTCTTTGGGAGTGCAAAAGTAAAAAGAATCTATTTTGGAGATGCAGCTTAAGGCACCATAATTAGTTACTGGAATGGAATTAATGGCTTGTCACTAAAAAGCCAATTCTCTGACTGGAACATCTGGCTGGGATATGACGATTGGCTGCTACAGACATCATGTTGCTGTCACATTATGTGATAAGTAATAGGAGAAGGTAAAATCTCTAAGAGAATGAAGATCTAGTTTTATGGTCCTGTTCCTAAAAACTAGACATATGAGAAGAAAACCATACAATAAAACTGTTGGCCAGTTTATAAGTATAGTTGTTTCAATCTTGGATAATATCTACCTTTTCTTCTTACGGTTTTTATGAGACAATATATGCTCTTAAAACAAAACCAACTGTATTCCGTAGTCATGTTTTTGTTTTCATTACACTTTCCTGTGCATTTCTAATAACATTGGGCAATTCAAGTTCTACTTGCTGCTCATATGAGCAGTCGTAGGACGTGTTTTCGGTGTTCTGAAGTCCATGGCCTTGATTTAAATTAAAGTTGTAAAGTCCAATAATTTTTTTTTTTTGCTCAGTATATGTGGTTTCCCCACATTTCAGCCATCTTTCCAAGAGAGTTTCCCAAATTAATGAAAACCAAATATTGATATATTGTACACTGTGCTAATTACTAGGGGGAAAAAAAAGCTACTGTCCTTGCAGAAAATTAGTTTAATAAATTAATGCCATATTGTTTTCCATGTATCACTCTTTTGTGTTTTATTTGTGCATCATGTGTGGTAATCTTTCACGTGAAGCTTTCCCTGTTAGGTATTATACTAATATTTCAGAAAGACAGACTCAGACATGAAAAACAAATGAAGAAAGAGAAAGTAATCCTGATGAAAGGAAGCTGTTCATCACAGAAGTACACATTTTTCTTTTCTGTTTTACTGAGCCAAATCAGCCCTTAAAGCTATCCAGATGCTATAGTTTCAGAGGAGCACTAAAGTAGAAAACACAGAATTACCCTAATTGTCCCAGAGTGATTAAATTTAGAAGAGGTGGTGTATGCATCGGTTGAGTTAATTATTTTTTTTAAAACATGAACAGGTCAAACTCTGAAGCATACCCAGCTGTGCTTGTATATTCTTATTATTCCTTAAGTAACTGAAGAACAGTCATAAATTCACTCTAGTTATGCTTTCTGCTTGGTAGCGTGCCAAAAGTTCTCCTCTTCATCCACTCTGCAACATTCCCATTTCCTTTTGTTCTGCCTCAGTAACTTCAAATCTTGACGTTTAGGTACATGCACAACAGCAGATTCATATAACTACACCCTTTGCAGAAAAAACTTCTGTCTCCAAGGTAAAAATAGAACAGATTGATGGGGTCAGTATTAAACCGGCTCCCTCTAATGAGTTAAAGACTCCCATCTGTTCCATATACTAATGTGGTTGAAGCCTGCATGGAGGAAAGAATAAAAAGATCAATACAAATTTATGGGCTCTTCATAAGCATGAAATTAACAGCAAGAGAAACACAAGGTTGTGTGGAAGGGATGCTCATGATCCTCCTCTGAGGCTTATAAAGGTAACTGAGCACAAAATGATATAATTATGCTGTTAAATAAGACTTCTAGGGTAAAGGTCCTAGAGGATTAAAAAAAAAAAAAAAAAGCTTGCTATAGCTCTGAAAATTAAAGAAGCCTTTCCAAAGGCTTCCAAAAGGAAGTCTGTAGCCCTGGCTCACTTTCCAGTTTCTCATATTAATCCTTAGAATTTCCAACTCCCCCATCTAGTTCCCTTCCTTTGTATATTTCCCCAGATCTTTACTTCATCAAGATTCAGTGGTTCAGCTGAAAGTTTCACTGGAGCTGGCCTCCATGCAATGCCACTGCTTCTCTGAATTCACTGTAGCTAAACTTCTCTTGATCATCCCTTCAGCATCAGCCATTTGCTCCCTCATGATTTCCCATCAACAGGCAGAGCCAGCTCCCTGGTTTCCTCTGCCCCTTTTTGTCCCTCTTTGTGTTAACACTGTGTCTGATGCTCTTCACACTTCATTAGCCTCCATTCTCAGACTTCTTGTCCCATTCCTCCCCTGTTAAGCCTTACCCATCAAAATCTATAAACATATCTCTAGCACCTGCTTGTACATTACATCTTGGAGAAATCCCAGTCCTCTGCTAGAAATTCAGTTCCGCCATTTTCATAATTAAAGGCATCTATGCCACTAGTTTTGTTGAAGCTGGACCAACACTTTCAGTGATATAGTTCTCTACCTTTGGACTGGTGCTCAGGTCCTTTCATCCTCTTCCTGCCATTTCCCTCTCTGTATAGACAAGGTCCCAAATTTCTCCCATCTGACCTCCTTTGAACTCACCCCTGTCTCACCCCTAACTATCCTCTCTGATTTCTCAGTCATCTCTGGTTTCTTCTGCTTACAGTGTAAACATATCATAGAATCATAGTTCGGGTTGGAAGTGACCTTCAAAGGTCATCTAGTCCAATCCTCCTACAATGAGCAGGGACATCTGCAACTGGATCAGGTTGCTCAGAGCCCTGTCCAGCATGGCCTTGAATGTTTCCAGGGATGGGGCATCTACCACCTCTCTGGGCAAACTATGCCAGTGTTTCACCACCCTCAGTGTAAAAAAATTCTTCCTCATGTCTGAACTGAATCTGCTCTCTTTTACTTTAAAAACATTATGCCTTGTTTTCTTGTAATGGACCCTGCTAAAAAGTGTGTCCCCATCTTTCTTATAGGCCCTTTTTAAGTACTGAAAGGCCACAATAAGATCTCGCTGGAGTCTTTTCCAAGCTGAACAACCCCAGCTCTCTTGGCTTGTCCCAGTACCACACCCCCATTAAGCTCTTGGCTTGTCCCTTTCTCAGTCTCTTTCCCTTTTTCCCTTTAATCACTAAATTCATTGGAGGTACACTTAATAATAACCATCTTGGTGCTCCTCTCTCCAGCCTGACTCCCTGCTGTGGCTTTCTGCTGAGCTGACTATGACCAGTGCCTCTGGCAGTTCCCCTACTGATTAAGGATCCATCTCCATCCTCCCTCCTCACTTCAGCTGCCTACACTATGGTCTGTCAAGTGCTTCCCAATAGCATGTTCTCTGCTCTCTTTCTTCCTTCCCTTGCAATCATCTTTCAGCATGTTTAGGAGATATTCCTCTTCCCCCTTGGTCTTTTTATGAGGATCCCATAACCTTTGGCCACATACTTTTTCTCCCTCTCTAACATTTTGCTCAATAACTTCATTCTCAGACACAAACTGCACCGCAAATGGCCATTTATACATAATGACTTTTCCTGTGTATCCTCATCACTAGAATTTCTATGCAGACTATCACGTCACTGATTATTGGAACAACTTTTTCTTCTGATCTTGACTGTCTCACAGTTCAGTGTCTGTACAAATGTCTGCAGACTTCTCTTTTTCTGTCACATGAGCTAATAATGACGGCAGTCTTTCAAAGGTCTTTGAGGTTGATATCACGCAGCCTTAACTCAAATACCTTATTTTGGAGAACAAGGTAACTTAACAGTGCAATTCAAGTATTGCTTTGCCAGTTGGCCTCAGTGCAGAGAACAGCATCAGGCACATCTCATTTGTTAGCACAGAAATAGCCAAGTACCTTGAAGCTAGAGGCCTGAACTCTCCCCAAACACTTCTGATCATTAGTCAACCAAGTATCTGTGCCTTTTCAGAATTATTTTTCTCATCACCAGTCAAAAGGAGAACTTCTATAAACTCCTATGCCTTTGCACAGTTGTTGGCTGCAGCAGTTATTGGTACGTAGACTCCAAGGTCTGCCATTTTCTCCTTTGGGCTTTTTTTCCTCTTGCAAAGACACCTGTAAAGTCCTCTCTTCTCCAGCTGTTGAGACAGTTCCTTCCATACTGCAAAGTGCAAATGGTGTGTATTAAATTTGTCGACATGTAAAAATTTAACAAGGAAACAGACTAAAAAAAGTTTCAGTTATGCTGAATCCAACCAAATGTGCAAGCAGTCATGCTGGCCCAGATACCCCCAAATTCAAGTCCTGACTCTTTGCTGTTCTCCAAGACTGGGAACTAAGTATCTATGCAGTCTCATATTCATCCTGGACACCAGCCACAGAGCCCCTTTCTGTTCGCCCAGTGGATCTTACAGAGGGTTTTCAGCAAAGTGGCCTGTTTCCAGTAGGTGAAGAGCTGATGCCATGGCCTAGCTTAGTCTTATAATTATAGCTTCTTCTAGGACATAGGACACACAGGTCTCAACCTTCTCAGACATTAAGCGGAATAGCTCAAAAGGCAGAAATCATCCCATTTCTTGGAAAATGGTCCAATAACTGGCAAGTTAATTATAAAGGAACACCATATCTACTTCTTGTATAGAAAAAAAATAATGGTAATCATGGCTACATTTTACAAAAATCCTGTGGGAACATGCTACGAGTTTAATAAAAAGGCTTATCAGATCAAGCCCTTTGGAGGAATATAGACAGAAGAACGACTCTTCTCCAGTTCCCAGCTGGTCTCCTGTGCAGTCTCTATCCTGTTGAGCCCAGACAGCCATGCAGATGTGCAGGAGGATTGCCAGGCAGCACAGCAGTCGTGGGAGCTCACAGTGCCCCCATGCTAGGTAGTGGAGCAGGATTTTCAGGATCTAAATGGCTTCTCAGTCCAATTCTACTCATCAAACAAGTATGCTGCACTGCAATCTTCTTCCTTGGCAAACAGTCAGGAGAACTTTCATGGATATAGCTTTAAGTGTTGCTCCTAGTTGTCATGGACATAAATACAATTTTAAATGTTAATACATATAATTAGAATGTTTTCAAGAGTCAGTATTTTCCTTGTTTTTACAGAACTCCAACAATATAAATCTCAACACAGAGGATTACATTCCACGTGGAGTCACAGTAACAAAATATTGGAAAATATCTCTGCTTTTTAGAGATTATGCAAGTTTAATGAGGTATTTCATTTTCTGTATCTTAGTAGGTTGCTGATAAATAGCGTCAGCTTTTACAGTACTCTAATTACTTTTGATGCTGAAGAGCAACAGAAAGATTAAAATTAGCTGTCTGAAACTGAGCATCTTCTGATTTGAGAAAGTGCGAATAGTGAAATACAAAACTAGAATACATTACTATAAATCAGTAATGGGAATTTATTGTACTGCTGACAATACGTGGACTTATGTTTTTAACACAGATAACTAGGCTCAACTTTACCTTGAAATCTGACAATAAAAAATGGAAGAAGTCATTGTTTTAACTTTGTGTCTACCAGCTTGGAAGTGATGGAAGACAGCTTCTCTAAATTTGGAACAAAGCCATGCTTAGTTGCCATTTGTTGAAGTTTTGTCCATTTTTAAGGTGTTGCTTCCTGCAGAGGTAGTAGAATGTCTTCGGCTTAATTTATAACACAACCTTTCTTAAAGGCAGTTCTTGGGCTTTTCAACGGAATCCATTTCTTTTCCCTTTAACTGTTTTGCAAGAAAGTGCTAGGAAGAGTTATCCATCCTTACAGGTTTTCATATTGCATATAAATATATATATATATATACAGCTCCAATGAGAGCTGTAGAGTCATCTCTGGAACCAATCTGCATTAACTGCGTTAGAGTCAGAGGAGCAATTCACAGAGAGAGGGGAATAAGTTAAACAAAACCTCTAAGGACACCTGAAAAACAACCCTGGTAATCCTTAGGGTTCAGAAGTCTTTCATCCTGTCAGATGCTCCACAAAAATGAGGTTCAGCCTTGTTAAAGATCACCATCACTTATATGAGAACAAGCGCTTTCAATATTTCCCAGGTGTAAACAAATATGCTATGGTTATATGCAGTCTAATGTTCTTCTGCAGCTAGAAAACAATGAGTGAATGAGTCCTGGTGACCAGAGACAGAGGGGAGAATGGAAAGTTTTGTACTGATTTCCATATGCTGTTATGAGCCATTACGTGTCAGTATTTCTACTACAAATAATGACTCAGAGCCAAAGGAAACAACTGCAAAACATAACATCAAAATCAAATTACAAGGTGAAAATAATTTGTTTCTGGGTATGAACATAATTGCTATGTTCTGCTTTGCTGGGAAGCTCTTTGAATCAAGGCACCCAGACTCTATGTTGAGAAATATTTACAACATTGAGTGAGTTTTGATGTTTATAGATCTTTGACTAAGTTCAGAAAAGCTTGCCCATGTGTTTACTGGACTCTATAAAACCTACAGAAGAGCCCTTGCAGGTTATCCTTGCATAGCTTGGAGGCACCCCTCCCTGCTTATGTGTGCTGGGCACTGACTTTCATGCTGAGGTGAAATCCAGTGCCAGGCAGGAGCAAGAAGTTCCTGTAACTCTGCTAGTAGGCACAATCAGAATGGGAGGTTATTTTCTGAGCACAAAAGAGCTTGGGACTACTCTGAGTCTTCTTACAGTCCTTCCACATTAGTTTTGGTAAAGCTATTCCCTCAGTTGAGATCCTAGGTCCCTGGCCTAGTTCAGACCTTCTCAGCTGAGCCAAGCTCAGAGCTAAGACCTTGATTCAGGTTAGCAGGCTGCACACTGACCCAGCAGAGAAGATCTGAGTACTGCATCCAAGAGATGTCTTCCAGATAACACCACAACTCACTTAAACCCGCATTAAGGGCCTTCCTCCTTCCAGGAAGACTGTTGTATATGTAAGCACCTACCTCCACATATTGTTAGGTTTTAGGAATGTTCCAACTCCTTTTGTTGGGTCTTGTCACAGGATGACAATTAATAATGAAGTTACGAGATTCTGAACAAGCTGGTTTACATACTAGGTTCAGGAGTGCTGCACAGACAAGCCCAGCCTTTGGCTGCCTGATCCCCGTGTGCCTCCACTTGTGCCGTCTCCCTATTCCCTCTCACCAGAGGTGGACTAAGCTCTCTGCAAAGCCTTTTCACTGCAGTTTGCTCCCTTAGCCCTTCCCAGCCTCACGTGACACCAATCTTCCTTCTCCACAGCAAGCCATCAGAGCCGAGCTAGTGAACAGGCAGGGTCATATGGGGAATGTATGGATGTGTGAGGGGGACAGCTATGCTGGTGCAAGTCCCCTGCCTCAGGCCACTAATAGAGATGGGCAGAGACCTCCAGTCACCCTGTTCCACTGTGGGGTGAAGTTCCCATCAGGAAGTTCTTACGGACCCTCTCACCATCCAAATCAGATAAAGGGGTGGCAGGGACTGAAAAAGTGGGAAGTTCTTGTCCCCAGTCATGCATTTATATTTGCTGTTGTTTCATTAAAGATCTTTTGGTTTTGTGAAGCCTTGCCTGCGTGTAGGTGTCTGTAGACAATGAGGAAATCACATCTACAATTTGAATAATTTAAGAAAATATTGCTCAAGTTTCTACCTGTTTTCCAGACTGCAGTTTAAGAATCTTTTATAATCTTTCCAATTTTTCAGCAAAATTCTCAAAATGGAGACCCTAGAGCTGAAGTGTTCCAGTGATGGCCTTCCTAGCAGTTACACAGATGACCCTGCTCCTCCTCCAAACTGTGCCTCTACTTACACCACCACAGGTCACATTAGCCCTTCAGCTAGCTATCTCAATGGAAATGCCTGTCCTGATAGCTGTATAACTTTCTCTTAAGATCTTTTTGATGTTGCAACATAACAGTATCCTATCTCATAGGTGGGACCCATATTCTTCGCTTCAAAATCCACAGTCTTGAATTCAGCTGTCTTCAAAGGCTCACAACTCAGATCAACACACTTTACAAAAGAATCCAGCTCACTCTATATGACTAACCTGTCCCTGTCTTTATTTACTTAATCCCACAATGATCATTGTGTCCAACTCCTGTCCCTGCATAGGACAATCCCACAGTTCACACCACGCATCTCAGGGTGTCGTCCAGTCTCTTCTTGAACACGGTCAGGCTTGGGGCCGTGACACCTCCCTGGGGAGCCTGTTCCAGTGCTCCACCACCCTCTGGGGGAAGAACCTTTTCCTAATGTCCAACCTAAACCTCCCCTGGCACATCTTCCTGACATTCCCTCGGGTCCTGTCATTGGTTACCACAGAGAAGAGTTCAGCGCCTGCCCTTCCTCCTCCCCTTGTGAGGAAGCTGTAGACCGTGATGAGGTCTCCTCTAAGTCTCCTCTTCTCCAGGCTGAACAAACCAAGTGACTTTAGCTGCTCCTCGTACAGCTTCCCCTCCAAACCCTGCACCAACTTCGTAGCCCTCTTCTGGACACTCTCCAGCAGACTTTTATCTTTTTTATCCTGTGGCGCCCAGAACTGCACACAGTGCTCCAGGTGAGGCCGCACCAGTGCAGAGCAGAGCAGGACAGTCACCTCCCTCACCCAGCTGGCAATGCTGTGCTGGATGTACCCAAGGACATGCTTGGCCCTCTTGGCTGCCAGGGCACACTGCTGGCTTGTGTTCAACTTGCTGTCAACCAGAACCCCCAGATCCTTCTCCACGGAGCTGCTTTGCAGGATCTCGTCCCCCAGTCTGTATGTACAGGCAGGGTTGCCATGTCCTGCCGCGACTGAGAGACGGGATGCAGTTTGATGCAAACAAAATGTCGGCTTTATTAGTGTACTTCACATACATTTATACTTTTCCTCAGCAACGTGTTTTGAGCTGATTGGTGTTTCTGATATCATGTTACAGGCTGATTGGTCTACACTGTACACTAGACATTCACATATTGGCTAATGCTAAGACATTTTCTTAAACAGTTACTACCTTAACTCAAGCAATCTTCCCTGTGCAAGAACAATAGTTCCTCTTTTACAGGATGATTGTTTTACAACTTTACTAACTCGTGAACCTTGTCTAAACATAGAATCAGCACTCTCTATTCCTTCTAAGTAAGGTTCTTGCCTTTATCCTTTCCATGGCCTGTGACCAACAAGTTCCAGCACGTCTCCTTTTACCACTTGATAAGTGCTGGGAGTTTTGCTGAAGCCAGCCAAATCCTGTCCCACAATGTCCCAGGTCCTAGAAGAATATATTCTGTACTGTACAGCAGAATCACAGTATGTTACTATTAACCATGGAATGAAATCAGCCAGTCCATCAAAAACCAGCATGGATCTGCATTTTATTCCCCTTCCCTGAGCTGAAAGTATTCAAAATATTTTCTTTCCCGCTTGCCCAAGTTTTGCATAAATATTCACAAATGACCTGAGGAAAAATATGAAACATTATAGAAATTTTTTTAAGTAAATAGAACAGTGAAATGAATCCTTGCAGTGAGTGGCAAGGAGGTTAGAATGAAGACAGAATACCGAAAAATGTTGGAATACTGGCAAATAAAAGGAAAATGTTCCGACTTAAGAGCAAAAAAGACTCTCATTAGCACACAAAATAATAAAACTGTTTATAGATTTCTATGAAAACATTCCTTTACCTTAATTTTGTGGGTGACAAATTTGGAATCTCTGACACAGAACCTTAAGGGGACAGAGTTCAAATCTCTTTCTAGTTGAATGAGGATTCAAGCTACCAAATGCTCTTGTAATAAGCTGCTGGGAAAGCAGAGACACATCACAAGCTTTCTTTTCCAAGAGAAAGTGTAGTTCATTCATAGTTGACAGCTCTCTGTTTTGAAAACCTATATTTAAAGTAAATCATTGATATACATTTTCTTTGCCTTCTATTTTCATTCTACTGGCATTTATTATAGAATTGTATTTGGAGTGAACTGGAGGGTAGCATAATATGTGATAATTTTGTCATTTTACATAGTCTTGTCTTTCCGATACATGATAGCTACGATCTTCAGTAGTCTTATGTTGCTATCTCATGTCCAACCAGACAGCACCAGAATCATATAAATCACAGAATCACAGAAAATTGCCATGTTGTGTGTGAGAAAGATCTGCCTAACACCCTATAGAGCAGGGTATATAATTTATCGTCTGGAGTACAGTGCAGTTGCTAGGACCACTAGCTGTCCTAAAGATAAAGCCCATAGCTTCACCCTTGGTACACATCCCTCCATTTCTTCTAGAGATCATATTTGTACAAAAAAAGAATAGGAATTGTGGGAACCCTGTTTGTACGTCAAGCATAGAATTCAGCCAGCCAACCTCACCTTCCTTGCCTAACTTTAAGAAATCACCAGTAGTTAGGAGTACACTGCCTCATTCTTGCAGAGATATGCAAGTAGCTGTTTATGTTCTCTCTCCAATACGACTCCATTTCCAGCACAAGTTTCTTTCTCAAAAGTGTTGTAGTAACTGCAAGTGTCAAAGGTTTGAGCTGACACAGAAAACCAAAATCCATTAAGTAATTTTTCCATTATTAATCTGTCATAGATGAGAAAAGCAGTAACCCATTCACTGCATACTATTAATATAAAGCTGAGACCTTCTTCTCTCAACTACTTTACTACAAAAAGATTGAAAGCAAGGTAAAGAAAGAAATGCATACCAACAGATAATTGTTTTAATCAGAGAATGTAAAACAAAACAAAGTGCCAGATAAACCAGGTCTTTTTCGTCTATAAGAGCCACAGTTACTCCATTAGCTTTCCTCAGTACAATTTGTTCAGTGCAATGGGGAGCTCCACATAAAAAATCAATGATTCGATCTGGCCCTATAAATACCAGGTAGCTCAACGATCTACAGAATTCTGGCAGAGTCACGACAAGATGGATGAGATTCTCTCCTTGAAATTTGCTCTCTGAAAGCAGAAAAATAACTGAGGGGTCCATACTAAAAAGAGCGTATTCTTAAAAAAAAAAAAAATCCTCTAGGATGATTAGAAAAGTCTAGTCAATTGTTTACTTTCCCCTAGCGCAAACTGATAGCCACTCCCTGCATAATTTGTATCATCCCTGCCAAAAAGATCATAAAGAACAGAACCTCTACAGCACAGTTGTGCTACCTCACAATAATACACCGCTCAGGCAGCTCTTTGTTGGCAAATGTCAATGCTTCAGCTTCCATGACAGGGGATGTAACTGTGTCTCTTCCTAAGGACTTGAGGCAGATCATTATATGTGCAGGTAAAGACTGCAGGGTAGAAAAGAGAGAAGATGGCACTGATATGAGTGTTTAAGCACAGACTATCACTCCACACTTACTGAAGGGTGGAAAGCCCTGAAGAAGTCACTGTTTGCAATAGGGGCACTGTGAGAGCTCTGGAGACCACATTAACTCATGAGATCCCTGTGTGACATCCTTTGATTAGGGAAATTTCATAATACTAGTAACAAGGTGAAAGAAGTGTTTAGTCTCAGTCAAACTCATGTGCGGGTGGAAAAGAAGGTGATGACCTCAGCTATTGCCTTAGTTAAGCAGATAATAAAGTGATCACTACTGTGACTGATTTATCAAACCTTCCCAGAGATGTTTTTTAAGCTGTGACCCTTCTGTTATAGCATATAGATGACAGGTGGTCCTCTGCCTGTTACATCCTCATTGTCTGTAATGTTTGATATAATTGCTTCAGATTGACTTATATACAGGCAATGTATTACAACTTAGTGGCCAGCCTCCCCCTTTTCTTTCTATTTAATGGTTAAGCATTTAATACAGTATCTTTCCAATTTAATTTTTTTTAAAAAAAAAAAGAAAATAAATAAGAAAAAAGTTACTATTGTTCAAACTGTGTAGCATATTACTGCATAATTTATGTCTTCGCAGCAAACTGCAGATTAATTTATAAATAGCACACACAATGGCATCTTTCTGATAATAAAAAACTGCAAAATATGACTCACAGTAGAGTCATGGCTTGTAGACATAAGTGAAATGCTTAAGTGTCTTCCGTCATGCTCAGAAACATCCTGCAGCCATGATGCACAGTGCACCAGCAATATCGTGTAGTTTGCAGCCAAACGGGAGTGCTGTTGAGTGCCTGAAATGGCAGTTGTACTGTCTTCACATTCTGGGTAATGGAAGGGGAGTCTTCCAAAATAGCATTACCCCGCAAGCTGTTGTATGCAGAGGTCAATCCAAAATGCATGATCATTGGATTCTTTAATTTGGTCATGTCAATCACCTCCTTGAATACTCTATTAACATATCGCCTAAAACCTGTTGTGAATCAAAACTGTATGTGGTTAAGATGTCCATGGTAAATTCGTGTACTGGAGGAATAAGTAAGAAGTGCAAGATTTGACCTTTTATGGAGTAATGGAGAGTGGCAGGGATGAGTCAGCCTGTAAGGAACTGATACAACTCTGCATTCAAGGTCACCATAATGAAATTACAGTCTACAGTTGAAAATAATCAGAAGGCCAGTCCAATGTTCATTTGGCACAAGACACTCTCTTATCAAAAGAATCAAACTTTGAGAGCCCTGAATGGACTTCTCACGTTTCTGTGCAGCTCCAGTTTAATCTGCTAAATTGCTCATGCTTGTCCCACAGTAGCAAATGTAATCAAATAAATTAAGCTCATTCTCTAATGTAATTTACCACAAGCCAAGTTCCATAACAGCTCCTGCACTAGAAGAGTATCCAAGTACACAGAGTATCTTTTGAGCCTGCATGTGACTTTGAGCTACTGTCTTCATGTTAAAAAAGGAAAAAAGAAATTCATACTGACTTGCAAATTAAATAAGAAATGAGGCAAAATGCCCAATGCCTGTCTATGGAAGCCTTTTACTATATAATATTATTTACTACACATATGTAGGTGTATAGAGGCAGAGAATCCACAGGTGGGTGTGATTTTTTTTTTACAAAGAGGCAATTCAATACTAAGTACATGTAACCTCCTAAAATTCCTTATTTCTCATGGTGCAAACATGGGAATTACCATACTACAGCTAACTATTGGCCCACTTAGCACACAGTTTTTAGATTCAGGCTAGACTATTTAGATGTACTTTCCTACCACCTGCTGATATGCTGTATGCCATTCAAGGTGCTGTCCCCAGCAGAAGACTGCACTTACAGCAGTTGAACACATTACTTATGCTTCACATCCAGTCTAAACAAGTCACAGTGAATTTTCAAGTTGTCCGAAGACACCATTGTGATCCACTTGCACAGGAGCCCGACATGATAAAAATGAATGGCTCTGTATAGCAAGGGTGTAAGAAACTGCTCTGGCTTTCTACCTTGCTCCTCAGTACCACCAACATATGTATGGAGCATCAATACCTACATCTAAGTTCCTCTCCTACCAAAGTCAGTGGAAAGAAACAGAAGCTCAGGACTCATCTCATCTTAGAGACACCTCCCCAGGCTTTTCTCAGTGGTGAGTAGTGCCCAGGAGGAGGTTGGACTAGCTGACTTCCAGAAGTTCCTTCCAATCCAAACTTTTCTATGATTCTATCTAAAACCAAAGTGGTTATTTCTCATCACTGAGTATTTTGCTCCAGAAATACACAGTGAACCACTGAAGCTCCATAGTCAGCACTAATGAATGTGATATCCTGATATGAAAATGAAATAAAATATTTCTTTTTCTGCTATTAGGAGGCAATATATCATAAGGCATTAAGTCTCTCACAGCAGTCAAGGCTTTAATTGCTCCATCTATTGTGGGAAACCACACGTCACCTAGTTCTGCAGAAAGTTTTAAATATTGTGGCAACACTCTCCTAAACTGGACATTTAATAAGGAACCAGAGGAAAGAGAGGAATATCGAAGTTATATGCACATGCTGGTTATTTTGCTAAACATCCCACACAGGACTTTCTTTGGAAGTGACTGGTCTTTTTTCCTGCATAGGAGCTGTAATAATCAAACCTGAAGATTCAGATTAGAATTGCATAAGGTAAACATCTGCCCAATGTAATCTTCTAATATCTAGGAGACATGATTTATCTCACCTAAACCTTACCTGTGTAACTCTGAATCATCTTCAGCTCCTTATGCTTTAAAAAATAAGAGAGGCACCAGGCTTGTCACACATACTTTAGTTACTTGCCTTTTATGAACAGGAGTGTTCTCTGAAGGTGTTTGTTCCTTTCCATTTACAGTAGCTGGAGATTCCTCAAGTAGTGAAGAGATAAAGAAAAAACTGTGCATTTAAAATTACTAGGAAGGGACCCGAGCTGATGAGCCTGAAGGTGTCCTGAGGACATCAACCAACCTAGCAGATGTACTAACTATAAAAGTAAGTGCCTTTATTGTGAATGCTATTACAAAAAAGACAAATTCTCTCCTCAAGCGAATATGAATTTAGTAATGTTTGACTTCTGTTTTATATAGTAGTTCTGCATCCAGATATGAAAAGAATAAGATTACTGTTTAAAAAAAAAAAAACACAGTAATTTTTACAGTTGACTAGGTATCTGCATGCTTATGCCTCAACTTAGCATTACTCAGCAGGTTGTGCCCCAGAACCAGTTTACATAAAGAAATTGATTTCTTTTTCTTTTTTCAGTGATGCTGCTTTGACTTTTCCATACTGACACTTTATTCCAGCAGAATTATGCTTCATTTTCAGTGATGTCTGTTTGTAAGGTTGACAACGAAACAAACAAACAACCATTTTGGTCGGGGTTTTTTGCATTCTACCCCTGTGACTTCCTTGACTGGAGAAGTCTTGGGTGAAACCTAATAACAACCTTCTAATAGCTAAGAGTAGATAACAGAAGACAGAACCAGGCTCTTTAATGAGATCCATGGTGGAAGAACAATAGAAGGTAGTCACATATAGAAACAGGGAAGGATCTGACCGGATATAAAGAAAAACAAATGTTTCATTATAAGGAAAATCAGCACTTGAACAGGGTGCCCAGACAGACTGTCAAGTTTCTGGCTTTGGCAGCTTCTGAGATTCAACCTTAGACAAAGTTCTGAGCAACCCCATCTGAATTTAGTGTTGATCCTGTTATGAGCAGGAGATTGACCTGGGGACTTCCTGAGGTCTACTCCAACCAGAATGACTCTGCGACTCTACAGTCACACACTTTACATCACATTTCAAAAAATATCCTTATTTATATGAGACCCCAAACAACTACATTGGCATTTCTAACTTTTGGGCTCCACAGAATGTGATGTATGAATGCCTTGATGAAAAATATATCTTGAAATTCCCACATAGGCAGGGGTGTTTTCTGGCTGACCAATAGCTGAAAGGCAGAATTGCCTTTATGAAGGACCCAAAATAAGTCACAAGAATTTATTATCATATTTACAAATATGTCATGTCTTTTTTCTGCTGAGAGGAAGAAGAAAACTATTTCTTCCACAACAAAATTGCTCTTCCTCGAAAGGAAAAATCCAGTATAAAATAAAGGCAGCTCTGGAACCAAGTTAGCTTGATGATAAAAATGCCTTCACTTCATGAGTAAATGCCTAAAAGAGAGCAGCAGACTTTCTGCTGCCTTTATTGATTTTGGGCTTTGCTGTGTACTGTCCAGCTTGTACACAGAGACAGCTTTTCACTTTATCTATTCTCTGTGCAAATCTAGTGGAAGCCATTGTACAAATTAGAACTGAGCTTCTTAAGATTAAGATTCAGAGTTATGGGTTTTGTTGGTATCTTTAAGTAACTTAATAAAGCAGTGTATCTATTGGATTGAAAGGACATTGTTCAGATAAGAGAAGTTCAGCTTTTGAAGAGGCATCAGAGGAGTTTATCGAGCAAAGACAACATGTTGCACAGAAAAATAAATAAATAAATAAATACATACATACATACATAAAGGGAAAGTAAAACTAAAAAAATATCTTAGGAAGTCAAAATTAAAATACAGATGTGAGAGGAGGTGCCTGTGAGGGAAGTTTATTTTGTATTCCATTTCTTTAAAAAGGAATCATCCTGGAAACTGCAAGATTTATTTCCTTTTATCTTTTCTTTTTTTTTTTAATCTATCTTTTCCACTTACCTTAAAGGACACAATATTTTCTTTGTATTGCTTCAGTTGCAGCAGAGCAGAAAAAAGGAGCAGCTGTACTAGCACTCCCATAGCTCATGGGAAACTTTGCTACACCAAGACTGACCCAAGGACAAAGTCAGATCTTGGAGCTCAGCATTCCAAAAGAAGGATTTCAGCGTTTCCTGTCTTCCATCCTGTTGGTAAGGAAATATACAGAAAATTTTGTCAAAGCTCTATGGAAAGTTGCCAACTCACAAGAACAGTTGCTTCCTCGTTAACAACAGTCTGATTTCATTATGTTAGCCCATCGCTTCAGAAAACTAAACACTTACTCTAAAAAATGTCCATATTAACACAGTTATTATGAGCCCTGCAAAGAAAACATTCAAGTCAAAATAGGGGTTGGAAACAAAACTAACCACAGCTTGTGAGCAAAGATATTTTAAATGCACTAGTAATCATTGAAATCACTCAGTGCAATCCTTTCCACACGTGCAGATGAGTGCTGCATTTAAAGCAATCAAAAGTTTTGACTGATTAGGTTGCTTAGACACAGTTATCCAAAGTATCTTGTAGATTCATAAAGAGGACAAACAAATGACACTGTGTTAGACAACTGACTCCTTCTATTTTTGGTGCCGGGTGGTGAAGTTTACAAATATTTTACACTTGCATTTTGCTTTACACACTCTCCTAAACAACCATGCCTGTGCCTCTCCACCCAGGGAGCCAGGAAAGCTAATGGCTCAGAGTCTGGGAATTATTCGTCTTTTACCTTGGTGCCTCTAGTTTTCTTTTTTATAAATCTGAAATAATAACGACACATTTTTTTCTGAAACATTTTGAATATAATGGGCCCTATCTGCAGGCAAGTAATTCTACAGGCCACATATTCTACCCTGGCCCCATTGAAGTCAATGGCAAAGTGCCTGTTTACTTAAGAGAGAGCAGATTTTTCACTTATTGACTTCAACAACAGATCAGGCCCTGTTGTTAAACCAAAATTTAACAATTATTGCTATTTTAAACTTTCTTGGTATTTACTTGTCATGTTGGTCCTGTTTCAGCAGTGGATAAGCACAGGCCTAATATCTAATTTCATTGGTAGAATCTGTTATTTCAGGTGTTCACAAGCTGTAGGTGAGTGTCTACTGGTGTAGCATCTCCATCACACATGTGTTCTAGAGTAGCTGTAATGGGCAGCAGCCAGTGTTTTCTTGAACTGACATGTTAAAGTTGCACACATTCAATTTCTGTTTACATTAAACCCTAAGCAAACAGCTTTTCTAGAATGTTTTGCCAAATATGTAATATATTTCTAGACTATTATGTAGTTTCAGCACCAGTGTATGGCAAAACTCAGCAACTAAAAGGATCTTGCATAATCAGTGAATAGGTATTATTGTATTATTTTATATCCACTGAGGGTCTGTAAATTTCTGTGTCATGTCACACAAATTCATTTTAGACAAATGGAAGTTCATTGTTTTATTTTTAACAATGCATGGCATTTGGTGACTTATTGTAAATGAAGATGAGTTTGCCTCTGTCAGTCTAGGACAAATATAAAGAATGACAATGCTCAGCATTCATCGACATGAGAAATTTTATACTGGATAGAAATTATTTTGATAATGGTTCAATGCACTTATTTAATTATTAATTTTTCCCTCTTCCTTTTACAGGGAGGAATTATCAGCTTTCTGGAAAACAGCAGAAAAATAATAAATTGTGGCAATAATTCTAATAGAAAGAATGCACTTAAAATCTTGGCCAGCATTTCTAAGCCCAAATATCTACAACTGGACAGACAAAGTTGTATCAGACACCTCTGCAGAGGTACAAGAAGAACCTGCACTTTCTCTTTACATTTTTTTACCTGCTTTTGGTAACAAAACAGCATGCTTGAAAATTAGGCCTTTTGCATGCAAGTATCATCTCAGGATAGATATAAATGACCGATTTTAGGAATATAGTAATAGCAAGCATTATCAGGTTTTTCTTATCCTATAACCAGAAGACAAGCTCCTGTCTGGACAATTCAAGGTTTCTGTAGCAGCTATAGCTCTAGGTCTTCAAACTCTTGGATGACATGTTGGTTGTTCACCCCTGGGAGATGGACTAGATATGCTAGAATCCTTCAGACTGGAACATGGATCTCTGGGACGAGGGGGTCAGATGGGTCAAAAGTCATGAAAAGCAAGGAAAAATGCATAGCAAACCATTATTTTCTACTGCTTGTTACAAAAGAACTGTGAAGTACTCATTAAGTGTTCAGACAGGATGTGTCAAGCCAAGAGATTCGTTACCTTTCAGCAGTATTTTGAATGCCATAGAAGCTTAAAGTGGGATCAAAAATAGTTGTATCAGTTCAGAAAAAATTAATCCGCTGGGAGATTTTAAATATAAACAATCTTCAGGTCAAGAAGTCCCACTAGTAC
Organism: Streptopelia decaocto; assembly: GCF_964273445.1. NCBI lineage: Eukaryota > Metazoa > Chordata > Aves > Columbiformes > Columbidae > Streptopelia > Streptopelia decaocto. Next base: position 147,918,046 of record NC_138663.1, read on the forward strand.
CTATGCTCAGAATCTGCACGACCATAGCACAAGAAACCTTACTGTTTCCCATCACATTTTCTTAAGCATAAGTGACTGAATATGATGGTAGAGATTGAATAATAGATCTTTAGTCTGACCAATTCTTTTACTCAATCTTGAGATCAAGAGAGGAACAAAAGCAAAAATTACTAAACCGCTGAAACTGCCAGTAATCTCAGCCTCCAGTGTTCAGTGACCTTCTCACTGCCCTGAACTTTGTCCTGATCGGCATGCACTACTTTTTAATCTGAAATTTTGCAAAATGTTTCAGAATTAAATGCAATTACTTTAAAAGGATCAATAATGTTATAAGACATCTCAAAGTGCAGTGTGCCTAAAATAAATTTTTAAGTTCTTTTTTTTTTGAGGGAAAGAGGTTTGGAATAGGCTTGTGTGTATGTTCAGAAAATATTAAAGATGTTCGTGAATCAGATTAAGTGCTAGCTCTTTGGGTCCTAATATCTTGGCATGCCGCCAGATAGCAATTTTAGTGATTGAGTCATTTTGTATAGGGAGACTTTCTTCAGATAATGCCCAAGTGAGTCATGAGATCTAATTCCATTAAAAAGAGTCATGAGGCCCACAATCTTAATTACATTTATGCTACTAAGCAGAGGAATGCTTAATGGAAGAGAACAAGAATAACTCATTTTGAGCCCCTTCCAATGGAACCAGAATAGAAGTAGCATTGCCCATGCCTGAGTGTATGAATTTTTTCTCTGTGTAGCTTTCCAGTTACAAGCTCCATAAGCACCAGAACAGTCACGGTGCCATTAGAGAGATTAGAAACATGGGGTGAGGGGTGTGGAAGATGCTAGAAATGATGGTCTTGTGCTTTCCGGAGATTGTAACCTCCGCCTACCTTGATCTGAGTGAAACTCCTCAGATAAGTTCACATGACAAGAAGAAACAATTTAATGACTACTAAGTTTAGATAAACATAGACTCAGGCACCACTTCCATCATCATACAGGCATAATCCACGTTTTGCTGTACTAACAAAAGAATACGCTTGTTTTCTGTGTCACCAGGATGGAAGAGAGATGGGGTTTTACTCACACAATGTAAGCAAGGAAAGTATTTAATTCTATGCTCTGTTAAAATGCAATTCTTTAGAAGACCTGCCTCATATTTTCAGTTTCTTGAAGACCTTGTCTAAACTGGTATGCAGAGACTGATATTTTTTGAAGTCAAAATAAAAATACCTTTCCAAATTTTGCTAGTTTTTCTACTGTGGCCCAAACAGGAAGTCAATTAATCTGCATATTTTTAAATAATCAAATCTGCATTCTGAGGTTCCCAAGTTTTATATATAACAGGCAAATTTCGTTCTGCACTCATTCCCTTTTGTTTTCATTCATGAGTACCTCAAAGAAACTGTAATAAATGCCATCAACACAATATACACCATATGTGGGTAAAAGCTTAGTAACCCATCCCTTTGCTGGAGTGGCATATACAGAACAGCAAGTCAGACAGACCACCTGACATGTACGTCAGGAGCTCTGCTCCCTCTGCATCAGCAAGCAGCACAGCACCAGGGTTGTAGAGAAGGTGCTGAGGAGCCCCTGTCCACACCTTGTGTGTGTCAGGGGGTTACTTTGGGCTGCTGCAGCTCCAGAACCCAAAAGCCCATGAGCAGCCGGAGCTCACCAGGTGTGCTCCTGGAGCACAGCTTTGGGTGACGCATCGTCAAAACAACTGCAGCGTTAATAGTTTCCTCTAAAGTAATAACATGAGGGGCAAAGGTTCTGTTAGAAATTCCATTAGTCATTAAGCGAATATTTTAATCTCTAAACTCTTCAATTACAATGTTTAACACAATTTCTTTACTGCTTGTTTCTGCAACTAATTAAAAAATAATCATCTTCAAAACTGGATAAAACATATTTAATTTACTACTTCACACCTTGTCTAGACTGAAAAGGAGATTTAATGCTTTGACATAACTAAACTGGTTTTAAGTTCCAGACTGCTGAAGCAAGCCTCCTATAACAAGATGATCTGTCTTCAAGCCATTTTTGTCTTGACAGTTGCAGACAATGATTTCATCAAGCCTAGCATAAAGCCTAACATTAAAATGTCCTGTTTTCCTCCCAAATGAATCCTAGTCTTGTAATCGAGGTGGGGGGGAAAGAAGCATGAAAAGGTAACACTTCAATCAGTGAATTTTAAAAGGCTTGAACGTACAGTATCTAATTTGTTCCAAAGCAATTAAATTATAAGAAAACACAACAAATAATGAGAGGTTGTTCCTTAAGTCACTGATATAATCTTAAAAATCATCTTTAGCAACTTATTATTTCCCAAAACTTTCTTCAAACCAAATTTAAGTTTCACATGCCACTCTGGAAAGTATGCATAGATCTGTATTTTGTTTTCATTGTGCCTTCTAATATTGAGAAGACAATTGCACTGAGCCACAGGCATCCAGAGCTGAGACTATGAGCAGAGAGGAGCAGGAGGAATGACAGTCCAACCTGTTTGCTGTCCCATGCACCTAAAATACATATCTTGCAAGAGTCTTGCAAAAGGATTTGCACATGTTGCCAAAGAGTGACTGCAACAGAGCCAGCTATGGAGCCTATTTCTCTCAGTCTTTCTCCAGTATTTTAATAGCATCTGTCTGGTCCAGTTTTTGCACAGTTACAATTTACTACTTCTGAAAAAACAACAGCATCTAAATGCAAAAATCAAAACAAATCACAGGTTATATTGACATCAACAGAGATGTCTGTCTTTGTTTCAGGCATGTGTTATAACCTCCTCTCTGCTTGCTATCCAAAAGCATGTTTCCTGCATGTCAATGTAAATGAGAGCAGAACAAAAGCAAATAGCAATTCAAGCTACTGATGTAAAGAGCTCCCTCCATTTATTGATACTTAATCACTTGATACTTATTTGCATAGTTGACTGTTATCTAACTAGGAAAAAAATAGAATAATACATTTGCGTAAGGATGCCTAAGTGCATCTGTTACAACAAGTATTTAGTTAGAGTTGTTTGAAAAAAATAGTCACTGAAATACTTAAGAATATTTCCACACTATTGATTTCTCAAATAGCTGGACTAGATCATTGGTTCTTTCTTTTCAGATAGGTATTTAAGTGACACAGAGAAGTCAGAAGGCCAGACCAAGAATCCCCTTTTACACAAGAAAACAATAGCAAATAAAATCTAAAACCCTTAAGAACAGTACAGCAATTCTACCTGCACTTGGGTTACCCACTGTGCTCCTGCCAAGACGGTGAGCTCTGTTGCACCCTTCTACTATGACCTTTGCCGGGCATTGGAGCAGCGACAGAATACCTGCCACAAACTCAGCCACAGTGTGGTTAAAAATCAAGGTAGCAGCAGCAGTCAAAAATTTAGGTAAGTATCCTACAGAAATACAATACTAAAGCTCCAGTGATATTTTGTTCTTTCCTCTAACACAAAACTCACTGAACAGTAAATCATCCTAATTAATTTGTCAGATAAATGGTCATTAGTTAGTCAAAGTACAACCCAATCCTTATGGCAGTACATAGGAAAAAAGTAACAAGAATGCAAAGATTAATAACTATTACAAAATGAATTTAAAGGCTTGTAAGAGAAATCTCTCTAAGCAATCTTCATTTTGGTCTGCCCCAGCAAATTCATTTTTTAAAACCAGCTATTAAAATATAAAACACCCTGTGAAATATTTTCGTTGTCTCCTCACAGCCCCTTTCTGAATTTGTGCCAGCAGAGCTATTAGCAGTGATTGAAGGTGAGACAGCCAAGACGAAATTCTCCAGAGAACAAGACGAGAGACACCTTTCTGCCCTCAACCCATCAACTATAATGAATGATAGGCACAGTGCATGACAGGGACTGAAATAGGAGCCTGTGACAAAGACAGGCTCAGAAGTGCTTTGGAATAATTCATTCAGTTGCATTTGGCAGCTGCAGGTCATAATATTTTTTGTGTAGCTATGCTGTCAATGCAAAAAAAATAAAAAATACAGAATGGCATTTGCATGCTGATTCCATTTCAGTCAGAAAGAAAGGAACAGTGAGTTAATCAAGTGTCTAAGCTAAATCCCTCCTTTGTCCCACTGCCCAGAAGCACAGAGGGCAGTATGAGACAGCCGCATGAGGCTGAACAGGGAGCAAGGCCTAATTAGCAATGTATTGATTACAGCTACTTCCCTCTCCCTCATGTAATACTCCATGCTAGAAAAACCCAAGGCTTTATTCATCGGCTGTGTTTGGAGTCTTTAATTGTCTCCCTGCTGGAAGAAGAGTTGGAAACACAGCATCACCCTTCAAGAGACTAATGGGAGTGGCAAGAAACTCAGAGAGAGATCAAGTCCTGAGCCAGAAATCAGACTCCTAGAACCAAAACTGCAATCCCAGGTGCCATCCCAAGGCTGTCACCTCACCTTGCAGACAGTGACTCTCCATCAGTGCTTTACCTGCTGAAACCAAAGCCCCCAGGAAGCTGACGCCTCTGTGTCCACACGGGCTCACAGGCACGGCGACTTGTCACAGCAGGGCAGGGCTACATCCAAGCAGCATGTAGCCCCAACCTGAATTCAAGGAACCCACGTAACACAGTTGGTAGAGGACTTCTGCAAGGTGCTGCCACAGTGGGTGGTGGGTGCAGACAGTATCAGCATGTTCAGAAGAAATTAGATCCAGAAATGAACCCTGAAAGCAGGGGTATGCTCTAACATCCCTAACACAGCTACTTTGGATGTCCAGAAGCCTGAGGAGAGGGAACTGTAAGAGACCAGGCTCCCAGTCCAAGCCCTGAGCCCCATGACCCCCCTCAAACCTGACAGGACATTTCCTTTGTTCTTTGGGTTCTTCTCTCTCTGTCTCCGATGGAGTTGAGCTAACAGGAATGCACCCAAAATGCCTGTTTCATGATGCTCAGTGCAGATGCCACACAAACGATCTTAAATTTAACTCCAGTGACCAAAGAATTCGTCTAGCAGGTGGAAAAAAAACCCCACTTATTCAATGATGTAAAAGCATTCAAACTTGATTCCCCACTCCTTGCTCATCTCTAACATAGAAGCCATTCCAGAAGACAGACAACTTTCAGCACAGAAAAATGAAGTAAGCATCATGCTAAACAGAGCACTTGTCCTACTCTGAGGCTTGTTTAGGCACAATTTGATATTATAATGAACAGTCTGTGTACAAGAGGTATAAAAGGTTTTTGCAGCAGGGACTGGTACAGCCAGTGGGTTATGTGGGTGCATTCCTTAAAGATGAAAGTTGCGGCTTTGAATTCCCACATGACAGGAGAGGGGATTGCACTTCTGTCCATCACATCACAGATGACTGCACTGAACACTAAGCTTACCACCGGAAAAGGAGAAAGATGCTTCCTCTGGTGGCATTATACAACCATGACCCCTTGCTCTACTTAGAATAAAAATGAGCATGGCCACCTACTTTCAGGAGTTTTGTTCAAGGAGTCCCCAGAGGACAAAGGCACTTACTTGAGACAGAGGACAGTCTGGCTCAGCAGGCTGCTTGCCAGTTTGGGGTTGTTCAGGATCTCCGTCTTCTGCATGGAAGTTGTCACCATTCAAAGTCACTGCTGGTGACCTTCCAAGGTCCCTTCCAACCCAAACTATTCTATGATTTTATTTTAGGAGCTCAGCACCTAGTGCTCTCCCAGGACGTGGTCCTCAGTCCAAGCTGTGACCTCCTGATAGCGACAGCTAACAGCAAATCCTTCCTTCAGCACAGTAACACACTGACTGGGACAATCTGCAACCCCCTTGCTTTGTCCTAGGTAAAAAGATAAATTATAATGGATTACAACAGGCAATTTGTTGGCTTTTTTGACGTGTTCAGTTCTGTCTAGGAATCTGAATTGTATTTCCTACATAGTCTGCTACCATGAATTTGAGATAAAATCACAGGTGTATGAAAATATGGCAAATCTGGCTTCACAATATATGCACACAAAAAAAAATTTGCATATTTGCCAGGCAAAAATATTTTTTAAAAAGTAATAAATATGCTTCAAGAAAATTAATTTCATTTTATTAGATTACTTTATTCAAGCCTGAAAAAAAAAAAAAAACCACCAGCATGCCAGTGAGATACTTGCCTTCTGCATTCAATGTGCCTACGTGGGATGACACAGAGACCTTCTAACAAATACATATTTATCAGTAAATGACGGTGTTTACCTGTCAACTACAGCTGCCAATCTCACTGCTGGCTTTAGTGGGAGACACAGTATGAACGCCAGTGGAGCTATTACTGAAGTATGTCTATAGAAGCAGGATAACTCTCTTATTTTATTAATTGTTTCATGTGATCAGCTGAGGGATACTTCAAAACGACGCAACAAAAATGTTACTGCTGATGGCCAGTTAGCTTGGAAATGCTGTATAGAGACAGCATTTCTACTCTGACATGGGGATACTGTGAGGGGTTTGACTCGGATGGGGAGAGTTCAGTATGTGCTTTCCCCATACTGAAAGCAATGAATGAGAAAAGATGAATAGTCACCAGACATTTTGTGAGGAGTATTTGAACTTTTCAAGGCTCCTGCAAACCACAAATTCCTTAGGTTTGCTTATTAGTAAGAAAAAGTATTCCTCAGACTTGTGAGTTACCAGAAATGCGACATTTTAGACCAACTTGAAAAGGGAATTTGAAACTTTCTTACAATTGTGCTTCAAACTAAGCCTTGTGTAGGATATACAACCCCATGTACGAGCAGGTTCACCTTCTCTAGGTTGTCTTGAAGCAAATGTAATCCAAAAACCAAATATGAGAAACTAAACAGCAAAAGTATACGTGCCATTTGGGATCAATACATTATTCCTCTGAAGTTGCCCAGGCACTTGTTGAATGTGCTCTGTGCTCTGTTCAGGAAACCATGAAGAGCTGCAACAGATAATTAGGGTAGCGGAAAATATTCATAGTTGATCTGACAATTTTGTATGCCTGCAATGATAAGAGTCAGTTCATAAATGCTTAGGTCTCTGAGGTAAAATAAGATTGTCCTACACAGCAAGAAGAATATTCTCCTACCACTGTACTATCAGTTCCCACAAGTGATCCATAGTCATTCATACCAACCATTGTTTTTCACAGTAGCCATTAAAGCTGAAGTCTTACATCAGCCTGTAAATAAAGAGTAAAGACCTGATTCCAATGAATATAGAACACAATCATAGAATAGTTTGTGTTAGAAGGGACCTTCAAAGGTCATCTAGTCCAACCCCCTTGCAATGAGCAGGGACATCTGCAACTAGATCAGGTTGCTCAGAGCCCCGTCCAGCCTGGCCTGGAATGTCTCCAGAGATGGGGCATTTACCACCTCTCTGGGCAACCGGGGCCAGTGTCTCACAACCCTCATTGGAAAAAATTTCTTCGTCATGTCCAGCCTGAATCTCCCCTCTTTTAGTTTAAAACGATTATCCCTTGCCCAGCCATAACAGGCCCTTCTTAAAAATCTGTCCTCATCTTTCTTACAAGCCCCTTGTAAATACTGAAAGGCTGCAATAAGGTCTCCCTGGAGCCTTCTCTTCTACAGGCTGAACAATCTCAACTTTCTCAGCCTATGCTCATGCTACTGAAGTCAGCAACAAAATCTTTGTTGCTTGTCTAAGGTTCCCCAGTAAAGAAATAGTACAATAATAAGGCATCAAAATAAGACTATCAGCTAACTGGACTACAAATATTCCTATGGGAAAACTGATCAGGTGAGTGCAGTGGGGGTGGATTACAAAGCCTAATTTAAAAATAAATGTGGTCATCATTTGGTGACAGCAGGAAACAGGGCTTTTATTATTTAGCTACATTTTGCACCCATAACAGAAACCCAGTTAGGTCTAAATTGTGCTTTTTAAGAATTAGAAATCTGTCTGCACTACATACAGTGAGAAAGTGACTGGCTCAGTTTGGCATCACATGCAGCTGTAGGCAAGAGACAGCACACAACTACTTCAGACTGAAAGAAACCTCCAGGGATGCTCTAATTCATATCATGGAAACACAATAACCACCTTATTTTCCTCTTTGAGACAGGTAATTACTTTCCAAAAGGTATATAGCTATTTCCATCTTACAAGGAATTACTAATCCAGCTCTTCTATGTTAGCGATTGTAACTGAAGAACAGAGTATATAGACAACTCACTGTCTACCTCCTTTCAGAAGTGGATAAACTCTTGACTGCTACATGTCTGGAAGAAAATATAAGGCTCTCCCACAAGCTAACTTCAATACAGTCTAAAACACAGCCTGGTTCAGTAGAAAGCAAAACCAGAAGATGTGAATACTACCCAGTAGGTTAGTCTTTCTCCAATTTTTAATGGAATCATTAACTTAGAAAACAACAGAAATAAAATGGCTGCAATCTCAATAAGGTAAAAAAAAAAAAGTTTCATAGTCTCAGATGATTTCATGCCAGATTATTACTGTCACCCAGTAATCAGATTGGGTATATTAAATATCACAACCTCATTTCATGAAGTTGGAATCTAATTCCTTTCAAATTAAGGTTACCTTTGAATCAAGCTATAGGTTTTCAGCAAACTAATAAACCTACTCATTTTATGTCATTTTTTTCTCAAACTTTGGTTCAGCACAGATTCCCTCAAAACAGGGATGAGGGCTTTATTTAAAAAGGTCATCTGGAACTTGCTTACCAAACTTGTTTGAACCCATTAATAAGCTTAAAACCAGAAGAGTCCCTGCCTTGGCTTGGAACAAGTGGTACAGGCTTCCTGGGCTCACAGTGACTCCTAATTCATCAATGAGGGTGGGTAGAACATGAATAAGTGGAAAACTTTGGTAAATATTTACCTTTCTGTAGCAAGTACTGCTCTTTCCAAACTAGTCTAATTCCCTCACATGGATGCTATTTCCCATGAAGCAGGTAAGAAACTTTTCTGAACCTGGAGCAGTGCCTCATCCTACAGGAAAGCTTATTGATTTTAGGGGGAGTGTTTGCAGAACAGAGAGCTCCCTAACACTAGGAAGTATGTAAAATATGTGTGTAAAAAAAGTGTGTGTATCACAGGGTGTAGTGAGATACAGCAATCACCAAGACTGGCTATCCAAACAGCTTGGCCAAGTTAGCTCAACTAAAGCCAGATAGCACGTATAGTTCAGTTTAAGATGAAGCTACTTATATTCAGGCATTTGCATGTAAACATATTCATATGAGCAAGGATTTGAAGCAACTGTTTGAGTTGGTGGAGACCTGGAGTTTGATTCAGCTGCCCAAGCACATCCCTTTTGCAAAGCCTTGCTGTTAGGAGCTCCCTGGGAGGGGACTGGTAAATCCAGGAGGCACAGTGATCCCAGAGTTCCCTTCAACTCTGGGCAGCCATGGGAGGCCAGCAGGATAAAAGGAGAAGAGAAGGTTCTGGGGACACCTCATTGTGGCTTTTCAGTACTTAAAATGGGTCTATAAGAAGATGTGGAAAGACTTTTTAGCGGTGTCTGTTACAAGAAGACGAGTGGTAATGGTTTTAAATTAAAAGAGGGGAGATGCAGGCTAGACACAAGGAAGAAATTTTTTACAGTGAGGGTGGTGCAACACTGACCCAGGTTGCCCAGAGAGGTGGTAGATGCCCCATCCCTGGAGACATTCCAGGCCAGGCTGGACAGGGCTCTGAGCAACCTGATCCAGTTGCAGATGTCCCTGCTCATTGGAAGGGGGTTGGACTAGATGGCCTTTGAAGATCTCTTCCAACCCAAACTATCCTTTGATTCTATAACTGAGGCATCTCACATATGCTTTAGGCAACTGAACTATGCCCCAGGTTCACATGTAAAAAACTGCTTGTCCTTACCTAAATTTGGTGGATCTGATTGGGAGTGATTAAGACCTACCTGTGGTGCCTCTGCACTGCAGGCACACCCTGCCACTCCTTCTGTGTGCATATGAGACACAAGAAATTAAAAGCAAAACCGTTTCTCTGTCCACAGGTACTGACATTAGTGCATGTGCTGTGACACATCTCTGTCACTATTTTAGCATTGACAAGAATACTAACTTTGGGCAGAAGAAACAATAGTCTTTATTCAGGAAACCTAACAATAATAACAGACTATTCTATGGATACATCATTTTTTTCCCTAAAGATACATTAACAGGTATCCATTATGTGATTGCAAGCTACTAATATCCTGATAAACATAACATTTTATTTTTCAGTACCTAGCATCTTAAAAGGTTTGACCAGTCTAACAGCATTTCTCTAGGCAGAAAAAAAACACAAAGCCTTTTAATATACAAAACTGAAATAATTATCTCATTTTGCTAATTGATTCCTCTCTAGAATACTTTGAGGCCTGCAGGGAGCTTGCATAAGAAATTTTGATTAATGTATTTTGCCATTCTCCTCTCAGAAACAAAATGGCATAAACAAATTAAATAGCAAAGTAGTCTCTACTGCATGATGTACACGCAAAAATGGCATAAATCATCTTTAAGATGTCCATGGGGAAAGTGCTTTTGAGCTCTGTTTGCCTATCAGTTTACAAATTAGAGTTTAATCTTTGCATGTCAAAGGTAAAAAGTAGGGCACAGGAAAGGTTTATTAAAAGTCATTATTACTTTTCTTCAGATCCGACCAGTAACCTGCTTCTCGGAAATCTGTTGAATGAAGCCCAGCTGTTTCACCTCAAGCCTAAAGGAACTGTACCCGAACACAGCATTATTAACTCCTCCCATCACACTCAATGCATCTGCAGCTTGTTGTTGCAGCAGGGCAGAGCCAACATTCCCCTCTTAGTATGCCCAGATGTCTTTAACTTATAAACTGAAATCTGAATTGTATCAGTGTCTAATACTTGGTTTACAGTCAGTTACACCATCTAATGTGTTTTATTTTTTTAAATTACTCCTATGTAGTCTCAACCTTAACTGCATGCTGGTATGATTTGTATCTTGCAAATTGTCAGAGGGCTGATGTTTTATTGTGAATGTGATGACTGCAATGAATATGTGACTCATTACCACATCTTTTATTGATGGGGCTGGGGGTTACACTGCAGGACATCAGCAGAGGAAGAAAGAAGATTTGCAAATTAAACTCTGTGCAAAGAATAGCATCTTGCAGGAGGTTATGGCCATGAATTAGTTGCCTCTCAGGGGGGGTGGTTTTTTACAATCATGTTCTCACTGGTTTAGCATTTCCCAATCTTCAGTCTGATTTTCATTCTTAGTCACAGTCAAATCTCTTTCTCTTTGCCCAGCCATGTTCTCATTGCTG